>NC_074692.1:5940753-6269963 GCF_029448725.1 Salvelinus fontinalis
CAGAAGTTTACATACACTCAATTTGGTAGCATTGCCTTTAAATTGTTTAACTTAGGTCAAATGTTTCGGGTAGCCTTCCACTAGCTTCCCCTAATAAGTTGGGTGAATGTTGGCCCATTCCTCCTGACAGAGCTGGCGTAACTGAGTCAGGTTTGTAGGCCTCCTTGCTCGCACACGCTTCATTAGTTCTGCCCACAAATTTTCAGGGAGGTTTTCAAGCACTTAATTGTAATTTCTAAGGACCTCCAATGTTATATAATTGTACATTTAGGGCCTAATATAGACCCCCCCCCCCATCCACCCAATAAAAGCATGCAAAAAGTATGCCATTAACACTTCAAGAATAATAATTAAAAATTGACCTTGCCAATGCATTGATATTCAAATTGTTATTGCATTCTAAAATATTTGAGAATAATGTGGACTTTCTGACTCAATAAATTGTATGCATGCATGGCGAATTTTCTGTAGCCTTTGTGGCTGACACAGACATGCATAATAAATCCATGAATAGCAGTAGCATTAATCTTAGCAGGCGTTAATATATGATTTTATTTTCATGGCACATCTGATTTGCACCTATCTCGGTGGACTAATCCATTGCAGAGGCCATGGGGATGCCACAGTTCAAGAAGAAGGGGAGTGTGGCAAAGATGCATAAAGTTCTCTCTCCAGAATGCGCTGTCTCCCACCATTTCGTGCACATTTATTGTTTCATAACTTCATTGTGTGAATTGTTTGACCTTTGACTGTTAGTGTCTATCAGTTCCCCTTTACATGTGTCACCAGTAGTACATTTACCATTAATTGCCATAATTTGTAATCTACAATGTTTGTTTGGTTACGGTAATTTCTGTTAGCATTCAATATATTAGTATTGCAGTCGTTTACCATTCCCATTGTCGGATTGGACACGTTGTTTGCAGAGCTCACAACCTATGCTACACTTGTGAGAAAAACAAAACAAGTTTTGGTTTATTTTCATTCCATTATTGAGTTTTGTCAATTAATTAATTGTATTTTGTTTGGAGTGCTCCTGTCAATGTTAAGGATGCGCACCTGCTTACATATATAGAAGTTGGCCTAGGCTACCGCTAGGCTACCTGACCTGCTAGGCTACCTGGCCTGCTAGGCTACTGCTAGGCTACCTGGCTTGCACGCGATTGTAGGCCTATGAATGTGCATATTTGGGGATGTCCGATGTAGTATTTCTGATTGTCTTAACTCACCACCACTAATGAGCTGTGGAGCTTCTCAAAGTAATATTTTCTTCATCTCAAACAAGTAAACAAAGTCTGTTTTTAGAATCCATTGAGATTGGTAATAGTTGTATTTGAAAAATATTTCCAGCCCTCTCCCTTTAGATAGCCACTCTGCATGAAAGGGAAAAATTTAATGCTCTGATCCAGTGGAAAAATGCCTGATTACGTATTATCCCTTGCACAAACTCACTGGCGCAGGAAACTCTGAGGGCCCAGAATATTTTTTACAATGTTGCAAGTTTGCGAGCGCGAGCTTCGCGCTGACACAGTTGATAGAGAAGGGCCTTGTTCAGGGAGGTGACCAAGAACCCGATGGTCACTCTGACGGAGCTTCAGTGTTCCTCTGTGAAGATGGGAGAATCTTCTAGAAGGACAACCATCTCTGCAGCACTCCACCAATCAGGCCTTTATGGTAGATTGGTCAGACGGAAGCCACTCCTCAGTAAATGGCGCATGACTGGCCACTTGGAGTTGACCAAAGGGCACCTACAGGACTCTGACCATGACCTCTGGTCTGATGAAACCAAGATTAAACTCTTTGGCCTGAATGCCAAGCGTCACGTCAGGAGGAAATCTTTTGCTAGTGCGAGCTTCGAGCTGACATAGTTGATACAATGTTTCAAGTTCGTTGCAGGCAGGCCATGCGTAGCCAATGTGATTCATAGGTTATTTATTTTTATCAGGATATTTTCTACCTGCAGGCTGCAATGTTTTTATGTGTTGGCTATATGTAGAATAATTTTACATAGTTGGCAATATAAATTATTTTTCGATTTGTATCATTTAGATTTAGAATTTAGAACCACATGACAATGATTTTGAGATACAAAGACTATTATACATTTAAATTAAACTGTTCCACAAAAATGTGCATTTGAAAATCATAACCGGCACGCAGATCAGTAGAAATGGTAAGATAAATTAGCACTCCAAATGGAAAGGTTGCCGACTCTGGGTGTAGCCTATTACCAGCAACTTCAGTAGCGTAACCGCAGAATCTGCTAAGGCCAGTAACAGCGGACGGAGGAGGGTTGGAAATTATTATTTTTCTTCTTCATGATCTCTGGCTCCAACTTGAGTCATTTGTGTGGTTTAAGTATTTAATCAAAGAGCGTGCTCAAAACATCAGACAAGTTCAGTGTATATATACATACACTGCTCAAAAAAATAAAGGGAACACTTAAACAACACAATGTAACTCCAAGTCAATCACACTCCTGTGAAATCAAACTGTCCACTTAGGAAGCAACACTGATTGACAATAAATTTCACATGCTGTTGTGCAAATGGAATAGACAATAGGTGGAAATTATAGGCAATTAGCAAGACACCCCCAATAAAGGAGTGATTCTGCAGGTGGTGACCACAGACCACTTCTCAGTTCCGATGCTTCCTGGCTGATGTTTTGGTCACTTTTGAATGCTGGCGGTGCTCTCACTCTAGTGGTAGCATGAGACGGAGTCTACAACCCACACAAGTGGCTCAGGTAGTGCAGCTCATCCAGGATGGCACATCAATGCGAGCTGTGGCAAGACGGTTTGCTGTGTCTGTCAGCGTAGTGTCCAGAGCATGGAGGCGCTACCAGGAGACAGGCCAGTACATCAGGAGACGTGGAGGAGGCCATAGGAGGGCAACAAACCAGCAGGAGGACCGCTACCTCCGCCTTTGTGCAAGGAGGAGCACTGCCAGAGCCCTGCAAAATTACCTCCTGCAGGCCACAAATGTGCAATCCTCACTGGTACCCTAGTTTATAGAAAGACCCATATCTAAAAATGACCGTATACACAGATTGTTAAAAGCAAAACTACCAACACTATTGCTGATGGTGAACCTGAACAATCAAAATCAAATCTATTGTTAACCCTGTTCAACAGGTATAAGCCAGATGAGTAGTCTCTCTCAACAGTGCATAGACAGCAAATGACATAGGTTGTCACTCAACTAATAAAGCCTAATATCACGTAAGCCATTTTAGTATTTGAATGCTGAAGGTGCCATGCAGATGTGCAACATCAAGAACGGGCCACCTACATCGTGTTAGTCAGCACGCGAAGCTGGGCACAGCGCGCGGTTTGACTAGGCTACTAAGATTGCCTGGGGTTTTTCGGCACGCAAAATGACATGAAGATCAATGACTGTCGACACCGTTACATGCAGATCGATGCTGAAGGAGAGGACGCATCGATTGTCACAAAATATGATGTATTTTCGGAAGCTAGAAACAATGTAATATGAGCAAAACATGTTAGTGAACTGTCGATTCGTAACATTTGCATTGATTTTCAGACCAATGCACGCTACATTTGGATCGGTTTGGGGTCTGTGTACCGATACACTTCTATCTTAGGCATCGGTCCCCGATTTTAAAATGTTTATCTGTGAATTATTACATCCCTAATGGTCAATCCTTGCATCCACCGTTCTGTCAATGAATTTGAGTGGTTACACTTCTCCAGCCCCATCCCTCAGCTTTTTGAAGAAACAATGGTAGGGAGAACGCTTCGTTATTGTTTCATCTGCGGATTGCCACTTTAAAGCCACGAGTGAGTGCTCGTGTTGCATTTTAAATCAGGACTCGTATGTTTCTTTTGGTCCATAAAGTAAGATGTTGTGTGTAAAAGAGCGAGAGATGCACAGTGGTTGATGAAGGGAGGGAGGTGTCTTTCTCTCTTTCTTTTCCCCACTTCCCCCTCTCTCCAGTCTTGTTGTGTTTTCCCACACTCCCAGGCCACAGCCCTGGGGTGAAGCAGAGTTAGAGGGGGATTAGCTCTGTCTCCCCCACACCTACAGAGGGTGTCCAGAGAAGGGCCGGGGCTCTGGTGCAGGAGTATCGACGCTCTTTGTGCACTTGGCCCAAGACTGCAGCGCTGACCCTTTCCTGCAGTCTCTATGTTAATGTAAACACAATCGATGAAAGTATTACCAGTTCCGCAAATAGAGGTTCTGGAAGCTCAGACCAAGTCCATGAGACAAATACAGATATTCGAGCCACTTTATAATCAGTTTGCACCCTACACAGTACAGAAGTTTGCACAGTTGCGATGTGTGCACCAATGGTAGTCTATACCCAAGCTAGTGGTAAACCAAAGGCATAAACAAGGGTACATGATGCTTCTGAAATTGCCATTCTTCTCAGTTTATTTTTCCTTTTTACATGAATTGCTTTCCAGGATATTCAAAAATTTTAAGTCTCATAAAATTATATAGCTTGGTTTTGAAATACAACCATATTTCGAGAAAGGATATATGCAAGGATGAGTAAACATTTCATTTAAGGGAAACATGTTCAGCCCACGGCTCCTAGTTGTCACTCACCACCATAGCCCAACCTTAGATGTGTTCTGTTTGAGAAAGCTCAAGGTCCACTTCGTCCTGCGGCCTATGTTTAGTTTAGCAGAAGTAAAAAAAAAAATATATATATATATTTTGAAATTGCTCTAATGAAAGGTGACCATGTAACTCACTTGGTAGCCTTTTTGCCTTGTCAAGTTATTTTTTTGGCTTAAGCAAGGTGAATTGTATATTAGCCAACTTCTCTGACCTCAGTGTGTCTCTGTGTGAAAACGCTCACTCTCCTACACTGATGCATCATAAAAAATACATACACAATTCCAAAATGCTTGTGACTAAGACTTTTTAGTGTCCAGGACCATAGGCTACATGCCAGGGGGAAAAAGTATATCGGTTTGTTAACTACATCAGTATTGACTGCTAAATCCTAATTGCCTGCTGAACTAGCGGCAACAGCAGATTCAGCCACTCCCCATTACAGAACCACGCCACCATTCGGGTTAATATTCCCGCCTCCCTCCACTTCAAGCACTACCTTGATTTGACAGAAGAATCAGTGACACATCATTTTTGACATGCACCAGGGTAAATCAACCTTTGTCAAAATAATCAGTGACACTGTGCTCTTCTTCACCAGAGACTTTTCCCCTCTCAGATTCAGAAAGGGTTGCTGACTAATGTTAACATTTTTATGAAAGGTCTGTCACGAGTGATTAGGGTTATCCCTGTAAAGACCGTCAGCATTGCCAAAGTGGAAAATATACAGGAAAGTATCAACTAGAAAAGATGATTAGGTCACAAGTCTCATAGTTTGCATTCAAGTTGAGATGTCTATTCTGCAGCTAGAGAATATTGAGGAAAATGTAACTTTCGGGCAGAGGGGGAATTTCCTAATGGATAACTCTTAATTCACATCAGAATCCAATGGGATAGAAATCTCACTGATAACATCTGTCCACCCCCATGGTTATGCATCCAGTATTAATCAGACAAAGACAGATGGCAAAACATTTGGTCTCCAGCTATCTGTTGTCCTTTTCAGAATTTCCTCGATAGAGGCTTGTTTTTTCCCCGTACTTCTTGATATGTTTGTTTGGTTTTTGTTAACCAACTGTCATCAGTGCCAACAATTAAATTCCCAGTGATTATGTACAACAGCTTTAGGAAGACTGATTATGTAGAGCTCAGATGGTTTGCAACGTTTTTATAGACTTTTTTATCTTGAGAGGATTGTGTCATTTTCATATTTTAATGAGCCAATTGCGTAGCCCAACTTACAGACAAAATTGACAGAAAACAAACTTAAGATTATGGTTATGTACATATAAAACATTGTGATATACGATGCTATTTCCCCTATAAGCCACCCCCAAAATTATTTTTTATATATATAAAAATACAATAAAATAAAAACGCTAAACGACAGTTTGGCTATAGCGCAGAATCGAACGCAACTGGATGAGTCATGATGAAAGACATGGTTGAAAGCCTGTGCAGGCAATGGCAAATATTTTCTAATATTCCTTTGTGGTAGAAGGGCTGAACAGGTTTATGTGGTGTGTCTGTGTCTGCACATGATGGGGCAATGACTGTCTGATGAGGAACTGGCTGTCTTTCCGTAGTGAGCTAGGTTATAGGTCTACATCATGGGCTGGACATAAACAGTCTAACATCTTCAGAACTGGATCATAATTAGAGGTGGACCGATTAATCGGCCGATTTTCAAGTTTTCATAACAAGCGGTAATCGGCCTTTTTGGACGCCGATTATGGCCGATTACATTGTAATCCACGAGGAAACTGCGTGGCAGGCTGACCACCTGTTATGCGAGTACAGCGTCAAAAGGACCGTGTGGCTGCAAGGAGCCATGGTAAGATGCTAGCTAGCATAAAACCTATCTTATCAATCTTCACATGATCACTAGTTAACTACACATGGTTGATGATATTACTAGGCTAACTAGCTTGTTCTGCGTTGCATATAA
Organism: Salvelinus fontinalis; assembly: GCF_029448725.1. Taxonomy (NCBI): domain Eukaryota; kingdom Metazoa; phylum Chordata; class Actinopteri; order Salmoniformes; family Salmonidae; genus Salvelinus; species Salvelinus fontinalis. Next base: position 5,947,291 of record NC_074692.1, read on the forward strand.
TCAATGCGGTGCCTGTTAATTTATCATCGAATCACAGCCTACTTCAACTTCGCCAAACGTGGGATGATTTAACAAAAGCACATTCGCGAAAAAAGCACAATCGTTGCACGAATGTACCTAACCATAAACATCAGTGCCTTTCTTAAAATCTGTACACTATGTATATTTTTTAAAAACCGCAATATTTAGTTAATATTGCCTGCTAACATAAATTTATTTTAACTAGGGGAAATTGTGTCACTTCTCTTGCGTATAGTGCAAGCAGAGTCAGGGTATATGCAACAGTTTGGGCCGCCTGGCTCGTTCTTCCTAACAAAGACCGTAATTAATTTGACAAAATTTGACATAATTATGACATAACATTGAAGATTGTGCAATATAACAGCAATATTTAGACTTAGGGATGCCACCCGAATAGTTCCGTATTTCACTGAAAGAATAAACGTTTTGTTTTCAAAACGATAGTTTCCGGATTTGACCATATTAATGACCGAAGGCTCGTATTTCTGTGTTTATTTTATTATAATTAAGTCTATGATTTGATATTTGATAGAGCAGTCTGACTGAGCGGTGGTAGGCTTCTTAACTGGGAATATTGAAGAACTGGGAATATTGAACCACCAGCTTTCATATGTTCTCATGTTCTGAGCAAGGATCTTAAAAGTTAGCTTTTTTACATGTCACGTATTGCACTTTTACTTCCTTCTCCAACACTGTGTTTTTGCATTATTTAAACCAAATTGAACACGTTTCATTATTTATTTGAGACTAAATAGATTTTATTGATGTATTATATTAAGTTAAAATAAGTGTTCATTCAGTATTGTTGTAATTGTCATTATTACAAATAAATAAATAAAAAATTGTCCGATTAATCGGTATCGGCTTTTTTTGGTCCTCCAATAATCGGTATCGGCGTTCAAAAATCATAATCGGTCGACCTCTAATGGTGACCAGTGAAATATACCTGCTGGAGCGCGTGCTGCGGGTGGGTGCTGCTATGGTGACCAGTGAACTGAGGTAAGGCGGGGCTTTACCTCGCAAAGACTTATAGATGACCTGGAGCCAGTGGGTTTGGCGACGAATATGAAGCGAGGCCCAGCCAACGAGAGCATACAGGTCGCAGTGGTGGGTAGTATATGGGGCTTTGGTGACAAAACGGATGTCGCTGTGATAGACTGCATCCAATTTGCTGAGTAGAGTGTTGGAGGCTGTTTTATAAACGATATCGCTGAAGTCTGTAGGATAGTCAGTTTTACAAGGGTATGTTTGGCAGCATGAGTGAAGAATGCTTTGTTGCGAGATAAGAAGCCGATTCTAGATTTAATTTTGGATTGGAGATGCTTAATGTGAGTCTGGAAGGAGTGTTTACAGTCTAACCAGACACCTAGGTATTTGTAATTGTCCACATATTCTAAGTCAGAACCGTCCAGAGTTGTGATGCTGGACGGGCAGGCAGGTCTGGGCAGCGATTGGTTGAAGAGCATGCATTTAGTTTTACTTACATTTAAGAGCAGTATGGCATTGAAGCTCGTCTGGAGGTTAGTTAATAACACAGTGTCCAAAGAATGGCCAGAAGTATACAGCATGGTGTCTTCTGCGTAGAGGTGGATCAGAGAATCACCAGCAGCAAGAGGGACATCATTGATGTATACAGAGAAGAGTCGGCCCAAGAAATAAACCCTGTGGCACCCCCATAGAGACAGACTGCCAGAGGTCCGAACAACAGGCCCTCCGATTTGACACACTGAACTCTATCAGAGAAGTAGTTGGTGAACCAGGCGAGGCAGTCATTTGAGAAACCAAGGCTGTTGAGTCTGCCGATAAGAATGTGGTGATTTACAGAGTCTAAATATTGACGTAATGCACTACTTTCTCTTGTATGCTGAGGACATAGGGAAGTTTTGCAGTGGAAAAGAGAAGAATGTTCCTATTTGAAAGCTAGAAAAAAATGTGTAGCTCGCAACATGTTTAATTAAAAAAATATGCTCTCATGCGAGAAAAGGTTGAAGCCCACTGTGCTAAACCATCGTGTGTCACATTACGATGTCGTCGCCATCAACGATGGCTGTCAATCATCGTCGAAAGACAATGCTGTCGTAATTTCGCCCAACCGTACCCCAATCACACTTCTTTACATTTTTTATATCTGTTGCGCTATTCGTACGCGTTCATTTGTGCACAAAATAAACTGTTACCCAAGAGTATCTCAACCGGTTGTCGTTGAAGGAGTAAAATGACTATTATTGTTCATCCTGAGTTTGAAATAGCTGAACTCCATAATGTGGCTAGGCTACTAATGTAAGCTGTATCCTGCAGACTGGAGTGCTACATTTCCCCTCAACCCTCCCAGCCCTGTTTGCCTCCACAAGGTCACATTGCCAGCGGCAGTCCTACGTTCCCCACTTAAAAAGAAAAAAAAACATACAGCTAATGAGTTCAGAGATTAAGGAGCCACAATTAGGGCTCAGACACACCAAGGATACTGACTGCTGAGAGGTACTTAGCACCTCTGCACAGAGTGTCGGTAGTTAACCTTTTGTTGTTCACATAGCACAGATCCACCACTGATCCAACAGTCACAATACTCCAGACCAGAAGGTGGCAGTAGCTTGTTTAGCTTGTGCCTGCTGTAGATGGCTAATGTTTGCTAACTAGCTAGTTTGCTGTGCTAATGTTGCTGCTAGCTAGCTAGCTAGAATGTGGTAAGCCCTTGTTAATACTAGCCAGATGGCCACAACTAGATTAAAAAAAAGAAAACAGCATTTTTTTTTTAAACTAGGCAAGTCAGTTAACTTTTACCGCCTCAGAAACCCGGATCCGGGATCACCCCCCACCCCCCCCACACTGATTAGCATCGCGAGCATAGCGTCACATTTAAATAGTAGCATCTAAATATCATTAAATCACAAGTCCAAGACACCAAATGAAAGATACAGATCTTGTGAATAGTCACCATTTCAGATTTTTTAAATGTTTTACAGGGAAGACAAAATATGTAAATCTATTAGCTAACCATGTTAGCAAAAGACACCATTTTTCTTTGTCCACCATTTTTTCTCTCCACCAGTAGCTATCACCAATTCGGCTAAACTAAGATATTGATAGCCACTAACCAAGAAAAAACCTCATCAGATGACAGTCTGATAACATATTTATGGTATAGGATAGGTTTTGTTAGAAAAATTTGCATATTTCAGGTATAAATCATAGTTTGCCATTGCAGCCACCATCACAAATCTCACCAAAGCGACTAGAATTACTACAGAGAGCAACTTGTATTACCAATTTACTCATCATAAAACATTTCTTAAAAATACACAGCACATAGCAATGGAAAGACACAGATCTTGTGAATTCAGACAACATTTCAGATTTTCTAAGTGTTTTACGGCGAAAACACAATAAATCGTTAAATTAGCATGCCACATGCAAACGTTACCCGAGCACTGATTTAAGCCAAAGAGAGCGATATCGTTATCATCGCCAAAACATATTAATTTTTTCACTAACCTTCTCAGAATTCTTCCGATGACACTCCTGTAACATCATATTACACAATCCATATAGAGTTTGATCGAAAATGTGCATATTTAGCGGCACAAATCGTGCTTACACAATGGAAATAGTGTTCAACTACTCAAGCAATCTGCCCGGCGCCATTTTGAAAATACAAATATTTTTATCAAAAACTATTCATAAACTTGACTAAAAAAATACAGGTTGGACATGAAATGAAAGATGCATTAGTTATTAATGCAACCGCTGAGTTAGATTTTTAAAATTAACGTTACTAGACATACAGTGTGCGTTACAGCCAGACTAGTGCTGCAATAATCGCGTCACTAATCGCCATTATGGAGTTTACATTTTTCCACATAAAAACGGAATAACATCATAAATAGCTCTTACTTTTCGACGAGCTTCCATCAGAATCTTGGCATGGTGGTCCTTTGTCCAAAAGAATCGTTGCTTGGTTGTAAAACGTTGCATTCAACTTCTGATATAGCAGCTAACAATAGCTAACAATAGCTATTTTGCCCCAACGTGTCCAAATCCTCAAGGCGCAATACTGAGGAAATTCCAAAAAATAGCAATATACTCGCATAATCTGATATAACTCGGTTTAAAATAGCTTCGTTATGATGCTTCTAACACCTATATCTAATTAAATTACAGACGGATACATCTAACGTTGATAATTGAGCGTTTGAAAATGGCATCCTGAGGTCCCGCTCTGCGCAATGGTCAGCGTCGAAAGGAAGGCTACCCTCACTCCTTGGCCTTTTATAACCTCTGAGAGCTACGTAGCAAGCCCATTCCACTTCTCATTGGTTACTGACATCCAGGGGAAGGCGGGTGCAGTTCATGTCGTTCCATAGGATACACACAGACTTTTAAAACTGATCTGAGACCAGAGCTTCGCTCTCAGACCATCGCAGTACCTGTCATGGATTTCGCTGTAGAAAGAGTTCTGGGTCACCCACAGACATAATTCCAACGGTTTATGAAACTAGAGAGTGTTTTCTATCCAATAGAATTAATAATATGCATATTGTACGAGCAAGAATTGAGCACGAGGCAGTTTAATTTGGCGACACCCAGAAAAAAATAATGCTAACTGCTCCCCCTATTGACAAAAGGTTAAGAAAAAAGTATTATTTACAACAACGGACTACCCCTGCCAAACCCGGACGACGCTGGGCCAATTGTGTGCCTCCCTATGGGACTCCCAATCATGGCCGGATATGATACAGCCTATGTGATAACTAGCGTAGCTAGCAACATTATAATTACATCACAATGGATTCATTTTGTTGTGAAGCAGCTGCCTGCTAGCTGCCGATAGTCAATGGAGGAGCTAGTTAGCCATGTTGTGCTACTGGCAAATGGTGATGCAAACGTTAGCTAGCAAGAGCACTGGCTTTGGCAGTATGGGATAATTGAGAGTGAATTACATTATTTCTTCATCTTGCTAGATAAATAGCTTGTAAATGCATTTAGTGTTGTGTGCATTGTGCTGCACTTGCCACCCCATTATTGTTTTAGTTAGAACAATTGAGATTAAAAGGGGAAAAGTGCCCTCTTTTTTCCCCTTTTTCTCGTCACTCCTTTCAGGTCCCCCATGTGGACGTAAAGGCCAATGGCCAACAAGTAAAGTTGTTGGCCATTGCCAAGCATTGTGATTCTACAAGTAGAAAGGTTCATCTGTACCAGGTCGGTACGCAGCAGGTACATCTTTTGTAGTAGCAAGAGAAGGAATGGCCTCCTACAGTGCTAAGTACCTACTGGCAGACATATTTCTCGGGGTGTCTGACCTCTTAGTCCTACCTTTCTCTAAATTGGTCCGATAGCAAATTACACATTGATGTTATCGATCTGAAAAAATCCCTCTCTAGACTTCTCCATTCACTTGCATTTAATTAAATTAGTGAAAAGGTTCACATCTTGCTTTTATGTACTGCTGGATTGAAATTCAATGCAACATATCGTTTTATGCATTAGAATGCAATGCTAGAATGCAGTAATAGTGTGCCTTTTTTTAACAACCTCACTTGCTGGTGGTAAAACACCTCGTGTAATAGCATCTTTCTCTCCTAATGTCATTACTAATGCCAGTATCTTTCTCTGTGAACTAGTCTGATTTGTTTTGTTCTCTGCACAATCCCAATATTCCATCAGCAGTTTGTAAGTCTTAATCATCTGTTGAACAAGGCTGTCAAGTCAGATGAATGGCGGGGCTCAGCCCCTTACCCATGTTAGGATCAGAGAGCAGAATGCTCTCCTCCACATACCACGGCTCTGCCCTGCCGGTAATGATGGAGCACATGTCTGCAGATTGCTGCAAAAGGCCCAACTAATAGGCTGGTCAGTTTGAAAGATCTGGACTGCGAGGGGGGAGGGAGAATCAACTTTTAAAAAGCAGCGACCTTTTGAAAATATGCTGCTCAGAGAAAAGATGTTTGATGTTCAAACTTTGCTGGCTTGTATCCCTTATTAGTTCTCAGACAAGGGACTATAAAGCTTAGAGAACAAGTCGCCTGTGTTTGCTTTCGCCTGCTAATTCCTTATTAAAAAAGTTCAGGACGGCAGGGGACCTTTGATAACAGATTCCTAATATTTGTTTTCTGAATACCACACATTCATCTGTAACTGCTCATGTCTGATGTTTTCAGAAGGACCTTTTCATCTTGGATTTATTATTATTTTCAATGTGTTTCACTCCTACAACTAGCCTACAAGTTGCGTTGAACTCGTGGACATGATGATTTTCAGTCGATCTTCTTTTAGCAAGAATATTTCAATCTTTCAAAGCACACTTTGTCAATTGCATTTGCCGATGCCTGTTGCCTCACCAATTTGCACGGCCCTGTTGTTTCTGAGAACCAATTGCTGCCTTTGTTAAAATTCCTCTATGCTGTAAGTACGAATCTCCATTTCAGTTTTTATTAGTAAAACATTTTGATGATTTAAAAAAAAAGAAAGAAAAGGAAAATGTGTTCACAGCCATTCTGGCAGCGGTCATTGGCAGTTAGTGCAGCCATGTTTTAATAAGAGCCTGTCACACCGCTGCGTCTCCTTGTTCAATCACAGCCAGTAGAAACTTGTTTAAACCCAAATGAGTTTCCTGGGAGGAATATGACCGATCTTATTTGCGTTTCAGATGACCCTGATTTATGAGAAATACGCCCCAGAAAAAAGCCTTCAACCTGAAACTCTGTGGCTGATATTTCTAGATGAATTAAACCTATGACAGGAGTACAACTGCCTGTCTACAACTCTTTCTCGGTGCATGTTGTCTTCTGCATTTCCTCTTCCTTCACTGCTCCCTTGTCGCTGCCTCTTGGAAGCTACCAACCAAGGACATTTCCAATGTCAGCCTTATGAAAGACACAAAGCCTGCTTGATTTATCTGACTGTATTCATACTGTATCATCGTACTTCTGCTTGTTCCGTCACTGTCCTGTGATGAAGAAGTGAATGGCAAAATCCAGAAGCAATAATGAGTTGTATAAACCACTACAGTGAGAAGACCTCATTGTAGAGGTGGAGGTTTTTCATCAGGCCTTTACTCTGGCATCTAGGCTACGACTGCACAGAGACGCATGAAGATGTATGAAATTGGATGAGCTATTTATCATTGTCTGCTTCTGTCAGTCAAAAGTTTAACTCAAGTCAACTATTTTCAGATTAGCTGCATGTAACATCTGTTTTACAATCAACATAAATAATCAGTCTTCAGAATTAACCCTCTTAGAGCTGGGAGATATATTTGTATTTTATGGTGGATTTTTACAATACCGTCTATAAAGGTATTTTGATACAGTGCTAAATAAAATAAATGTTCTTCAAAATGTTCTTCAACCTCACTGTCAGTTGTGTCTTATTTTGGTTGAGTGCAAAGCAATCATAAGGGAGAATTCCCATTTAAATCCACTTAGAATTAATTTGTTGCCATCCTAGGGTCACGTGCTACTCATAAAACATTAAGAACTTATATTATTCCGAAACATAAAATACCATCAAATACCGCCGTACCTCCAAAAATAAATGTTATTTTGTCCATATCGCGCAGCCCTAACCCCTCTGTAATTCCCTCTTTTTTGTGTTTTGACATAATCAACATTTGTTCCAATCTAAAATGTGAATGAAAGTGTTTCCCCAGACTTACTTTGATGCTCCCACTAGTCCTATAGTTAAAAATCTTTGGCTGTCCAGTCCCATTATGCTGGGTGGGGAGGAGTTAGGGGGAGTTGTGGAGGTAGGGGACCTGGGCAGGCAAGGAAACAGCTGGCTCTTATTGAATGGAATGGGAAGCAGGAGACTATAGCTTGTGTAAGAGCTGAATGGGGATAATGCCAGGTTGTGTTCACACGCCCCCTGCTGTTCCCACTCTCTTCCACGTGAGCCTTTTGGGATTGTTATGTAACTTCACTGAAAAAAGGGAAGAGAGGCTGTCAAACAGTTAGAAAAATTCATGTTTTTTTGCCCCCTTTTGAAGATGCTCACAGTTTTTTATTCAGTATTATCTTCTGTGCCTTTGTGAAAGAATTCCCAAACAATATTGTGAAGTGGGATCAGAGCCAGTAGTATTGAATATTGCGTAGGCCTTACAGTATGTTGCTGCCGAGGGGGGTTTGGGTAGTTTCTAGAGGCCCTCTTGGCCGCAGAGAAAAACGTTTGCTGGTTTAAAACTAATTTCCTGCAATTCTACACATTTAGCTATGGGGCAGATGGAACATGTTACAGTTTTAAAGCATTTTACAGTTTTAAAATATAGATGCAACATGTCAAGTATTGGTCCCATTTTTCATCAGGTGAAATAAAAGGTCTCAGAAATGTTCCGTACGCACAAAAAGCATATTTGGTTGAAATGTTGTACACAAATTTGTTTACATCCCTGTTAGTGAGCATTTCTCCTTTGCCAAGATAATCCATCGACTTGACAGGTGTGGCATATCAAGAAGCTGATTAAACAGCATGACCATTACACAGGTGCACAAGAATTTGGCGGTGCGTCCAACCGGGTACACGACCACATGCAACCACACCAACCCAGGACTTCCACATCCGGCTTCTTCACCTGCGCCACCCAGACAGCTGATGAAACGGTGGGTCTGCACAAACTGTCGGAAACCATCTGTGTGCTCGTTGTCCTCACCAGGGTCTTGACCTGACTACAGTTCGGCGTTGTAATCCGACGTCGGTGGGCAAATGCTCATTTTCGATGGCCAACGGCACGCTGGAGAAGTGTGCTCTTCAAGAATGAATCCCAGTTTCAACTGTACCGGGCAGATGGCAGACAGTGTGTATGGCATTGTGTGGGCGAGCGGCTTGCTGATGTCAACGTTGTGAACAGATTGCCCAGTGGTGGGGTTATTCTATGGGCAGGCATAAGCTACGGACAATAAACACAATTGCAATTTGAATGCACAGAGATACCGTGACGAGATCCTGGGGCCCATTGTCATGCCATTCATCACTTCATGTTTCAGCATGATAATGCACGGCCTCGTGTCACAAGGATCTGTAAACAATTCCTGGAAGCTGCAAATGTCCCAATTCTTCCATGGCCTGCATACTCACCAGATACATCACCCATTGAGCATGTTTGGGATGTTCTCGATCGATGTGTACGACAGCGTGTTCCAATTCCCGCCAATGTCCAGAAACTTTGCGCAGCCATTCAGGAGGAGTGGAACAACATTCCACAGACCACAATTAACAGCCTGATAAACTCTGTACAGAGGAAATGTTGCGCTGCATGAGGCAAATGGTTGTCCCATCAGGTACTAACTAGTTTTCTGATCCACGCCCCTACCTTTCTTTCTGAGGTATCTGTGACCAACAAATGCATGTCTGTATTCCCAGTGATGTGAAATCCATAGATTAGGGCCTAATTAATGTATTTCAATTAACTGAATTCCTTATGAACTACAACACCAGTCTCAACGTCATCAGTGAAGAGGCGACTCCGGGATGCTAGCCTTCTAGGCAGAGTTGCAAAGAAAAAGCCATATCTCAGACTGGCCAATAAAAATAAAAGATGAAGATGGGCAAACAAACACAGACATTGGACAGAGGAACTCTGCCTAGAAAGCCAGCATCCCGGAGTTGCCTCTTCACTGTTGACGTTGAGACTGGTGTTTTGCGGGTACTATTTAATGAAGCTGCCAGTTGAGGACTTGCGAGGCGCCTGTTTCTCAAACTAGACACTAATGTACTTGTCCTCTTGCTCAGTTGTGCACCGGGGCCTCCCACTCCTCTTTCTATTCTGGTTAGAGCCAGAATAGAATAAATAAGTAATGAGAAACGACAGTCCATCATTACTTTAAGACATGATGGTCAGTCAATCCGGAAAATTTCAAGAACTTTGAAATTTCTTCAAGTGCAGTCACAAATACCATCAAGCACTATGATGAAACTGGCTCTCATGACGACCGCCACAGGAAAGGAAAATCCAGAGTTACCTCTGCTGCAGAGGATAAGTTCATTAGAGTTTCCAGCCTCAGAAATTGCAGCCCAAATAAATGCTTCATAGAGTTCAAGTAACAGACACATCTCAACATCAACTGTTTAGAGGAGACTTCATGAATCAGGCATTCATGGTCTAATTCCTGCAAAGAAACCACTACTAAAGGACACCAATCAGAGGAAGAGACCTGCTTGGGTCATAAACATAAGCAATGGACATTAGACTGGTGGGAATCTGTCCTTTGGTCTGATGAGTCCAAATTTGAGATTTTTGGTTCCAACGGCCGTGCCTTTGTGTGGCGCAGAGTATGCGAGCGGATAATCTCTGCATGTGTGGTTCCCAGCATGAAGCATGGAGGAGTTGGTGTGGGGTTGCTTTGCTGGTGACACTGTCTGTGATTTATTTAGAATTCAAGGCACACTTAACCAACATGGCTAACACAGCATTCTGCAGCAATACGCCATCCAATCTGGTTTGCACTTAGACCCACTATCAATTGTTTTCCAATAGGGCAGTGACCCAACACACCTCCAGGCTGTGAAAGGGCTATTTGACCAAGAAGGAGAGTGATGGCATGCTGCATCAGATGACCTGGCCTCCAGTCACCCGACCTCAACCCAGTTGAGATGGTTTGGGATGAGTTGGACCGCAGAGTGAAGGAAATGCTGCCAACAAGTGCTCAGCATATGTGGGAACTCCTTCAAGACTGATGGAAAATCATTCCAGGTGAAGCTGGAAAATTCTAGATCACCTGTACTCCACACACAGAGACACGTACAAAGCTCTCCCTCGCCCTCCATTTGGTAAATCCGACCACAACTCTATCCTCCTGATTCCTGCTTACAAGCAAAAATTAAAGCAATAAGCACCAGTGTCTCGGTCTATAAAACAATGGTCAGATGAAGCAGATGCTAAACTACAGGACTGCTTTGCTATCACAGACTGGAACATGTTCCGGGATTCTTCCGATGACATTGAGGAATACACCACATCAGTCACTGGCTTTATCAATAAGTGCATTGAGGACGTCGTTCTCACAGTGGCTGTACGTACATACCCCAACCAGAAGCCATGGGTTACAGGCAACATTCGCACTAAGCTAAAGGGTAGAGCTGCCGCTTTCAAGGAGCGGGACTCTAACCCGGAAGAAATCCCGCTATGCCCTGCGACAAACCATCAAACAGGCAAAGCGTCAATACAGGGCTAAGATTTAATCATACTACACCGGCTCCGACGCTCGTCGGATGTGGCAGGGCTTGCAAACTATTACATACTACAAAGGGAAGCACAGCCGCGAGCTGCTCAGTGACACAAGCCTACCAGACGAGCTAAATCACTTCTATACTCACTTCGAGGCAAGCAACAGTGAGGCATGCATGAGCGCATCGGCTGTTCCGGACGACTGTGGGATCACGTTCTCCGTACCCGACGTGAGTAAGACCTTTAAACAGGCTGCGGGGCCAGATGGATTACCAGGACGTGTGCTCCGGGCATGTGCTGACCAACTGGCAGGTGTCTTCACTGACATTTTCAACATGTCCCTGATTTGAGTCTGTAATACCAACATGCTTCAAGCAGACCACCATAGTCCCTGTTCCCAAGAACACAAAGGCAACCTGCCTAAATGACTACAGACCCGTAGCACTCACGTCCGTAGCAATGAAGTGCTTTGAAAGGCTGGTAATGGCTCACATAAACACCATTATCCCAGAAACCCTAGACCCACTCCAATTTGCATACCGCCCAAACAGATCCACAGATGATGCAATCTCTATTGCACTCCACACTGCCCTTTCTCACCTGAACAAAAGGAACACTTATGTGAGAATGCTGTTCATTGACTACAGCTCAGCATTCAACACCATAGTACCCTCAAAGCTCATCACCAAGCTAAGGATCCTGGGACTAAACACCTCCCTATGCAACTGGATCCTGGACTTCCTGACAGGCCACCCCCAGGTGGTGAGGGTAGGTAGCAACACATCTGCCACGCTGATCCTCAACACTGGAGCTCCCCAGGGGTGCGTGCTCAGTCCCCTCCTGTACTCCCTGTTCACCCACGACTGCATGGCCAGGCACGACTCCAACACCATCATTAAGTTTTCTGACGACACAACGACTACAGGAAAAGGAGCACCGAGCACGTCCCCATTCTCATCGACGGGGCTGTAGTGGAGCAGGTTAAGAGCTTCAAATTCCTTGGTGTCCACATCAACAACAAACTAGATTGTTCCAAACACACCAAGACAGTTGTGAAGAGGGCACGACAAAACATATTCCCCCTCAGGAAACTAAAAAGATTTGGCATGGGTCCTGAGATCCGCAAAAGGTTCTACAGCTGCAACATCGAGAGCATCCTGACCGTTTGCATCACTGCCTGGTACGGCAATTGCTCGGCCTCCGACCGCATGGCACTTCAGAGGGTAGTGCTTACGGCCCAGTACATCACTGGGTCAAAGCTGCCTGCCATCCAGGACCTCTACACCAGGCGGTGTCAGAGGAAGGCCCTAAAAATTGTCAAAGACCCCAGCCACCCCAGTCATAGATTGTTCTCTCTACTACCGCATGGCAAGCGGTACCGGAGTTCCAAGTCTAGGACAAAAAGGCTTCTCAACAGTTTTTACCCCCAAGCCATAAGACTTCTGAACAGGTAACCAATGGTTACCCGGACTATTTACATTGTCCCCCCCCCCCCCCCCCCCCCCCCCAACCCGTCTTTTACGCTGCTGCTACTCTCTGTTTATCTTATATGCATAGTCACTTTAACTATACATTCATGTACATACTACCTCAATTACCCGACCAACCAGTGCTCCCGCACATTGGCTAACCGGGCTATCTGCATTGTGTCCCACCACCCGCCAACCCCTCTTTTTACGTGTCTGCTACTCTCTGTTCATCATATATGCATAGTCACTTTAACGATACCTACTTGTACATTCTACCTCCATAAGCCTGACTAACAGGTGTCTGTATATAGCCTTGCTACTCTTTTTTCAAATGTCTTTTTACTGTTGTTTTATTTCTTTACTTACCTACACACACACATACCTTCTTTCTTTCCCCGCACCATTGGTTAGAGCCTGTAAGTAAGCATTTCACTGTAAGGTCTACACCTGTTGTATTCAGTGCACGTGACAAATAAACTTTGATTTGATTTGGTTGAATGCCAAGAGTGTGCAAAACTGTCATCAAGGCAAAGAGTGGCTACTTTGAAGAATCTCACATTTATTTTGATTTGTTTTAACACTTTTTTGGTTACTACATGATTCCATGTGTATTATTTCATAGTTTTGATGTCTTCACTATTATTCTATAATGTAGAAAATAGTAAAAATAAAGAAAAACCCTTGAATGAGTAGGTTTGTGCTGCTAAATGCACGAAGGGGAAGCACTCAGCTACATCGGACATATGGCCTAAAGCAACACTATCTTCTCTGCAGTTTTGTTTATTTATTTCTATCCAGTGTGTTTAGCATTCAGGTTGGGCTTCCCTGGGCACCAGTCCAGCAGCACTGGGCTGCTTCACGATCCAGGTCTTACAAACTAGCCTCATTAGCCATGAAGAGTAGGCTTGGTCAATTAAAATAAATCCCTGTTAGCACAGCTGCTTTGGTCAGCCAAATGTAGCTAGGGGAGCGCTGTGTAGTCTGCCTCTCGCCTAGTGAACGGCGCTCTGTAGCCGCATATCTTGACTAATTATTTCAAGAGGAGGAATATTTTAATAGCAATTAATGAGCTGCGGGATTATGTGAGCCCCAATTTAAGTGCTCTGTCTGTGAATGAGCGCTATGAAGAATCCCCAAAGAAGTGAAGTACCGGATGGCTGGCGGAATTAGTCCAGATGAGACCTGCCACCGGTTTGCACTGCAGTCTGGGGAGAGCCTAGGGAATGGTCCTAGGTTGTCCTCTAGTTGTTGATTTGGTTTCTTACTCTCCTTTTGTGGTAACACTATGGCAATACCAGTATAGTGCATAATGATGCAGGATACGTTAAAATTTGCCATAAGCATGGCTTTATCAAATCTGCTATTATCAACTTTTTATACGTTGACTAATAAAATATTATTATAGATGCTTATAACATTATGGTAACACATTATACTAAATTCTTACCAAATTAGTAATGTGTTTATCAGGCTTGTATATCGCCAGTTTTATAAATCCAGATGTTACATCTACTTTTTGAGTTTTTATATTTTGAATATCAAATAGAGGGATTTCTGGTCCCTTTAGGATTTTCTGTCACATTTGATACCAGTCATTGGGCTGTATGACTGACACTGATTGAAACACCTGTGTCTTCTGCATAGCTTCCGTCTCTTTCACGACGTTTCATCAGACGGGGAGCAGAGCTGCCGACAGGCTTCTGCCGCTTCCACATCAAAGTGAGAGCTGCTTTACTTGCCATGCTTCGCTCCCAAACTAACGACAGGAGGAGAGGGGGAGGTAGAGTGGGCAGGAGCGGAGGATATAGTTGGGCTACAAAACCAAATATTTCTCCTTTTAAGTGAGCAGAGTGTTGTCAGGCTTGAGATTTAGCTTTGGGGAAACAGTCGGCTACGATGTCTCAATTAAACTTGATGATGACTTTTTTATTTTTTATTATTTTTCTCTACTCTGTTGCCAGTAATGTTTTCGTGTGAATTGTACGATTTTGTGTGGGCTGCCCGAGGCTAGAACAGAGGACAAATTCTAATACATTGTGTTACTGGTAGGGCAGCTTTCAAGTTGTCACGTGTCAGTTAACTCAAGGTCAGATTTCTACCTTCATTAACTTTCGTCTGACGCCTGTCACATTACTGTCACATAGTTGGCCTTGGAGCTGTGTTTTAAGTGTCTCAAGGTTTAGTGGTGAAAACAGACCCAGACTAGGTCAGCTGTTGGCTATTCTCCATGTATGTTTGATGTGATGTGGTTTAGAGCTGCCTGGCGGCGCAGGTTGATCTCCACCCTGTGGTAGCGATAGTGTCGTCTGAAATGGCCTGTCCTTCTCACCACTAATAGGCTGCACACGCTAGACGCACAGCCTACCGCGTGTTTTCAATTGGCTCTGTGAGCCAGAGCATGGGGCTTGCAACACCACAGAGTTGTGGGCTTGATTCCAGCCAATGAGATACTGTCTTCACTAATGCCTAATGTTTCCTTTTAGGCCTAGTTACTGTACTAACACATAGCATGTTTAAAAAATATATATATTCTGTTCTTTTCTCTCCCCATTTAGTTACAATACCATGCTGGCTTGGCGTCCAGTCTTCTCAACCAGCAGTCACTCAAGCGCTCAGCTAACCAAATGGGGGCATCAGCCAAGAGAAGACCCAAAGTCCAGCCCAGTACCCTGGTTCTGCCACCACAGTGAGTACAGCTCCTCTTCTTCCTGCTCGCGCATTTCCCTGATAGTTGGGAAAGCAGTGACTGAAAGATGAATGATCTCACTCCAATTGTTTTTCCTCGGTTTAGTGTCGTCGTAGTCCCGAGGGATCACATAATGGTAATAAAGCGGTGCATTGTCTTATTTTGTTGTCTTGGGCCGTAGACCCCTTGCTTCGATAGGAGAGTGGGGGGCATGCAGAAAGTCTGGATGGATTGAGGGATGACATCCCCAATGAAATATGAAAGAGTGGGTGTAGGAAAGAGAAGAGTGTGGTCCCCAGCTGGCATAGCTACTACAAAATCTGAAATACATTGTGTGTTGGGCTCTTATGGATAGTCCTTGATCAGTGTGGCATTGTACCCTGGTCTTTGAAATGTGCCACCTTTTTTTCAGAATTGTTTGTCAGTGTGCCTTTTGAAAGACATGGGCTACTCTTTTCATAATGTTGTTACCGTGCAAGTGATTGTGCGACTTTTATAGAATTTAAAGTCCTTCGGGTAGATGAGGTTTGTAGAATGTGTGGAAAAGGCACCTGGTGCACTCTTCTGTTCACCCTCACGCCACTTGTCAACAAAGAAAGATCCTCACAAAATGTCAGATTCACTGGGTTTGGGTGACATTTTCCTCCATATTTCCCATCTGGCATTTTAGAAGTTTTTGGCTTGGGAGGTAGGGCCGGCGTCGCTCAGTAAAGTGTCTGCACTCTGGATGTAAAAGGAAATATCAATAGTGGGGAACAGTGAAGGCACGGCTGTCACTGTACATCTTCCCGGAGCAGCTTCTCACTGGTCGGTTTCCTGCGTTGTGCAGGAAGGGTGACTCTGGGCTTTGGGGAACTCTAATGGCTCCGTACAGCACAGGAAGAGAGCGAGGTGAAGAGCGGAGCAAGGTGAAGCCAACCAGCGGCTCCTCTGTCAAACGTCATTGTCCTGATGAATTTGCCGTTTCTAAAAGGAGCACCCGGCGCATGAATTATGCAGCACAACCTTCATGCGAGGTGGCTTAAGTTTTTTTTGCATCCACCCTCCTGCATCGCCAGCTGTTTTCGCCCTGCGTTCTTCTATATGTACAGAAATGCCCCAGAAAGTGCACAGTGTAATGATGGTATAACAAATAAATGTTGTGGTCGTGAATAAATATAGATGATATGATATTGGGTTTATGCAGATACTTTAGCTACAAAGTAGTCAAGTCCTGAGTAGACACATTTCTGTTGGAGAGTAGATCAATGGCAGGCCATTAGAGATTGGCATATTTGATTGTTCAAGTCGAATCTGCTTTGTCAGCCTTGAAAACGATCTTGTTATAGGTATGGGAGATACCAGGTTATACAATCTGATAGCCTATTAGTCCGACACTAGACACAGGAAGGGCTTGTTATGCAGGAGTCATGATCTAAGACTGGATGCTGAAGAGACTAACAGATAATAGAAGACATCGGACCGCTAACTAGCAGGCCTCATGCTAAGAAATTGATGGGGATGTGGCTTTGGGAGCAACGTTTTTTTTAACAGATGCATACAGTATGAAAAGGGCCTGGAGTTATGGGACACTTTTTGAGGCACTGTGTTTTTTCAGGTATTTAGGAAATGTTCTTTAATTGACACAAGCTGTCTCCAATCAATCAATCAATCAATGTCTGGTTGGTCATGTGTTTTGTGGGGGACCGCCTAAGCCATGGGATGAGTAGCTCTGCGAATCTTAAGTGAAGTGCCAATATTCTATTAGTCTGAATTTGCCGAAACAGTTAATGGTCAGAACACTATCAATTAGGAATATCGCTAGCAATAACCGAATACATTTTGGGGGAATTGCATACCTACAGTAGAGGAGAATATCTTTCTAATGATGTCAATTTTATTTCTCAACTCCTAATATCACACTAATTACACTCATTGGAGCCACTTACACTCACTGGAGTATCTGACCCGTGACTATGCTACCAGTGCGGCAAGTGCTGCTGTTAAGCTTTCTTGACTTGGACATACAGTACCAGTGAAAAGTTTGGACACACCTACTCATTCAAGGGTTTTTCTTTATTTTTTACTATTTTCTACATTGTCGAAAAATAGTGAAGACATCACAACTATGAAATAACACATATGGAATCATGTGGTGACCAAAAAAGTGTTAAACAAATCAAAATATATTTTTAGATCCTTCAAAGTAGCCACCATTTGCCTCGATGACAGCTTTGCACACTCTTGGCATTCTCTCAACCAGCTTCAACCTGGGCAAGAAAAGGTTGACGACCCCTGTGCTCTAAATGGAGCCATGCCGAATGTAATCAGCACATTGTGACTGACTCCTGTCATGCATAAACCAACCTCCCGTAGACAGCTAGCCCCCATATCTGGATTATTACTGTCCTAAGTGGTTAACACATTTAGGTTAACCTCTACAGAGTACCTAACCCGGATCCGGGAGCACCCCCCACACCCCCCACACTGATTAGCATCGCTAGCATAGCGTCACAATTAAATAGTAGCATCTAAATATCATTAAATCACAAGTCCAAGACACCCAATGAAAGACACAGATCTTGTGAATAAAACCACCATTTCAGATTTTTTAAATGTTTTACAGGGAAGACACAATATGTAAATCTATTAGCTAAACACGTTAGCAAAATGACACCATTTTCTTACTCCAACAGTTTCTTACTCCATCAGGTGCTATCACCAATTCGGCTAAACTAAGATATTGATAGCCACTAACCAACAAAAAAATTCTTAAGATGACAGTCTGATAACATATTTATGGTATAGCATAGTTTTTTTTTTTTAAATGTGCATTTTTCAGGTATAAATCACAGTTCTACATTGCAGCTGCAATCTGATATAGTGCTGATGCAGCTAGAACAATTACAGAGACCAACGTTATATAACTAATTACTTGTCTTAAAACATTTCAGAAAAAATACACAGCGTACAGACATTGAAAGCCCAACATCTGGTGAATCCAAACAATATTTCAGATTTTTTAAATGTTTTATAGCGAAAACAAAATGTAGCGCTAATTAGCATAACCAGGCCAGCCAGAACCAGCTGGACGCGCGCGACCAGTTCACATGCACGACAGATATATGAAATAACATCGTAAATTGGGTCTTACTATTGCTGGTCTTTCATCAGAATGTTGATCAAGGTGTCCTTAGTCCTGATGAGTCGTTCAATCCATTCACAATGGCAACCTCCCCTCTTCATTTAGCCTGGGTACTGGTCGACTAGCACGGCTCTGTCCAAAGTTAAAAAACTCAAAGATCGGAACACGGCAAAACTCCCGAAAAAATTCTAATAATCTGATTAAACTATATTGAAAAAACATACATTACGGTGATATGGTCACATGTATCAAACAAACTTTGACACGGAGATAGTTTTCATCCGTAACGTCAGCATAACAAAAGTCAATGGCTTCTCTAAACGCGCATCTCAGGAAACCGGAAGTTGTCGGTCACGCTAAAGAAATAGGTCTTATTTCACGTCAGTACAAGATAAACAAAAAATTTCTCCTCTGACGTCTTCCAGACACCCAGAGGAAGAAGAAGGAAGTGTGTTTCGGGTCATAGGTCGCGTGACCATATATAGGCAGAGCTTTGAAGCGAGCATACACATCTTGCAATCTTTTTCTGGCTCAGGGAAAGTGCTGTGAAATGACCTGTGTTTGACTCAGAGACAAAATTGGAACGGTTTTAGAAACCATAGCTTGTTTTCTATCCAATGGCATATGGTTATATGCATATAGTAACAGCAATAATTGAATAAGAGGCAGTTTTATCTGTAGAGGCAATTATGCTAATGTGAAAACAGCACCCCCTGTATTCTCAAGAAGTTAATCATGCATCTCTTTGAGCTGCTGCTCTGTTTATCCAGAGATGCAGTGACCAAATTAGAGCAATTGTGCTCTCTCTATTGTTAAAAGCAAAGACATATTGATGATTAAAGTGGAACTAACCACTAAGTTTCATAGCTAATCCGACTATCTAATATAAAATTCCTTCTTGTTTTGGGAGGGTACCACTATAATAATATGGTGATATTGCCTGTGCTTCTGGAAAGTCACCAGGAAACTTTGCGCGGTGCAAGGTCACTTTTGAGTGACTCATGCTGGGCGTGTCGTCTGTTGGCCAACGATGATCAGTTCGTCACTCCGGGGACACAGGCCTTTGTCCTTGGAGCATCGATTCAAAGTGGCGTTGTCAGCTTGGGCCTGCCCATTCCCATCAACAGAGAGGCTAAGCAGATCTATTAGAAGCAAGCCTGGAATTTGTGATTTTAGGGGCAAGGCCATTTGGCCTTCAAGAGGTCCCCAATCTGCCAGAGAGCCAAGGCCATCTGCTAGGGCACCAAGGCCGTTAAACCAAAATAACCAATTAAATGTATTTTACAACGTATGTGTATGTAAATGTACATGAATAATTTGCCTACATGTCAAGGTGTAGGTGATAGACTATGCGTATTGGCTACAGCATCTCATGTCCACACCGATGCTGACATGAGGGGCACCAGAAAATATAGCCAAAGTTTAATGAGACTTTTAATTACACATAGTGTATATAGGCTAAACGCCAGTCATGTTTGATAAATATAATGTAGTATATTTAATAGTAACGCCTAAATGTTTGATTGTGTCAACATACTTGAGGCACTGTTCGTTCCGATAAGAGAGAGAGGCCTGTGCTTGCTGCGCACCGCAACATCACCCACATTGCAATTTGAGCAGAGGCAGTCATCATTTTTAAACCATTTAACCATAAACGTAATTGTTTAAAACCCGGATGTTTTTTATTTTGAGGCATGTCTTACCCTGTTTCAAAGTAGCCTAGCCAAATTCCCCACCATAGGAATGTTGAGAGAGTTATTTTAGAATCACTTTCTCATATGCCATTGACAAAGTATTTCTCTCATGTTGTATTCGTTTTCAAATCAACTTTCTTTCGTTGTCCAGCAGCCATAGACACAGTCTTAGTCATATTAACAACCCATGCTAGTTGTTGCATCTTTAGATCGTCCCTCTTTCTACATTTCTAAAGATGATTTTCCTCTATGTCCCATGAAACCGCTCGCATTGGCAGTGCACTTTTACAAACGATGATGTATTCTCGCTAATTGCATTTTGGAACATTTGCGTGTATAGCCTACTGCCGTGTGCGCACCTGTGCTGCGCTTATAATGTGAAGAAATAATAGTTTATCAGCATTTTAAGCTAAACGTCCTGATTTTGTTGCATTTTGTTCTTCAAATCCAGGCTCTGTCATTGCTTTTAAAAATATATATGTGCAGTGATTGTATGAATTTGGGATCTATCGGCCCACGAATGTCCCAGAGTCGGTTAGGAATATTTATTTCTCACACAGAACGACAAGCTGACCAATAGAACAGGTCAACTGTTGTACTATGGGAGGTAGTAGATTGGCATAGGCTAGTGATTTGACTGTTTGTTACTCATCTTGTTGGCTGAGGAAAAGTTGGACAGTTCCGTGTGTGCCTGAGGAATTCAATAAGAAGGACGCGCGCTGTTGCATCCCCGATTGTTGCATCCACGATGTGTCCGGTCTTCACTTGTACTTTGGAGCTGCGATGCCTGTGAGAACGACACAATCACGTGACTGGCATTGGCTAATAAGAATTTCAATACTCTATCTGAGAGAGCCGTGTGAGTGAGAGCTGCTTCGGAGCACACCGAATGGCAACTGGGAGAAGTGAATTCTAATTATTATATTCAGCCCAAGGGCACTATGGCCACTTTGGCCGCAAAGCACTGCTTTTTTTAGGGGGCATTACAGCCACAGAAGGGGGGGGGGGGGGCGTCGATGACGTCGGGGAATTGGCGGTCTGATTAGGAGCCATCCCGGCTGCACTTCTCTCTTAGGTTTGGCCCTGTCACAAGCATCACACAAACTCACAGGCCCCACTCGCATATTAACACTGTATTAACATACGAGGTGGAACATTTCCCAAACACATGTAGTAGCCATTTTTCACATTGGTCTCTGAATGTAACATCCCGTTGTAACTGGGGTGATAACTTCCAAATGGTAGGGCTGTGACCGTCATGGAATTTCCGGTTATTTGTCAGGCGTATGACCACGGTCACCATTATAATAGTTTTGAATAGAAAGGGGGGAAAAGCCCCCCATTGTCTCTTCTTCTCCGCTTCTAACTGCATGTTCTGCTGCAAATGTTGGGTTGAATGGGGAACGTTTCATCACGTTGTAAAGAATCAATTTTATTGTGGAAAATGACTCAACTGCACTTGTCATCTTTTTTAATGCCGGGCCATCCCATCTTCAGTCACCTATTCGTTCCACAACACAACATTCTAAAACTGTCTAGTTTTCCTCCTCTCGTCTTTCATTATATTGGCTGTTAAATGTAAACCAGGCTTGCTTTTTGCTACTTTTGGGTAAAGCTTGTCGAAGTTGTTTTAAAAAGTTTTATTTTTGGCCTCCCGAGTGGCTCAGTAGTCTAAGGCACTGCAACGCAGTGCTAGCTGTGCCACTAGAGATCCTGGTTCAAATCCAGGCTCTGTGGTAGCCGGCCGCAACCGGGTGACCCATGGGGGAGTGCACATTTGGTCCAGCGTCATCCGGATTAGGGGAGGGTTTGGCCGGCCGGGATGTTCTTGTCCCACCGCGCTCTAGTGACTCCTGTATGGAAGTTGCAGCGATGGGACAAGACTGTAGCTACCAATTGGGGAGAAAAAGGGGTAATAATAATAATAGTTTATTTATTTTAAATGTTAATGACGGTTATTTTATTTTCATCACTTTCTTCGTGCATAATCATTTGTTGCTCTATTAAACAGTTACCCTGCCAGGCCTACCAAATGTGTTTGTCTTCTTGATTAAACTTGGGTCCTCGCAGCTTTGGTTTTCCCCATTCTCCATAACGGACTTGGTCAGACACCGTCCACTTCTTTTTTAATTCAGGTGGTATTTGGATATATTTGTCCTGCAGATTATACTATAACAATTCACACATGTTTGAATTAGTGAATTTAGGCCTAATCATTGGCATGCAGACGCTGGTTTGGCTCTGGGCATCCTGTTTCCGGTGCTGCATTGCGACACAGTAGAGTTGAGGAGGATGAAATTTCAGTCATCAGTTATCCCTGATTAGACTGAACAGCAAGTCAGACCGCTCTGATTTATCAGTATTCATCTCAGTGAGCCATGCAGTCACAAGCAAGGGAATATCTGACCACTCCTCATAATCAACTGCAACGTTTGCAGGTGTAAGAGAAATGTTAGGCTCCATCCCCAAACACTCTGGCAAGCTGATACCAGTCTGTCAGTTGTTGTTTGTCATCTCTCTTAGTTATAATTCGCCGTCATGAAACTGCGCTAGATCCGATTTGTCTTGGTACTCGCAGATCACTTTTCAAAGACTTTTTGGAGGGTTTTCACCTGCTCAGCGGCTCCTAATGGTAATCTGGAGCATTCACATTCAAGACACTCTTCACAGTGGATTCTTAAACTATGTAACATAACTTCCCTTTATGTCTATATTTCCTTAGAGTGTTCATTAACTTTGCATTTAAATTACAAGGTTAATAGAAAGAAGCCCAAATGACTTGTAGATATTCCAAAGGCTAATCCTTTAAAGGGACATTTCACTCACTTTTGCTATTTTAAAAACCATCTTTTGCTATTTTTGTAATTAGTCCACTGTTGATACAGTTCCAGCATGTTTTGCATGTCACCAGTCAAGTTCTCATATGATGCAAAACACATCATCATGATGATGTGGCCAGTGACACTCTGCTTCTTAAGTTCAATATCTTGACCCTGACTGCATGTGCTGGAATTGAAATATAATTATTAGAACAGGCATCCCCATTCAAGTCAATGATGGCATAATGGGTAGACTGGCGGCCATTGCGAGGTGTACCCATAGGAGCAAAGCAGGAAGTAAAAGACAACGGACCCGTTCTGTCAGCATGTGTGGCTTACCACTTCATGGCTGACCGTTGTTGCTCCTAGACTTTTCCACTTCACAATTACAGCACTTGCAGTTGACCGGGGCAGCTCTAGCAGGGCAGAAATTGGACGAACTGGCTTGTTGGAAAGATGGCATGTTGAAAGTCACTGAGCTCTTCAGTAAGGTCATTCTACTGTAAATGTTTGTCTATGGAGATTGCATGGCAGTGTGCTCGATTTTATACACCTGTCAACAACAGGTGTGGCTGAAATAGCCAAATCCACTAATTTGAAAGGATGTCCACATACTTTTGTATATATAGTGTATGTGCAAAAATATGTGCTGTGATTTGTTGATTCAGCTCAAATGACATTATAAAAAATACATTCCATTGCATGAGCCACATCAGTTAACATCATTTGAATTATCAAATTAAATCAAAGTTTATTTTGTCACGTGCGCCGAATACAACAGGTGTAGACCTTAGAGTGAAATGCTTACTTACAGGCTCTAACCAATAGTGTGTGTGTGTGTGTGTGTGTGTGTGTGTGTGTGTGTGTGTGTGTGTGTGTGTGTGTGTGTGTGTGTGTGTGTGTGTGGGGGGGGGGGGGGGGGGTAAGTAAAGAAATAAAACAACAGTGAAAATAAGAGTAGCAAGGCTATATACAGACACCGGTTAGTCAGGCTTATTGAGGTAGTATGTACATGTAGATATGGTTAAAGTGCATATATGATGAACAGAGAGTAGCAGTAGTGTAAAAGGAGGGGTTGGCGGGAGGTGGGACACAATGCAGATAGCCCAGTTAGCCAATGTGTGGGAGCACTGGTTGGTCGGGCCAATTGAGGTAGTATGTACATAGATGTATGGTTAAAGTGACTATGTATATAAGATCAACAGAGAGTAGCAGCAGCGTAAAAGACTATTTACACAATGTAAATAGTCCGGGTAACCATTGGTTACCTGTTCAGAAGTCTTATGGCTTGGGGGTAAAAACTGTTGAGAAGCCTTTTTGTCCTAGACTTGGCACTCCGGTACCGCTTGCCATGCGGTAGTAGAGAGAACAATCTATGACTGGGGTGGCTGGGGTCTTTGACAATTTTTAGGGCCTTCCTCTGACACCGCCTGGTGTAGAGGTCCTGGATGGCAGGCAGCTTTGCCCCAGTGATGTATTGGGCCGTACGCACTACCCTCTGAAGTGCCTTGCGGTCAGAGGCCGAGCAATTGCCGTACCAGGCAGTGATGCAACCGGTCAGGATGCTCTCGATGTTGCAGCTGTAGAACCTTTTGAGGATCTCAGGACCCATGCCAAATCTTTTTAGTTTCCTGAGGGGGAATAGGCTTTGTCGTGCCCTCTTCACGACTGTCTTGGTGTGTTTGGACCATTCTAGTTTGTTGTTGATGTGGACACCAAGGGATTTGAAGCTCTCAACCTGCTCCACTACAGCCCCGTCGATGAGAATGGGGACGTGCTCTGTGCTTTTTTTCCTGTAGTCCACAATCTTCTCCTTAGTCTTGGTTACGTTGAGGGATAGGTTGTTATTCTGGCACCACCCGGCCAGGTCTCTGACCTCCTCCCTATAGGCTGTCTCATTGTTGTCGGTGATCAGGCCTACCACTGTTGTGTCGTCTGCAAACTTAATGATGGTGTTGGTCTCGTGCCTGGCCATGCAGTCGTGGGTGAACAGGGAGTACAGGAGGGGACTGAGCACTCACCCCTGGGGAGCTCAAGTGTTGAGGATCAGTGTGACAGATGTGTTGCTACCTACCCTCACCACCTGGGGGCGACCCGTCATTCTGCATTACCATGGAAATGATTGCATCACAATACCAGGGAGCCATTGCGAGTATAATCATGAGTGTACCAGTCAAATTGGCAGGGTTAGAGGTTCCAACCATCGAGTTTTAGAATGGAATTAGAATGGACATGAACCCAATTAGTCATTAGAATCGCCAGTTGCCCATCCCTGATGTACATTTAACCAGTTCCAAAATCCCAAACTACGGTTCACAATGCTCCCACATATGGAAATCGAGCCTGCGAGAAGAGCTATTTGGCTCCAGGCTATTTGACGTGGGAACTGTGGGACACTGTGTCCAAGGAGGTACAAGTAGCTATATGTGTGGAAAACATTTCATCACAAGTAAGACATTTAACTTGTTTAGTTTAGGCTGTTTGAAACTCCGCTCATTACTTGTAGCTGTAAAGTCCATTTGTTTGTGTTGTTGGTCTTGGCTATCTAGCTAGCACTCACTCACGTGGCTGCTAGCACCGTCATGAAAAGGGGCATGAGCGAAGCCCTTCAATATTACATTTTTCTAAGTTGTGAGATCGCTCGGGAGCAGACGATGTTTAAAATAGGGGTGTGTGCCCAGTACTCGGACAAAACTTTCAACTGTCAATTTACGGATACGAGTACAAGTATGGCCATGTCGGCACAGCCCTAGTTGAAAAGTAATCTTTAGACATGTACTTTTCTTAAATGTAGTTTTGACTAAAACAAGCAGAAAACAAGAAAATTGTGTTTGAAAAAGGTATTTTTTTTGCTGTGAGCCAATTGGTTAACCGCAGGTTGTTTTCCACCACATGCGGGCAAGGCCGCGACATTCTATCTAATAGCGACTGGGACCATTCTGGAACTTTGAGGATTTGTGACATAGCCTCTCTAGTAATTTAATAGGATTTCTATGGTTCCAACTTCAAAGTCCATTCTATTCATTCTATTTCTATGTGTGCTACTGCTCTATTGTGCCTAGGCAACCAAAGGCGTGTTTGTTTACTTGTTTCAGCAAGGAACAACAAAGTTTCAGCACGTTAAGAGTCCATGTTATGACCGAAACAGACTCAACCGCACGCCGTCCTGTTTTCAGTCGGTTGATCATTCCACACACACAAAATGTATTTTACCGGTTATGACTGCTGCAAAGATTCAACACTGGCTACATGATGATGTCCCACAATCACCTGCCGCCCCTGCAGTGTGTTCCGCACAATTGGGGACATGGTGGCGAGTTCTAAATGTTGAATAAAATTCAACATTTCAAATTTTTGTCGGCTGTCGATGATGGCTCCCAAACTTGAGCCAATCAGAGCAGGAGGGTGCGCTTCCCACAAGAGAATTCGACAGAATTTTGGCTGTGCAGTCCACAGCGACCGAACACCTTTTACGCCATTTATGTTTTAAGCTTGAGTCCACCGAATACAACCATGCTGCCATCTTTAGACTATTGTCTCTCATCAGGGCCACATTTGTTGTGTGCACTACAGCCATGGCAGAGCTCACAGTTTCCCAATACACATAAAAAATGATCTCCAAAATAGTTTAAAAGAAAAGTTTTGAGATATGATATGGATGGAAAATACCACCCGTAGTCTCTCAATAAACATCCATCCACCTCCCCTATGCCATATCCTCATTTTGCCTACATACTTACAGGCTCAAAGAGAAAACGCAATGCAGACCAGTGCCCTTCTATGTGTACTCTAGTGTTCAGTGAGATTAAAAAGAAGCAAATGGATGACAAGTATTAGAACAAAAAGATGATATCTGTATTTGACACTCTCAACCCCATCCTCATTTTGTATTTAAGGAGCAGCTTCATAACAAGAAATTAGGCTTATTCTAAATGAGTATCCCCATGCTGCAGGGTTTGCCTTAGGGAAGTGCACTTTTAGTGCAGCCATACATCCAAGTGTTGTTCTTCTAAGGTTAAGACATTGAGGTAGTTGTTTCTGTACAGGGTAGTTACACTGAAGTTGTCAATGTTGAACCATACATGTACCATTTTTTTGGCCAGGCTTAAATATCCTGGTTTGGTTGGAACTTGGAACTCCTAGCCCAGAATGCCAAGTAGGTTCTCCAACGCCTAGGGAGATTTGAATTTACTATACTGATTTGAATCAGTGAAAATGTGTTGTTTTGTGTTGTTGTTAAACGAGTTTCACTCTCAAGATGAATTATTAAGCAGCTAAATGTAAGAACAAGTCTTGTCTTGTAACTGGCTGGCAGTCTGGCACCCTACAGTGCCGGCAATTGAGAGTTCTGAATCTCCATTTAACAACTCTACTGCCTATGTTCATCCCAGTGCACATAGTCAGAATGTAGACCTAAAGTTTGATGTGCATGTGGCTATGGTGTGCGAGAACACACCAGTGAACTTCTGTACTTGTTGGTCAAAAATGGTAATTACCGGATTGTGGGTCTCTTGACTTCTGTATGACTTTTAAAGTCATTCTTAATATGAGATGTTCTTTTCATGTCTATTTTGAATGACATCCGTAGGTCTGTCGATGGCTCATGGCTAACAAGATTCTCATTATATTTCGATTAGCATGCAAGCACTTGTGGCCTCGCAGTCCAGGTTAAAAGTGATCCCTAGCAGCGCTGACAGTTAACAGGGTCCCCCTGGCGAAGGTTTAAGGGTGCAAGTGGATTGATGTTTGGGAGGTTTGGGGGTCAACCAGACTGAGAACAGTGTTAAAGCTGTCTGTCTCTCTTAGCCATGACTGTCGGTCTATCTGTGGCATTGATGTGAGAGCTGCTGCTGCTGTAGTGTACTCAAATACTGGCTTGGAGGGAAAGAAGTTGGGGGGTGCCTTCTAAAGGAGCAAGTATCCTACAAGATGACAGAGTAGCCTGGCGAGTAAGGCTACTATTATGTACAGAGTTAGAAGTGTGTGTGAGTGCATGCGTCACGTGTTTGTTTGATTAGGGATGGATGAGTGGCTGATTATGGGTCATTAGTATTATCAGACTAATGTGATCAATTGGGAATTTGTTTCTTTGAAACCATTGATTAACATCAGGAAAACATTGATTCAACTGCGCTTCAGATGTTGAATAATTTCAAGTGTAAATCATCTAAAATATTTGTTAAGAAAAGATACGTGACCTAAAACATTTAGACTCTACATGTCAATAACACAGCAGGACATTTTGCTTTTCTAGGTCTGTGGATTGATGTAGTTTGAAACCTGCTTGTTGTTAATTTCCAAAAGGCAAAAATTGACTTTCTCCTCCTCCAGGTATGTGGACGACGTGATATCGAGGATCGGCCGGATGTTCCCAGACATGTCGATTGAACTCTTCCGACCCAATGGGACATCGGCAGTACTTCTGGTAAGATTCTTCCTCACCACCGGGCATCCAATACGTCTCTGGTTCAAGACGTTCTGCTTCGCTCACTTTCAACATCTGACCAATTATTGAAATTTGGAGGGCACCTCCCAATATAAATATATAAACAAGCTGACCAAGATGATATTTGCATGGTGTCAACAATATCCACAAAAGAGCACTGAAATGCAAGCTATGCACGCAGTTTTTCCTCCATCGGATTTCAGGATGGAGGGTGCCCTGGCCAAGTGCAGGTTGCTGACCATGAATGCCAAAAGAATGAATGGATTAATGCGCTATTATTGTGTGTACATTCTTTGACAAGAAAACCATGAAAGAGGAACTGGGTCAAGTTCCTTGACCAATGATTGTCATGTACAGTGCAGATGAAAGGGTACTTACTGTACGACTTCTGTTTATGCAAGAGGTCGAATATAGAGAAACCTCTTCAATCGTCTGACCAACACTAGGTTCTCACTCAGCTCTGCTTTGCTCCAAGTTTTATTTCAACAAAGTGCTTAAGGATTCAAAGAGGACTTGTCGTGTTAAATATTAAATACTACCTGTAATTATTAACATGGTTCCCTGGGATGTGTGGTGGAGCTCTGCTCTACAGAAACATACCACAGAACTATACAGCTGCTCTTCTTTACTGTCTCTTACCACAGAAAATGCCCTACCGTGATGATTATGTTCAAAATCATGTCCACATATTACTGACAGGTGTGTGTCTCCTAGTGTTGCACGGTATACTGGTACCACAGTAATATCACGGTACCAAAACGTCATGATCATTACGATACCAATGTTTTAGAATACTGTAGTACCGTTTCATATGATATTACCAGATTTTTTCGGACCTACCAGTCTAAAGAAACCAACTGGCGCCTGTTATAAAAATGTTTTATAGTCAATTTTGTTTATAAATTCAGCTACATTTTTTTTAAGCAACAACTATTCTTATTAAACGCGAAGCGAGAAATGTCCACTACAAAAGTCACGGACATCTCACGTATGGCAGCTGTGTTCAGTCAGCCACATCCCCTTCCAGCTATCACTCACCTGCTTGTCTTCGTCCGCTCTTCCTGTGTGTCTATTCTTCCATCAGTTTTTAAAATAGAATTTAGCGATGATGGCAAGCGGGGATGCAGACCCTTAAGTCTTCTTTGGTTACATGTACATTTGATAGATTGGAGCAGTGCGCAAAGTCAGCTCTGCTCTACTTTATGCAAATTGCACACGGCCACCACTGCCGTTAAGCAATCAGGCGGAGCAGATGTTTGCTTGAAAATCTTCTGTTCCTGAAACATAGTTCCACCTGTCATTAGTTCCGGGCAAGCACAACCTATAAAGATGGTGGTTTGCCAATCATCACCGTGTCTGGTTTTCCAATTCTATACAATGTCGCTTTGCTAGAATACAGAGACAAAATCATAAGGTCATTGGCCTGGAGAAAGATTGCAGCGAATGTTGGTGTTGATGGTGGGAGAAGAGAGATTTGCACAACAATGGTTGCCTAAACTTCAAAACTGTGATCAAAGCCACCATTTGTGAATGTGTTGACTAAATTAAATTGTGAAATTTGTCCACCAAAGGATAGAAATCACCAGTAACGTGCGTTATATCATTGTAAATGATACACTAAGCATGAATTTCCCATGTCATATGCTAGCAACTGGACATTATGATTATCATATATTATAGCGCTTTCATTATACTTGTGTCATGACATTGACGATTATAGTTCCCTTCCTGCAAAATACACAGCCCTGCATGTAAAATGCAATGAATGGGTACATTGGGTAAAGGAAATTGACTTGCAAACATTGTTGTAGAAATCAACGTCGACACCAAAATCTCTTCAATCCTCCTCCATGCCATTGACCTTCTGATTAATGCGGCTCCCAACACCCCATTTTATTTTGTTTTTGACATTTTTAATTAGCCTACAAATTGTCAGCTCCATATTTTCATGTACTGTACCTAGAATACAACAGTTGGATTTGCACTAAACAATTTCATGTCAGAAAAATCATGTACAAAATCTGGCTTGAAATAGCTTGTTTACATAAGTATTCAGACCCTTTGCTATGAGACTCAAAATTGAGCTCAGCTGCATCCTGTTTCCATTGGTCGTCTTTGAGATGTTTCTACAACTTGATTGGAGTCCAGCTGTGGTAAATTCAATTGATTGGACATGATTTGGAATGGCACACACCTGTCTATATAAGGTCCCACAGTTGACAGTACATGTCAGAGCAAAAACCAAACCATGAGGTCGAAGGAATTGTCCGTAGAGCTCCGAGACAGGATTGTGTCGAGGCAGAGTTCTGGGGAAGGCTACCAAAACATTTTTGCAACATTGAAGGTCACCAAGAACAGTGGCCTCCATCCTTCTTAAATAGAAGAAGTTTGGAACCACCAATACTCCCTAGAGCTGGCCACCCAACCAAACTCCGCAATCGGGGGAGAAGGGTCTTGGTCAGGGAGGTCAGGTCATCTGATGCAGCACTCATCACTCTCCTTCTTGGTCAAATAGCCCTTACACAGCCTTAAGGTGTGTTTTATGTGATTGTCCTGTTGAAAAAGAAATGATAGTCTCACTAAGCGCAAACCAGATGTGATGGTGTGTCACTGCAGAATGCTGTGGTAGCCATGCTGGTTAAGTGTGCCTTGAATTCTAAATAAATCACCGACAGTGTCACCAGCAAAGCACCATCACGCCGCCTCCTCCATGCTTCACGGTGGGAACCACACATGCGGAGATTATCCGTTCGCCTACTCTACGTCTTACAAAGACATGGCGGTTGGAAACAAAAGAACAGATTTCCACCGGTCTAATGTCCATTGCTTGTGTTTCTTGACCAAAGCAAGTCTCTTCTTATTATTATCTGTTCTTTAGTAGTGGTTTCTTCGTAGCAATTCGACCATAAAGGCCTGATTCACGCAGTCTCCTCTGAACAGTTGATGTTGATGTGTCTGTTACTTGAACTCTGTGAAGCATTTATTTCGGCTGCAATTTCTGAGGCTGGTAGCTCTAATGAACTTATTCTCTGCAGCAGAGGTAACTCTGGTATCTCTAACTCTGGGTCTTCCATTCCTGTGACGATCCTCATGAGAACCAGCTTAATCATAGTGCTTAATGGTTTTTGTGACTGCACTTGGAGAATCAAGAGGTAGTCACCTGGATTGCATTTCAATTAACATGTGTGCCTTAAGATAATTTGTGGAATTTCTTTCCTTCATGCATTTGAGCCAATCAGTTGTGTTATGACAAAGCAGGAGTGGTATACAGAAGATAGCCCTATTTGGTAAAACCAAGTACATACAGTTGAAGTCGGAAGTTTACAAACACTTAGGTTGGAGTCATTAGAACTAGTTTTTCAACCACTCCACACATTTCTTGTTAACAAACTATAGTTTTTGGCAAGTCGGTTAGGACATCTACTTTGTGCATGACAAGTCATTTTTCCAACAACTGGTTACAGACAGATTATTTCAGTTATAATTCAATGTTTCACAATTCCAGTGGGTCAGACGTTTACATGCACCAAGTTGACTGTGCCTTTAAACAGCTTGGAAAATTCCAGAAAATGATGTCATGGAAGCTTCTGATAGGCTAATTGACATAATTTGAGTCAATTGGAGGTGTACCTGTGGATGTATTTGAAGGCCTACCTTCAAACTCAGTGCCTCTTTGCATGGGAAAATCAAAAGAAATCAGCCAAGACATCAGAAAAAAAACTGTAGACCTCCACAAGTCTGGTTTATCCTTGGGAGCAAATTCCAAACACCACGCAGCCGTCATACCGCTCAGGAAGGAGACACGTTCTGTCTCCTGGAGATGAACCTACTTTGGTGCGAAAAGTGCAAATCAATCCCAGAACAACAGCAAAGGACCTTGTGAAGATGCTGGAGGAAACAGGTACAAAAGTATCTATATCCTTAGTAAAAATGAGTCCTATATCGACATAACCTGAAAGGCCGCTCAGCAAGGAAGAAACCACGACTCCAAAACCGCCGTAAAAAAAAGACAGACTACGGTTTGCAACTGCCCATGGGGACAAAGATCGTACTTTTTGGAGAAATGTCCTCTGGTCTGATGAAACAAAAAGAGAACTGTTTGGCCATAATGACCATTGTTATGTTTGGAGGAGAAAGAGGGAGGCTTGCAAGCCAAAGAACACCATCCCGACCGTGAAGCACGGGGGTGGCAGCATCATGTTATGGGGGTACTTTGCTGCAGGAGGGACCGGTGCACTTCATAAAATTATGTGGATTTATTGAAGTAACATCTCAAGACATCAGTCAGGAAGTTAAAGCTGGTCGCAAATGGGTCTTCCAAATGGACAATGACCCCAAGCATACTTCCAAAGTTGTAGAAAAATGGCTTAAGGACAACAAAGTCAAGGTAAAGGAGTGGCCATCACCAAGCCCTGACCTCAATCCTATAGAACATTTGTGGACAGAACTGAAAAAGCGTGTGCGAGCAAGGAGGCCTACATCCTGACTCAGTTACAGCTCTGTCATGAGGAATGGGCCAAAATTCACCCAACTTATTGTGGGAAGCTGATGGAAGGCTATCTGAAATGTTTGACCCAAGTTAAACATTTTAAAGGCAATGCTACCAAATACTAATTGAGTGTATGTAAACTTCTGACCCATTGGGAATGTGATGAAAGAAATAAAAGCTGAAATAAATAATTCGCTCTACTATTATTCTGACATTTCACATTCTTAAAATAAAGTGGTGATCCTAACTGACCTAAGACAGGGGATTTTTTACTAGGATTAAATGTCAAGAATTGTGAAAAACTGAGTTTAAATGTATTTGGTTAAGGTGTATGTAAACTTCCGACTTCAACTGTATGTGACTCACCGCCTGGACTCGGTCTTCTGTAGCAACATTTGAAATTGTGTTTTTTACATTGCATAAAAGTAGAGACTCCGGGCTACAAGATGGTATATCATACACTGTATTTGAGGAAACAATGGGAAAGTAATTTTGCTTTGAAAGTTGATCAACTTATCAAATCACTTTTGAGAAAACCATCTTTCAATGTTTTGGTACTACTATTGGAGTGCCCTTCTTTGTCTACACCCATTCAGCGTTGTCCACACCCTTTTAAGCCTTAGCCCCACCCATCTTTTTAAGGGTTGATCCGAGCATTCTGTACTAACTAGCCAGCTACTTCCAGACGTCTAAGAGAGAGAGAAAAGCTCACTGAACATTACTCGCCCTAGCAGAGCTGGTTAGGCTGTTATGTTATCAAGAGCGTTGGTGACTGCAACTGTGCTGCTGGCAAGAATTGAATTACGCTTTTTTGCCGACTTTTACTGACACCGGACATATTCAAAAGGGTGTTGAGCGTTCAAAAATCAGTAATTCTGCTCTCTGGCTCACTAAGATGAGAGTCTTTTGTTAAGAAATGTAGCTATGTAAACAATGAATTCCAACGCATGGCGTAATGTTAGGACGCTAGCGTAATAGTAAACTAACTTGAAATGGAAATACTTTGTCAAAATTAGAGTGGGGTCTTTTGTTAAGACATGTAGCTAGCTAAACAATGGACCATAATCACAACTCATGACGTTACTACCCTGCTAAAATCTGCAGGTAGCTAACCAACCAGGTTCTATGGCTATAACTAGCCAAAGCAAATGTGTCTGAGATACAAAGAATAAGATCATACACATAAAGTTAGCTAGCGACCCAGCCAGCTAATGTTAGCTAGCTAACAGTACACTTGAAATGAAACCACTTTCTGTCAAAATTAGAAACGTGTAATATCTGAAAATGTAGCTAGCTAGACTATCTTATCGGTATACATCATTGTTGGACGCGTCTCTTGTCTGATGCCATGCATGGTTGCCCTTAGTTTGACGATGTAATCCAGACTGGTGTTTTCTCCGTCTCCTTAGCTATCATACTCGAATTCCACTGATTTCAAAACTCGGCCCTCCAGCAAGTGGAGAGCATACATATAACGTTAGCTAGCGAGCCAGCTAACAGTACACTTTAACTTGACATTAGGTTTATGCAGCTTTACTACTCAATATTTTTTTTAAAAGCTGCGTTTGACATGATTACCTAGACATACTGACCAGCTCCAATAGACAGAAGCGTGCTATATGGCAGACCAATCCAAACTCATCTCTCGGCATGTCCAGCCCACTCATTATCTCAGCCAATCATGGTTATCTTGACAGTTGCTCACTTTTTCTGTGGCTAAACCAACTAGGCTCATAATTTAACAATTTGATTCGTATTTACAGATGGCACACAAGTTCGATATTAAGGCACATGAAAGTTCACATGTTTGAGAAGGCATTTCTGCCAAAAAACACATTTTGATAAAAAATGAATGTTTCACGTTCAAACAGCTGAGGTCGTGACTTGCGACATATGCCTAGTTTGCTGAATCGGGTCACATATTATGGCAAGAACAGCTCAAATAAGCAAAGAGAAACAACAGTCCATCATTACTTTAAGACATGAAGATCAGTCAATGCATAACATTTCAAGTCGTTTTTTTGGTAGAACAAACGCATGCCGTTTAGAAAATGACAAAAAGCATCCCGGGAACAGGACGAACAAGATGCTACGCCACTGAACATTTCCCCCTGCGGTATTGCGAT
Source organism: Salvelinus fontinalis (assembly GCF_029448725.1). NCBI lineage: Eukaryota > Metazoa > Chordata > Actinopteri > Salmoniformes > Salmonidae > Salvelinus > Salvelinus fontinalis. The sequence continues at coordinate 5,982,320 of NC_074692.1, forward strand.
ACTACTTGGTATCATGATGCTTGGACTGGTATCGTATCGATAGTAAAATGTTGGTATTGTGACAACACTAGTCTCTCCAGGTCGGTGCCCCTACTGACTGGTCACTGGTCAGTCTTGCCATTTTCATCATGACCGCCAGGTTGTCAGCACTCAGCATGCACTTTGACCTTCCACTTAAGCCTGCCTCTCAGCTAAAATGACGCTAAGAGCCCTTCATGCGCCACTACTGTGTCCAACCCTAATCCATTGGGCATGCAAAACAGAAATGAGAGGATAAAGAGAGAGGGGTGGAGAGGGAGAGTAAGAAAGAGAGAGGCTGGCAGCGGAGAGAGACAGGAAGATTAGACATACTCCATCCCCAACAGTGGGCGTTCACTGGTTCACACCCACGGGGCACCGGCTCACAGATGGCCCAGTTGGCAGGCTGGCAGCTCCCAGCTCTACTTCCAGTCCTGGCCTCCATAGTACACCTAGGCCTCATTACCTCACCGTCACTGGCACTGCAGATCTCCAAAGAACACCAACACTTACCGTGTGCATTGTCAGTTAAGTACAAGCATTCCGAAAGTCGCTTTCTTGCGGAAGCATTTGTTAATGGACTGTTACTGTTGTAACAATCACCAAAAGTGTGTGTTTGGCCACTGTTAAAGCAGTCATAACTTGTCCATTCTCTCAGTGGGTTATTGTTGGTTGGAATAAGAAATGCGCTCGCCTCGATAATGTATGCGTCGCCCCTCAGTCAGAATACAATGCACATCAGTATCAGATGGTTCTGAATAGGAGGTTAGCTTTCCAAAAGCACAGAATGTTTTCTACTGTAACAGAAGATGATGAACACAACTTAAGGGCTTGCCTGTAGGGGTAGGGGTGCTTGTCCTTGAAGGAATAAAGTTAAGCTCTGCATCTGCCTCTGTTTTTCTCCATATAATATGATCCGGGGAGAGGGATGTCATGCATTGTTGTGAAACGTGACAGCTGAAGAAAGTATGTTCTGCGGAGGGATATCAATAGCGTAGAGCAGAGATGATCAAATGGTTTTAGCCGCGGGCCGATTTTTTTCTTGAGCGCATGGTCAGGGGGCCGGAACATAATTCTAAATCATTTGTAGACTGAGTGGTAATACGTTGGAACAGATTTCTAAAATTAAAATCATTTGGAACTGATTTGCTGGTGTTTTTAGTTTGTCCCAATAAATAAATAAAAAATGTTTAGTTTTTTTGCTCAGAAAACTGGGGGGGGGGGGGGGGGGGTTCTTATCCTCTGGCGTAGAGGATCTCTTCTGATAACCTGAAGTTGAAAATGAAAGGGAAAGGGGGGATACTTAGTCAGTTGTACAACTGAATGGATTCTACTGACGTGTGTCTTCCTGGCCATGCGTGTGTTTTGTTATTCGCGCTCTCTCTCTTACGTCACTCACTCACACGTTCTCTGCCCAGCTGTGTGTTAACGGCTGTTTGTGAAGTGTGTCAGTAGCGAGAGGGATGCAGTGTTAATTGAGGCTGATGCTTGAGGCTATTAGCGCTTTGGGTGACGCCTTCATCAGCCACACCCCAACCATCCCGATCTCACTCTTCTCTCACTCTCTTTTCCCTGCAGCGTAAGCCTCCAGAATTTCTGTATGCATGAGTTAAATGTACAGATCATCTATGTTCACCATTCAGGCAACCGTATAGGCTATTCATTACATTTGACCTAAATCCCATCCATAACCTCTTCTTATTTCTTGTATTTTGTCAAATAGAGCAATGTTGTCTGTCAGATCTTATCACTGATGATCCATCTGAGACAATACTGAAATCTAAAAGATGAGCACGTAAAAAAAAAAAAACGTTTCACTGCATCCTGGTAGTCGTTGTTGAAGCTCAGAGTTGTTTGTTGCTTCTTTTGACACCTTTGAGAGGAGCTGTACATGGGGCTCATTAATTGACCTTGTTGGGATATCGATCCAAATTAAAAACTTTGTTTCCCACCTCAGGGTCGCTGCAGCGGAACAGAACAACCAGGCCAGGGGCGGTATGTAAGGGGAGCAGGGCGGGTTGGCACTGCTCCATGTGTGGAATATTGACAGAATATCCTCTGACTAGCTTAATGCTGAGGAGGAGAGAACCTCCAGGCGCTGAGGTCAGGCCAGGGAGTAGTGTTGCCTTGATTTGTCGCTAGACTTCACAGCACCAATTTGCTTTGCTGCTGTACCCGACGTAGTGTTTTCACCCCCCTTTCCGTCGCACATTTCCCGTCGCACACACCCCCTTCTTGTCCTCGGTTGCAACACTCACTACCGAGTTCCAAACTGCCTCTGGAAGCAAAGTCAGCACAATAACTGTTCGTCGGGATCTTCATGAAATGGGTTTTCATGGCCGATCAGTCGCACACAAGCCTAAGATCACCATGCGCAATGCCAAGCGTCGGCTGGAGTTGCGTAAAGCTCGCCGCCATTAGACTCTGGAGCAGTGGAAACGCATTCTCTTTAGTGATGAATCAAGCTTCACCATCTGGCAGTTCGACGGACGAATCTGACTTTGGCGGATGCCAGGAGACCGCTACCAACCCCAATGCATAGTGCCAACTGTAATGTTTGGTGGGGGAGTAATATTGATCTGGGGGTGTTTTTCATGGTTCGGGCTAGGCCCATTTTCCAACATCTAGTGGAAAGCCTTCCCAGAAGAGTGGAGTCTGTTATAGCAGCAAAGGGGGTGACCAACTCCATATTAATGCCCATGATTTTGGAACGAGATGTTCTAAGAGCAGGTGTCCACATACTTTTGGTCATGTAGTGTATCTGAATTCGTCACTATACTCTTTTACCAATACATCTCACTGGAGTGGTCTGAACTTGTCAGTCAGATGGGCAAATAAGTCCTGTTTTGGTGATTTAATTTTTTAAAATTCCTACTGAATGAAAAGAAGATCTAAAATAGTCGAGGGGTTTCCATCATAAGTCCAAGTGATCCCTCTCACACTGTTATTTCACCAGTTCAAAGAAGGAACTGATTCACCTTCAACAATTCCCTCCCCCTAGTGTCACACAGTGGCATTGTTGGGTTTCATGGAGTTTTTCTTCAGAACAAATGATTAACTGTCAAGAGGAAGGGGAATTGGTGTTTTTTCCCCTACCATTTGTTGCCCACAGCCACACAACTTCATAAACCTTATTCCTTGAGGTGACATATCAGTGGGCTATAGTTTGGGATCTTGAATTATGAGCCTCTCCGTGTCTGTGACGTGTGCTGCGGAGGTAGCACGTGGAAACTGCAGAGCCTTTTATTGCAGGGCAGACTGTCCTCTTTCTCTGACGCTCTCTTTTTTTTCTCCATCTCAGCGTGTCGGCTCTTTTTATCTAACAGGACCATAGAGGACGTCAGTCACATCCACTTTTTGCTTGGAAACTTTCTCTTTTTAATCGCGTCTCCAATTTGTTGTGTGCTCTGCTCTCTACTATATGCGCTCGGCTGCCCACTCTCTTGCTAAATAAAACGTACCACCATCTGTGAGCCTATGCTGCAGCCATGGACAGAAATGCACTTTCACTTTTCCTAATTAACCACACTAGGCCTGCTCATTGGCGCCCTAGGTGGAGCTCTGCTCTACCCACTGGCTACTGGAGCCCTGCCAGGGCCATACTTTTAGTCTGGGCACCAGGAAAGCACTTTGGAAATGTATAAAGTACAGCCAACTAGGTAGTCAGTCTCATTTGTAGTCATTTCAAACAAGTTTGAAACCTTCATAAAAGATGCAGTGGAGAAGACCTGAGTGTAGAGAGAAGTCTTAGACTCTACGATTGTGCTGACCATTGTGGTTGTGAATATGTCAGACATAATCTGTCAACAGTTGTTCAGGAATGAGACCTGTAGATCAATTCCTAGCATAAGCGTACATGACCTCCTTCTGGAGGTCATTTTGCAGGGCTCTGGCAGTGCACCTCCTTGCACAAAGGTGGAGGTAGCGGTCCTGCTGCTGGGTTGTTGCCCTCCTACGGCCTCCTCCACGTCTCCTGATGTACTGGCCTGTCTCCTGGTAGCGCCTCCATGCTCTGGACACTACGCTGACAGACACAGCAAACCTTTTTGCCACAGCTCGCATTGATGTGCCATCCTGGATGAAAACTGCACTACCTGAGCCACTTGTGTGGGTTGTAGACTCCGTCTCATGCTACCACTCGAGTGAAAGCACCGCCAGCATTCAAAAGTGACAAACATCAGCCAGGAAGCATAGGAACTGAGAAGTGGTCTGTGGTCACCACCTGCAGAATCACTCCTGTTTTGGGGGGTGTCTTGCTAATTGCCTATAATTTCCACCTTTTGTCTATTCCATTTGCACAACAGCATGTGAAATTTATTGTCAATCAGTGTTGCTTCCTAAGTGGACAGTTTGATTTCACAGAAGTGTGATTGACTTGGAGTTACATTGTGTTGTTTAAGTGTTCCCTTTATTTTTTTGAGCAGTGTAGGTCTATAACAGTTTGGGTCTAGAGTGTCTCCCCCTTTGAAGAGCGGGATGACCGCGGCAGCTTTCCAATCTTTGGGGATCTCAGACGATACGAAAGAGAGGTTGAAAAGGCTAGTAATAGGGGTTGCAACATTTTCGGCAGATAATTTTAGAGAGGTTCCAGATTGTCTAGCCCGGCTGATGTGTAGGGATCCAGATTTTGCAGCTCTTTCAGAACATTAGCTATCTGGATTTGGGTGAAGGAGAAGCGGGGGGGAGGGGGCTTTGGCAAGTTGCTGCTGCAGGGGGTGCAGAGCTGTTGGCCAGGGTAGGGGTAACCAGGTGGAAAGCATGGCCAGCCGTAGAAAAATTATCATAGATCTATTGGTGGTGACAGTGTTTCCTAGCCTCAGTGCAGTGGGCAGCTGGGAGGAGATGCTCTTGTTCTTCATGGACTTTAGAGTGTCCCAAAACTTTTTGGAGTTAGTGCTGCAGGATGCACGTTTCTGTTAGGAAAGCTAAGGTTAGCTTTTTCAAACTGACTGTGTATATTGGTTCCTGACTTCCCTGAAAAGTTGCATATCGCGGGGGCTATTCGATGCTAATGCAGAACACCACAGGATGTTTTTGTGCTGGTCAAGAGCAGTCAAGTCTGGGGTAAACCAAGGGCTTTTTCTGTTCTTAGTTCAACATTTTTTGAAAGGGGCATGCTTATTTAAGATGGTGAAGAAAGAACTTTTAAAGAGCAACCAGGCATCCTCTACTGACAGGATGAGGTCAATATCCTTCCAGGATACCCGGGCCAGGACGATTAGAAAGGCATGCTCGCCAAAGTGTTTTATGGATCAATTGACAGGGATGAGGGGTGGTCGTTTGACAGCGGACCCATTACGGACGCAGGGAATGAGGCAGTGATCGCCGAGATCCTGGTTGAAGACAGCGGAGGTTTATTTAAATGGCAAGTTGGTCAGGATGATATCTAAGAGAGTGGTGGTTACAGATGTAGGGTTGTACCTCATAGGTTCCTTGATCATTTGTGTGAGATTGAGGGCATCTAGCTTAGATTGTAGGATGGCCGGGGTTTTAAGAATATCCCAGTTTAGGTCACCTAACAGTACGAACTCTGAAGATAGATGGGGGGGAAATCAATTCACATGTGGTGTCCAGGGCACAGCTGGGGGCTCTATAACAAGCGGCAACAGTGAGAGACTTGTTTTTGGTAAGGTGGGTTTTAAAGTAGAAGCTCGAATTGTTTGGGCACAGACCTGGATAGTATGACAGAACTCTGCAGGCTATCTCTGCAGTAGATTGCAACTCTGCCCCCTTTGGCACTTCTATCTTGTCAGAAAATGTTGTCGTTGGGTATGGAAATTTCAGGATTTTTGATGGCCTTCCAAAGACAGGATTCAGACACGGCTAGGACATCAGGGTTGGTGGAGTGTGCTAAAGCAGTGAATAAAACAAACTTAGGGAGGAGGCTTCTGATGTTTACATGCATGAAACCAAGGCTTTTACGGTTACAGAAGTCAACAAATGAGAGCGTCTAGGAAATGGGAGTGGTGCTGGGGGCTGCAGGGCCTGGGTTAAGCTCTACATCACCAGAGGAACAGACGAGGAGTAGGATAACGGTACGGCTAAAGGCTATAAGAACTGGTCGTCTAGTGTGTTTGGAACACAGTGGGCGTGGAAGAATAGATTAAAGTAAAGGGTCCAGGCCAAATGGCAAAAGAGGTATTGTAGCCCAATCATTAGCTGGTGGACCTATTCGGCTAGCCGGGAGATGGGCCTAGCTCGAGGCTAGCTCAAGGCTAACTGGTGCTTGCCTTGGGACAGAGACGTTAGCCAGGAGTAGCCACTCGGATTGCAGCTAGCTAGCTGTGATGATCTGGTGTAAAGGATCAGAGCTTGCGGTAGGAATCCGGAGATGTGGTAGAGAAAAATCAGTCCGATATGCTCTGGGTTGATATTGCGCTGTGCTGACTGGCAGGTATTGACCGAGCTGAGGCTGGCTGTTGTCCTGGTTAACAGTGAAGAATGCTAGCAGTGGCTAACTGACTACTAGCTAGTAGCTATTTAGCTGGCTATATTCTGAAGGGGTTTCCGGTTCTAAAGTATAAAAATAGCAGATCCGTACCACATTCGGTGAGGCGGGTTGCAGTAGAGTATATTCAGTCCGTAGATGGAAAGTGATGGAAAGTGAGGTTAAAATATATACGAAATATATACAAGGAAAATTATATTTACACGGGACATGACGGGACAAGACAAAACACACGTCCGACTGCTACGCCATCTTGGGTCATCCTTGAGATGTTTCTACAACTTGATTGGAGTCCACCTGTGATAAATTCAATTGATTGGACATGGAAAGGCACACACCTGTCTATATAAGGTTCCACAGTTGACAGTGCGTGTCAGAGAAAAAAAACAAGCCATGAGGTTGAAGGAATTGTCCGTACAGTTCCAAGACAGGATTGTGTCGAGGCACAGTTCTGGGGAAGAGTACCAAACAATGTCTGCAGGATTGAAGGTCCCAAAGAACACAGTGGCCTCCATAATTCTTAAATTGGAACCACCAAGACTCTGCCTAGAACTGGCTGCCAAGCTGAGCAGTCAGGGGAGAAGGGCCTTAGTCAGGGAGGTGAACCCGATGGCACAATCTTACAGAGCTCCAGAGTTCCTGTGTGGAGATGGTAGAACTTTCCAGAATGACAACCATCTCTGCAGCACTCCACCAATCAGGGCTTTATGAGAGAGTGGCCAGATGGAAGCCACTCCTCAGTAAAAGGCACATGACAGCCCGCTTTGAGTTTGCCAAAAGGCACTTAAAGGACTCTCAGACCATGAGAAAAACAAGATTCTCTGGTCTGATGAAAACAAGATGGAACTCTTTGGTTGAATGCCAAGCGTCACATCTGGAGGAAACTATCCCTACGGTGAAAAGCATGGTGGTGGCAGCATCATGCTGTGGGGATGTATTTCAGTGGCAGGGACTGTGAGACTAGTTAGAATCGAGGGAAAGATGAACGGAGTAAACCTGCACTCAGGAGCACTCAGAGCACTCAGGACCTCCGACTGGGGCGAAGGTTAACCTTCCAACAGCAGAACAACCAAGTCTCTGAATGACCCAGCCAGAGCCCGGACTTGAACCCGATCGAACATCTCTGAAGAGACCTGAGCTTGAGAGGATCTTGGGAGTAGAATGGGCGCATCTTCCTAAATACAAGTGTGCCAAGCTTGTCACATCCCAAGAAGATTCGAGGCTGTAATCGCTGCAAAGGTCCTTCAACAAACTACTGAGTAAAGGGTCTGAATACTTATGTAAATGTGATATTTCAGTTACATTAATTTTTTATTAATTTGCAAACATTTCTTTACCTGTTTTTGCTTTTTCATTATGGGGTATTATGTGTAGATTGATGAGGGAAAAACTATTTTAACAATTTTAGAATAAGGCTGTAAAAAAAAAAGTTGAGGGGACTGAATACTTTCCTAATAAACTGTAGTTGATGTCAATCCACCTTGGAAAAGAAAACCCTGGTGAATTCAGTTGTTTACAGAACCATTTACAGTACCGTTACAATCAAGTCGATTTAAGACATTTTATCTGTTTAGGATTAGAAATTTGATTCGCTCATAAACTGGAAAACAGGAACTATTTTTGTTTTAGCTGCACCACATCAGTGTGTACGGGAGACTGGGGACAATTGTATTTTTTTTTGCTTTTACGCTATTGCTCAGACGCCACTTGATCTAGGCCAGTCATTTTTTTGATGTAAGAAACTTATATCTGTCTCCTGACCATTTGTACCATTTTTAGTTTTTTTTTGTTCTGTACATATGACCGTTGGATCACAATATTGATTTTAGATGTAACAGTAGCTGTGGTCAAATGTAACACCTGAAAAATAAACCAAATAAACTCAAATGTTTAATTTAACGTTTTTTAAAGTTAAGTGAGTTTAACTTCATAGACATACAGTGCCTTCAGAAAGTATTCACACCCCTTGACTTTTTCCACATTTTGTTGTGTCAGTCTAAATTTAAAATGGATTCAATTGCGAATTTTTGTTACTAGCCCAGAAACAATGTAAAGTGGAATTATGTTTTTACAAATGTTTACATCATGAATTAAACATTTAAATGTTGAGTCAAAGTATTTAATCCTTTTGTTATGGCAAGCCTAAATAAATTCAGGAGTAAAAATGTACTTAACAAGTCATATAAGTTGCATGGACTCACTCTGTGTGCAGTAATAGTGTTTAACTTCTTATGGCTGCAGGGGCAGTATTGAGTAGCTTGGATCAGAGGTGCCCAGAGTAAACGACCTGCTTCTCAGTCATAGTTGCTAATATATGCATATTATTAGTAGTATTGGATAGAAAACACTCAAGTTTCTAAAACAGTTTGAATTATGTCTGTGAGTATAACAGAACTCATATGGCGGGCAAAAACCTGAGAAAAATCCAAACAGGAAGTGGAAATTCTGAGGCTGGTAGATTTTCAACCAAGCTCCCATTGAAATCACAGCGAGATATGGATGAGTTTTCACTTCCTACGGCTTCCACTAGATGTCAACAGTTCGTCAGGTTTTAGTGAACGCGCTTCCCTGACGTTGGATTTGTATACCAAACACGTGACAAAATAGCTATTTGGACATAAATGATGGACATAACCGAAAAAAAAAAAAACATTCCTTGTGGGAGTCCTGGGAGTGCATTCCGACAAAGATCAGCAAAGGTAGGTGAAGATTTATAATTATTTTTATGAGTTTTGTTGACTGCACAATTTGGGCGGGTAACTGTATGGCTTGCTTTTGTGGCTGAACGCTGTTTTCAGATTATTGAATATTGTGTTTTGCCGTAATTTTTGGGGAAATCTGACACAGCGGTTGCATTAAGAACAAGTTTATCTTTAATTCTATGTAAAACATGTATCTTTCATCAAAGTTTATGATGAGTATTTCTGTTATTTGATGTGGCTCTGCAATTTCTCTGGATATTTTGGAGTCATTTCTGAACATGGCGCCAATGTAAACAGAGGTTTTTGGATATAAATATGAACTTAATCGAACAAGACATATGTATTGTGTAATATGAAGTCCTATGAGTGTCATCTGAGGAAGATCATCAAAGATTAGTGATTCATTTTATCTCTATTTGTGCATTTTGTGACTCCTCTCTTTGGCTGGAAAAATGGCAGAATTTTTCTTTGAGTTGGTGGTGACCTAACATAATCGTTTGTGGTGCTTTCGCTGAAAAGCCTATTTGAAATCGGACACTTTGGTGGGATTAACAACAAGATTACCTTTAAAATGGTATGAGATACATGTATGTTTGAGGAATTTTAATTATGAGATTTCTGTTTGAATTTGGCGCCCTGCACTTTCACTGGCTGTTGTCATATCGATCCCGTTAACGGGATTGCAGCCATAAGAAGTTTTAAACATGATTTTTGAATGACTACTTAATCTCTGTACCCCACACATACAATTATTTGTAAGGTCCCCCAGTCAAGCAGTGAATTTCAAACACAGATTCAACCAGAAAGACCAGGGAGGTTTTCCAATGCCTGGCAAAAAAAAAGGGCACCTATTAGTAGATTTAAAAAATGAAGCAAAGCTAACATTGAATGTCCCTTGGAGCATGGTGAAGTTATTAACTACGCTTTGGATGGTGTATCAATAGACCCAGTCACTACAAAGAAGAATTTTGAAAATAATAATAGGCTAATGTTGCAGAACCCAGGTGTGGAAAGCTCTTAGCGACTTACCCAGAAAGACTCACAGCTGTAATTGCTGCCAAAGGTGCTTCTACAAAGTATTGACTTGGGGTTGGAATACTTATCTAATCAATAGTGTTATATATATATTTTCTTACAAATGTTGGAATTTTTCTTACACTTTGACAGAGTATTTTGTTAAAATCATTGACAAAAAAATGACAATTAAATACATTTTAATCCCACTTTAACACAACAAAATGTGGAAAAAGTCCAGGGGTGTGAATACTTTCTAAAGGCACTGTATGTTGGCTAACATCATGTTAAACACTATTATTGCACACAGAGTCCATGCAACTTAATTTGTCTTGTTAAGCAAATTTCCTCTCCTGAATTGATTTAGGTTTGCTATAACAAAAGGACTGAATACTTATTGACTCAAGACATTACAGATCTTCATTTTTTATTAATTTGTAAATATTTCGAAAAACATAATTCCACTTTGACGTTATGGGGTGTTGTGTGTGTGTGTGTGTGTAAACCAGTGACCAAAAATCAAATTTTTATCCATTTTGAAATCAGGCTGTAACAACAAAATGTGAGAAAAGTCAAGGGGTGTAAATTCTTTAGTGATACAATTATGCTAATTAGAATTATTGGACATGAATGGTCAGGACAGTATAAAAAATATACAGCTGGTGGAAAAAAATGACTTTTGCTCATAAAATTTGAAAATAATGAGACATTTGGCTAAAACATTTCAAGCAGGGGGAACCTAAATGAGCATGTATTGAGTGAGTTGAATCACTCTAGCTTGTTTCTGTTTGGAGAAATTCAAAGTTTTACAATTGCCCCATGCCCCTGGTCTCCCTTTCTCCTGACGTACAGTCCGTTCTGGGCCTATTAATGGAAGTGTTGATGAAATTAAATATTATTCGTAGCTTCTTATTGACTTGTGAGTTACAAAAATATCTGACCAAAACTTTGTCAATTACCGTATTTTTCTTGCAGAGTAGGCCTAATAGAGAAATACTGAAAGGGCTACAATAAAAGGCTAGTAAAATTACTGGACAGTTTACTATGAAGGAGAATTGATTTGAATTTGTTGTAGCTGAAGAGATTGGTGACTGTTTATCAGGCATGGGAGATGGAAGCCTGTCCAGTGTGCTTTAGTTAGTCAGTCAGTCAGTGTGGATGAGCCTCAGGGCCTGGCCAAGCCTGAGCAGAGAACTAGGGCCCGCCTCTATAAAAGGCCTGTCGTCAGTAATGGATTCTCCCTTTGAGCACCTGTCTTTCTGGGGAGCGAGCGGGCTGCCGGAGAGACATGGCAGCCTTTGAGCCTCCCTGACACTCCTGAATGTAATAAGCCCAACCGCTAAAGAAGGGGAAATGTGTGTTGCTGAGGCACCCTAATGAAATATGATTGGGTGCGGATGGGTTTTCTTGACATGTTTAATCACGTCTAATCCCCACTCCTCTGTTGAATTTTAAAAGGGCCGTGCAGGTCTGCACTATTCAAAGTGTTCAAAGTGTATTTTGGTGTCATCTCTCTGAAGGTATTTTGGAGAGACAGGTCTTTGTGTGCACTGCTCTTAGTAGTGGTTCTGGGTTGATCGACAGTTTAACCTGACTAGAAGAGATAGCCGACTTTGGCTGGCCATGCAGGAAGACTTTCTTCCTCTTTTCCTGCATGAGTAAAAGGGTAATTTTACTTAGTTAGCCTCATGCTGTTTTGTAACCGTCACTGTCTTTTACTTGTCTGTGGTAACACACTAAACAGGAGGACGTTTCTCTCCTCTCTAAACTGCACTTGATGTGTTCAGGCACTCCTCGAAATGAGTTTGTCGATCACCTCTCCAATTAGCAGGCTTACAAGAGCTCTGGAAATGACAAGCCTTTTACAGAAGCCTCTTAGGCCATCTAACCAGCCGTCTTCTGCGGGGAAACAAATACTATTCAATGGTGATATTTTCCTCATTAATGGATTTATTCATTTATGCATGGAGGATCGTTAGATTCTCTGTCACCGGACTTAAAAAGTGTCCTTTTGTTTCTTCTTTTGAAGTGTAGAACAATCCATCAAGTCAAATGCTTTTGAAGTGTTAGACAATGCTGGGGGTTTTCCTCACCGCACAAATTCAAATACCAAACCTCTTACTATTCTGCCATGAACTGAAACTCTGGTCAGCTTCCATAGGATTTAGAGGTTAGAAAAACATAACTGGTCAACTTTTGGCCATTGCAGATGTCTTGGTAACACTTCATTTTACAGTACTCTTTCCACAATGTCTGATATTATCAGGAAATTATATGGCAACAAATGGATAGGCTAGAATTCAACACAATTGGTAAATTGTACCAAAGAAACAAATAAGTAATATATTGGTTAGCCCATTACTGTATAATTAACATGTAGGCCTACCATACGTTTTCAGACTTCAAAACCATTTCTACACAATGTTCTCAGTTTAGCGGAGCCTAATGAAGACAATTTACAGAGAATGTAACCTGTAACCTCCATTGCCACATGATCCTTCTTGTCTTTCTAAGGCGTTGTTGCTCAGTTCATGCAATGTCGTACAGTCTTCCGTTGAATCCAACTGATTTGGCTTGTTTCAATGAGAGGGTTTCTCAGTCACCATCTCTTTCTCATGTTTGAGTGGAGTCATGAAAAGAGTTGAAGCCCTCCCAAACACTGTCCTCTCCTTGTCAGTCTGGGACGGTGTTTCCCGCCCACTCGCCGACCGAGCCAGAGCGCTGCCTGGGATTAATAATTCAGGCTGGGTAGATCAGGCGATAAGCACCGCTGTTTTGTTCTGGGGATGCTGCTGATGTTTGAACAGATTTGACAAATAAAGAGGGGGCTTTTCTCCTATCATGCTCCCCTTCTTCCCCCTTTCCTCCCCCACCTCTCTCTCCCCCTATCTCCAGTACTTGCAGTGGGAAGTCCAAAAGAGGCCGATTTCCGCTGTGGCTCATTCTTATCCCGCTGCTCTTATACAGAGATACCCAAAGACCTCAAGTCAAAGCCCTCTGTAAACTTTCCTTATCCTTCAAAGATCAAGGTCAATGTCTAACACAGGCACACTTTGCAGCTCAGCAATTCTGTTTGTCCATTGCGATGCAAAGAGGTGTCTGCTCTTTTCCAAGGTTAATTCACTGGAAAGGTTGTGTACAGCAAGCCTATTGGGCCATCCAGTGGAGAGCACTGTAGGTTGTAGGTTAACCACCGTCTCAAGGGGAAAGAGAAGGGGGGAGAAGGCTAAGCACATTTCTTTGGCATAGTGGTTGGTTAGGAGAGACTGAACAGTGCTGAATTTGTCATTGTTTTTTCCTCTCTCTTCCTTTAGGTGACGTTGGGGAAAGTGCTGAAAACCATTGTGGTGATGAGAAGCCTGTTCATAGACCGAACCATCGTGAGAGGATTCAACGAGAACGTGTATTCCGAGGATGGCAAGGTATTGCTTTAAATGGGAGGTTTTTGCCCAAACAACTGGATTGAGTAGTACTGCATGTGATAGTGAGGTGCAACCCTCTCTCCATTGCAAAAATACAAGTACGGTATTTTTTTTACTTGACATAAGAGGCGTCATACTAGGCATTCAGTGCCTTCTGAAAGTATTCAGACCCCTGGATTAAGTAAAAACAATTATGCAGCAATCTACACACAATACCCTATAATAACAAAGCGAAAACAGGTTTTAGACATTTTTGCAAGTTTATAAAAACAAAAATACCTTATTTGCGCAAGTATTCACACCCTTTGCTATGAGACTTGAAATTGAGCTCAGGTGCATCCTGTTTCCATTGATCATCTTTGAGATGTTCCTACAACTTGATTGGAGTCCACCTGTGGTAAATGCAATTGATTTGACATGATTTGGAAAGGCATACACCTGTCTATATAATATCCCACAGTTGACAGTTCATGTCAGAGAAAAAACCAAGCCATGAGGTCGAAGTAATTGTCCGTACAGCTCCGAGACAGGATTGTGTCGAGGCACAGATCTGCGGAAGGGTACCAAAAAAGGTCTGCAGCATTGAAGGTCCCCAAGAACACAATGACCTCCATCATTCTTAAATGGAAGAAGTTTGGAACCACCAAACTGAGCAATCGGGGAAGAAAAGGCCTTGGTCAGGGAGGTGACCAAAAACCCGATGGTCACTCTGACAGAGCTCTAGAGTTCCTCTGTGGAGATGGGAGAATCTTCCAGAAGGACAACCATCTCTGCATCACTCTACCAATCAGGCCTTTATTGTAGAGTAGCCAGGCGGAAGCCACTCCTCAGTTAAAGAAAGGTACATGACAGTCCGCTTGGAGTTTGTCAAAATACACCTAAAAACCATGACAAACAAGATTCTCTGGTCTGATGAAACCAAGATTAAACTCTTTGGCCTGAATGCCAAGAGTCACGTCGGGAGGAAACCTGGCACAATCCCTACGTTGAAGCGTGGTGGCAGCATCATGCTGTGGGGATGTTTTTCAGAGGCAGGGACTGGGAGACTAGTAAGAATCGAGGCAAAGATGAACGGCGCAAAATACAAAGAGATATCCTTGATGAAACCTGCTCCAGAGCGCTCAGGAGCTCGGACTGGGACAAAGGTTTTACCTTCCAACAGGACAACGACCCTAAACACACAGCCAAGACAACGCAGGAGTGGTTTTGGGAAAAATTTCTGAATGTCCTTGAGTGGCCCAGCCAGAGCCCGGACTTGAACCGGATCAAACATCTCTGGAGAGACCTGAAAATAGCTGTGCAGCAACGCTCCCCATCCAAACTAACAGAACTTGAGAGGATCTGCAGAGAAGAATGGGAGAAACTCCCCAAATACAGGTGTGCCAAGCTTATAGCGTCATATGCAAGAAGACTCGATGCTGTAACCGCTGCCAAAGGTGCTTCAACAAAATACTGTAAAGGGTCTGAATACTTATGTAAATGTTATATTTCAGTTTTATTTATAAATTAGTAAACATTTCTTCAAACAAGTTTTTGCTTTGTCATCATGGGGTATTGTGTGTAGATTGAGGGGGGGGGGGGGGAGATTTAATACATTTTAGAATAAGGCTGTAACGTAACAAAATGTGGAAAAAGTCAAGGGGTCTGAATACTTTCCGAATGCACTGTATATCATCTGTACACATCCAAGGAGAGCTCAGTCCTCTTGAGAGTTTCCTGGGTACCATGAATGGGTCTCTCTGGGCTATGTTTTCAAAGTGACCTCATATAGCCTCCTGTCGAACAGTTTTGTTAGAGGGCTAACAGTTTCCAGCTGCTAACGTAAGAGTATGCAATCTAGGGTCTGGACCTACAATCCTCATTGTCAGTTTTCTGTTGGCACTGTTGAATCATTTAGATGATGGCTTCCTTTATCACTCTCTCCCATGAAAAGCTTGTAAAGGATGGGAGACATTGGCTTTCCTCTATGATTTCCCGTCTGTCAGTCCCTCGTTCATTTTGAATATGGCTCTGTGTTGGCGTTTCGCCCTCACTCCGGGACTCTTTGAACTGACATGACTATGAGGAGGCCATCAAAGCCACAGAGAACTAGCACTGTTAATTAAGCCAATGAATGGGAGACTTTTGAACCTCCCACTACAACAGTGTTGTCTGATGTACGCAATTGTGTGTGTGTTCATGCATGTGTGTTTACAATCAAGCTCTTACATATACTGCCACAACTAACCAGGTACTTTATAAAGATAATCTGCTCCTTGGAAAATGTTTTGTAGTCCAGACATTCCCAAAGCGCCACCTAGGATGACTTAGACACAACAGCAGCAGCCAGGGTTTAGTTTAGGGTGTCTTGCCTCGTCTGCTCCGTCCCTCAGGGTCCACCATCCCCATTTCTGCCATTTTCTCCACTAATTATCATATTGTAAGAAGCAGCAGGAGCCGCAAGCTGAGCCTCCTAGCGTACAGAAAGAGAGAGGAAAAAGGAGAAGGAAAACTGCACTATCAAAGGAGGGCTTCAAAGGCTATCTAAGGCATCTCTTGGGTAATTTGCGATCCTGTATTCTTCCCCCTTCAAAGGGTCTCTGTGTGTCGGGAGTGGGTAGAGGGACAGAGGGGGATCGAATCCGATTTCTCTAATAAATGCTGACACCAGGCCTGTTTGATATTAGATTCAGGGGAGCGTTTTGATTTGTTAACGCCTTTGAAAGTGTTTGGACAACCTTCACACAATCTCCTGCTCACCTCTCCTCATTTACTGTAGGACCATGCAAGCCAGAGGACAGTAGGGCGGCAAGAAGAGAGGAATCATTTGAGCAAAAAATATAGACATGATCAAAATCCCAGAATGCAATGCTAATGAATGGTATCACGAATACCAAGAGAAAGTTGTTGGCGTTGTCAGTCTTGATGATGACGAGGACAACATATTTACTCCAATCCCATTGTTCTGAACTCACCAAAGGAGCACTTGGTATGATTTGCATCATATACAACTGAATAAAAGAATGTGTAATGGTTTGAAAATGAATAATGGCAATCATTTCTCCTTTTCTCTCCTCAGCTGGATATCTGGTCGAAGTCAAACTATCAAGTATTTCAAAAGGTGAGACCTCATCTTTATGTGTTCACCCCAGACTGAGGTGCAATGTCCACTTGGCAGGCGCCAACCTGAGGAACTCATGAATAGTCACGTAGGTCTCCATATTGTGGTCCAGTCGTCTCTCTCTCATTGGGCCACCTGTTACTGTGTGTTCTTCTCTCTCACTAGTCAAGCCCTGTCATACCAAAATATACTCTGTTTCCTGTTGGATTTGATTTTAAACTAAAACCACTTTGCATCATAATCAGTTCTGGCAAGCATACAGAGATTATGAGTCGTCCTCACTCCCCTCCCTCATAAAATCTCAACAGGCAGGGGCATGGCAGCCTATGGGCAGCCAACCGCCACACACACCAGTGACGGCAATGAAGCCAACATGAATAGAATGAGAGCACACAAATGTGTCTTTCATAAAGAATTCTCAATTATATGTTTATGTCTATTTTCTTTTTACTTTTAACGTTCGATCAGCTTTACTATTACAGATAGATTTGGCTTCCATCAATGTAATTGTCTGCATCATTTCCAATCCCCCATATATTTCAAAGGTTTGGACACCTACACCTACTTTTTTTAAATTTATTTTTTTACTATTTTCTACATTGTAGAATAATAGTGAAGACATCAAAACTATGAAATAACACATATGGAAACATTTAGTAACTAAAAAAGTTGGTTACTTTTTAAATGTTAGATTCTTCAAAGTAGCCACCCTTTACTTTGATGACAGCTTTGCACACTCTTGGCATTCTCTCAACCAGCTTCACCTGGAATACTTTTCCAACAGTCTTGAAGGAGTTCCCACATATGCTGAGCACTTGTTGGCTGCTTTTCCTTCACTCTGCGGTCCAACTCATCCCAAACCATCTCAATTGGGTTGAGGTCAGGTGATTGTGGATGCCAAGTAATCTGATGCAGTACTCCCGTCACGCTCTTTCTTAGTCAAATAAACCTTATACAGGCTGGAGGTGTGTTGCGTCATTGTCCTGTTGAAAAACAAATGATAGTCCCCCTAAGCGCAAACCAGATGGGATGGCATATCGGTGCAGAATGCTGTGGTAACCTTGTGAGTTAAGTGTGCCTTGAATTCTAAATAAATCACTGACAGTGTCACCAGCAAAGCACCCCCATAACATCACACCACCTCCTCCATGCTGCTTGGTGGGAACCATACATGCGGCAAACATCCGTTCACCTACTCTGCGTCTCACAAAGACACGGCGGTTGGAACCGAAAGTCTAAAATTTGGACTCATCAGACCAAAGGACATATTTCCACGATCTAAAGTCCATTGCTCGTGTTTCTTGGCCCAAGCAAGTTTCTTCTTCTTATTGGTGTCCTTTAGTAGTGGTTTCTTTGCAGCAATTCAACCATGAAGGCCTGATTCACGCAGTCTCCTCTGAACAGTTGATGTTGAGATGAGTCTGTTACTTGAACTCTGTGAAGCATTTATTTGGGCTGGTAACTATAATGAACTTATCCTCTGCAGCAGAGGTAACTCTGGGTATTCCTTTCCTGTGGCGGTCCTCATGAGAGACAGTTTCATCATAGCGCTTGATGGTTTTTGCGACTGCACTTGAAGAAAGTTCTTGAAATTTTCTGCATTGACTGACCTTCATGTCTTCAAGTAATGATGAACTGTCATTTCTTTTTGCTTATTTGAGCTGTTCTTGACAAAATATGGATTTGTTTTTTTACCAAATAGGTAAAAATATCTTCTGTATACCACCCCTACCGTGTCAATACACAACTGATTGGCTCAAGCGCATTAAGAAGGAAAGAAATTCCACAAATTAATGTTTAACAAGGCACACCTCATGAAGCTGGTTGAGAGAATGTCAAGAGTGTGCAGAGCTGTCATCAAGGCAAATGGTGGCTACTTTAAAGAATCAGTACCAGTCAAAAGTTTGGACACACCTACTCATTCAAGGGTTTTTCTTTATTTTTTTTACTTTATTTTTACTAATGGACAACAACTCTTAGGCTTCTACTTCCAGCTTATACATACTATTTGCATTTTACGGACACAGTATAGTTTTACAATTGTTATCGTTTGTTTGTTTTTAGTCCCATCCTTCAGCTCCACTCAACCCCTCCCATCTGTCTCTGAACACCATCCAATATTTTCATAGATTCTACATATTGTTGTTACGGCAGATTTCCTCCTCTTCGTCTGAAGAGGAGGTGTAGGGATCGGACCAAGACGCAGAGTGGAAAGTGTTCATATTTTAATGAAAGAAAACTGAACACTTCAAGATACAAAAACAACAAACGTGACCAAACCGAAAACAGTCTCGTGTGGCACGAACACTGACACGAAATATAAACACCCACAAACACACACGTGAACCCCGGCTGCCTAAGTATGATTCTCAATCAGGGACAACGATTGACAGCTGCCTCTGATTGAGAATCATACCAGGCCGAACGCACAAAACCCCAACATAGAAAACAACACATAGACAACCCACCCAACTCACGCCCTGACCATACTAAATAAATACAAAACAAGAGAAAACAGGTCAGGAACGTGACAATTGTAAATTAAAGATAAAAAGAATTCTAAGACAATTATTAATCGATTGACTGTGACTTTTTAAGTCACCCAGCAGTGCTATTTGCAAAGTTGGCTCCAGGTAAAGGTTGCAAATCTTAAGCCATTTCTGAACCTGCGACCAAAAACAATCTACATATGTACTAAAACAGTACCAAAACAAATGATCTAATAATTCTGTCTCTTTGCAGCAAAATCTGCAGAGGTGGGATGGTTGTATCCCCCATATATTTAACATTCTATTGGTTGCAAGAATTTTGTGTAATAATTTAAATAGAAAAACTCAGTTTTAAGTCAAATCAAAATGTATTTGTCACATGCGCCGAATACACGTGTAGACTTTACCGTGAAATGCTTACTTAGAAGCCCTTAACCAACAGTGCAGTTCAAGGAGAATAAATATTTGCCAAGTAGACTAAAATAAAAAGTAATAATAAAAAGTAACACAATAAGAATAACAATAACGAGGCAATGTACAGGGGTGCACCGGTACCGAGTCAGTGTGCAGGGGTACAGGCTAGTTGAGGTAATCTGTACATGTAGGTGGGGGTGAAGTGACTATGCATAGGTAACAAACCAACAGCGAGTAGCAAGCAGTGTACAAAAGGGATCAATGTAAATTGTCCGGTGGTGATTCAATTAATTGTTCAGTAGTCTTATGGCTTGGGGGTAGAAGCTGTTGAGGAGCCTTTTGGTCCTAGACTTGGCTCTCCGGTACCGCTTGCCGTGCGGCTTGTTTTCTATGGCTTGTTTTAAAAATAGCAATATTTTAGAGATGCTTTCATTTTCAAATAACCGAAAGTGAGAGGTTGTAATCTGAATAAAAGGGAAAAGGTCATTCTTGAACATGGAGTGAGATATTCTTACTAATCTTCTAGAGAACCAGTTTGGATTTAAGTATAACTTTTGAATGACTAAAGCTTTTAGTGAGAGGTTTAATATTTAATTATTTCTGCCCTCCGAATTCATATTCATGATATAAAGAGGCCCGTTTAATTTTGTCTGGCTTGCCGTTTCAAATAAAAGATCATCTTCTTTGCTCAGATAATTTAAAAAAACAGGTCGCTAGGTGTATGCAAGGTCATAAGCAAATAGGTAAACTGGGATATGACTAAAGAGTTAATCAGGGTGATTTTCCCACAAATAGACAGGTATTTTCCTTTCCACGGTAGCAAGATCTTATCTATTTTTTGCTAACTTTCTATTAAAATGTATTGTAATAAGAGAATTTCTTTCTTTTAGGATATAAATACAGAGTATGTCCAATTCACCGTCAGACCATTTTATTGGTAAACTACAGTATGTTTATTTCTTGATCTCATTCTAATGCAAACAGACCCGGTCTGATGGGGAGGGAGGGACGAGGAGGGCACCTGTCAGCTTCCCCTCCCATCTTTCATTGCACTGGCAAGGTCTGACTTGTGACCGAAGCCTCTTACTTTGTTACCTGTCCAGTCATATACCTTACATCTTCTTTGGGGATAACTTTTTCCCCGGTTTTGATATGTTTTCCCTGCGCATGTACTGTACTGCCTGCCATGTGCTAGTAATAGCCATACACTCGTCATGTGTCTCCAGATGGTCAAAATGCAATAGCAATGGACATATTGACTGGACACAGCAACAAAATGTCAGAATAACTTGGTTCATCAAAGTTACATAATAAATAGCAGCATATAATTGCATGTGGGATGAATATTAGATTTTGATCAAAATATTAAGAATAATAAGATGCCTAGTCACTGCCAAGTGAATGTGTAGGAGGGAGAGATGGATACAGTATATTCTATGATTAGGATTGCTCCAATGATAACCCTGCGCTGGTCTAGCAGACTTCTATTAGTTATGTTGAAAGTCGAGTAATGATTGCTCAGGCCTTGAAAACATGTTTTACTTGACTGCTTTTTTTGATTAAGTTATGTAGTACTCACTTGCTCATAAAATCATATTGAATTGAAAAAGAACTGGCAGACTTATTGTGATTGTATTGTCTCAGGCTTAGCAGAGGGAATTGGAATGTTTACACATATTCAGCGACAATGTGTTTTTACAATCCCTGGTTTTTCTCTAAGGTTACGGATCACGCCACCACTGCTCTGCTGCACTACCAACTCCCCCAGATGCCCGACGTGGTGGTACGTTCCTTCATGGTGAGCACATTCACAAAGCAAACCCTCTACATAACTTACTCCCAGCCCGTGACTGAGCTCCACTACTTGATAATCTACTCTGTCTTTGGTCCAATATCTTCACCATATACACATAGCTGAAGGATTGCACTCGCATTGCTGTCTCTATCTTATCACACCTACAGTACTGTTAAGTACCTGTTTTTGATTGAAAGCTCTGTAACAAATATTTGAGGAAGGGGTTAAAAACTGTCAGGCTATTACTGGATACAGTGCCTTGCAAAAGTATTTATCCCCCTTGGCGTTTTTCCTATTTGCTCGGAGTTGCGTTACAACCTGTAATTTAGATTGATTTTTATTTGGATTTCATGTAATGGACTTACACAAAATAGTCCAAATTGGTGAAGTGAAATGAAAAAAATTACTTGTTTCAAAAAATTCTCAAAAATTAAAAACGGAAAAGTGGTGAGTTCATATGTATTCACCCCCTTTGGTAAGAAGCCCCTAAATAAGATCTGGTGCAACCAATTACCTTCAGAAGTCACATAACTAGTTAAATAAAGTCCACATGTGTGCAATCTAAGTGTCACATGATCTGTCACATG
Source organism: Salvelinus fontinalis (assembly GCF_029448725.1). Classification (NCBI taxonomy): domain Eukaryota; kingdom Metazoa; phylum Chordata; class Actinopteri; order Salmoniformes; family Salmonidae; genus Salvelinus; species Salvelinus fontinalis. The sequence goes on from NC_074692.1 coordinate 6,004,309, forward strand.
ATCTCAGTATATATACACCTGTTCTCAAAGGCCCCAGAGTCTGCAACACCACTTAAGCTAGGGGCACCACCAAGCAAGCTGCACCATCAATACCAAGGAGCTCTCCAAACAGGTCAGGGACAAAGTTGTGAAGTACAGATCTGGGTTGGGTTATAAAAAAATATCCGAAACTTTGAACATCCCACGGAGCACCATTTAAACCCATAAAAAAAATGGAAAGAATATGGCACCACAACAAACCTGCCAAGAGAGGTGCGCCCACAAAAACTCACAGAACAGGCAAGGAGGGCATTAATCAGAGAGGCAAAAAATAGACCAAAGATAACCCTGAAGGAGCTGCAAAGCTCCACAGCGGAGATTAGAGTATCTGTCCATAGGACAATTTTAAGCCGTACACTCCACAGAGCTGGGCTTTACGGAAGAGTGTCCAGAGAAAAGCCATTGCTTAAAGAAATAAATAAGCAAACACGTTTGGTGTTCACCAAAATGCATGTGGGAGACTCCCCAAACATATGGAAGAAGGTACTCTGGTCAGATGAGACTAAAATTTAGCTTTTTGGCCATCAAGGAAAATGCTATGTCTGGCGCAAACCCAACACCTCATCACCCTGAGACCACCATCCAATGTTTTTCATCGGCAGGGACTGGGAAACTGGTCAGAATTGAAGGAATGATGGATGGCGCTAAATACATGGAAATTATTGAGGGAAACCTATTTCAGTCTTCCAGAGATTTGAGACTGGGACAGAGGTTCACCTTCCAGCAGGACAATGACCCGAAGCAAACTGCTAAAGCAACACTCGAGTGGTTTAAGGGGAAACATTAAAATGTCTTGGAATGGCCTAGTCAAATCTCAGACCTCAATTCAATTGAGAATCTGTGGAATGACTTAAAGATTGCTGTACATCATCCTTGAAGAATGGGCAAAAATCCCAGTGGCTAGATGTGCCAAGCTTATAGAGACATACCCCAAGAGACTTGCAGCTGTAATTGCTGCAAAATGTGGCTCTACAAAGTATTGACTTTGGGGGGTGAATAGTTATGCACGCTCAAGTTTTCAGTTTTTTTGTCTTTTTTCTTGTTTGTTTCAGAATAAATTGTATGTTCAAAGTGGTAGGCATGTTGTGTAGATCAAATGATACAAACCCCTCAAAAATCCATTTTAATTCCAGGTTGTAAGGCAACAAAATAGGAAAAATGCAGTTATAATGCAGTTGACTTGGGGGGGTGAATACTTTCGCAAGCCACTGTAATTAGTGGTTGTCAGGCAAAGCTCCCCTGTCCCGCTGAAGCTTGTAACCAGTCTCCACATGTACAGTCCTATGGAGGAAGTACCTCAGGAAGCATACTGTACAATAGACTTGTCATTGTTACTGCGTGATGTGTAGGTACCATCGGAGGTTTTTACTCCTTACTTCCTGGAGTGCGGGCAAGATTATGCATTAGTCTTGATGTTGGCTGTAACGGTCATGGAATTTTGGATGACAGTAATTGGTCAGCCAAATGACCGCGGTCATCATTATAACTGTTAGAATAGAAAGAAGAAAAAAGTTGTGTGTATATATATATATATATATATATATATATATATATATATATATATATATATATATATATATATATATATATATATATATATATATATATATATATACACTGCTCAAAAAAATAAAGGGAACACTTAAACAACACAATGTAACTCCAAGTCAATCACACTCCTGTGAAATCAAACTGTCCACTTAGGAAGCAACACTGATTGACAATAAATTTCACATGTTGTTGTGCAAATGGAATAGACAATAGGTGTAAATTATAGGCAATTAGCAAGACACCCCCAATAAAGGAGTGATTCTGCAGGTGGTGACCACAGACCACTTCTCAGTTCCTATGCTTCCTGGCTGATGTTTTGGTCACTTTTGAATGCTGGCGGTGCTCTCACTCTAGTGGTAGCATGAGACAGAGTCTACAACCCACAAGTGGCTCAGGTAGTGCAGCTCATCCAGGATGGCACATCAATGCGAGCTGTGGCAAGAAGGTTTGCTGTGTCTGTCAGCGTAGTGTCCAGAGCATGGAGGCGCTACCAGGAGACAGGCCAGTACATCAGGAGACGTGGAGGAGGCCGTAGGAGGGCAACAACCCAGCAGCAGGACTGCAACCTCCGCCTTTGTGCAAGGAGGAGCACTGCCAGAGCCCTGCAAAATGACATCCAGCAGGCCACAAATGTGCATTTTGTACACCTCCACAGGTCTGGTTCATCCTTGGGAGCAATTTCCAAACGCGTGAAGGTACCACGTTCATCTGTACAAACAGTAGTATGCAAGTGTAAATACCATGGGACCACGCCGCCATCATACCGCTCAGGAAGGAGACACATTCTGTCTCCTAGAGATGAACATACTTTGGTGTGAAAAGTGCAAATCAATCCCAGAACAACAGCAAAGGACCTTGTGAAGATGCTGGAGGAAACGGGTACAAAAGTATCTATATCCACAGTAAAACGAGTCCTATATCGACATAACCTGAAAGGCCGCTCAGCAAGGAAAAAGCCACTACTCCAAAACCGCCATAAAAAAAGACAGACTACGGTTTGCAACTGCACATGGGACAAAGATCGTACTTTTTGGAAAAATGTCCTCTGGTCTGATGAAACAAAAATAGAACTGTTTGGCCATAATGACCATCGTTATGTTTGGAGGAAAAAGGGGGGTGCTTGCAAGCCGAAGAACATCATCCCAACCGTGAAGCACGGGGGTGGCAGCATCATGTTGTGGGGGTGCTTTGCTGCAGGAGGGACTGGTGCACTTCACAAAATAGATGACATCATGAGGTAGAAAAATTATGTGGATATATTGAAGCAACATCTCAAGACATCAGTCAGGAAGTTAAAGCTTGGTCTCAAATGGGTCTTCCAAATGGACAATGACCCCAAGTATACTTCCAAAGTTGTGGCAAAATGGCCTAAGGACAACAAAGTCAAGTTATTGGAGTGGCCATCACAGAGCCCTGACCTCAATCCCATATAAAATTTGTAGGCAGAAGTGAAAAAGTGTGTGCGAGCAAGAAGGCCTACAAACCTGACTCAATTACACCAGCTCTGTCAGAAGGAATGGGCCAAAATTCACCCAACTTATTGTGGGAAGCTTGTGGAAGGCTTCCTGAAATGTTTGACCCAAGTTAAACAATTTGAAGGCAATGCTACCAAATACTAATTGAGTGTATGTAAACTGCTGACCCACTGGGAATGTGATGAAAGAAATAAAAGCTGAAATAAATCATTCTCTCTACTATTATTCTGACATTTCACATTCTTAAAATAAATTGGTGATCCTAACTGACCTAAAACAGGGAATTTTTACTGGGATTAAATGTCAGGAATCGTGAAAAACTGAGTTTAAATGTATTTGGCTAAGGTGTATGTAAACTTCCGACTTCATCTGTATATATAATAAAAGATAAAAAATTCACACATTTCCTCCTCTGCTCCGCTCCTGACAGCATGTGCTGCTGCAGGGAGGGGGGCTTTGCTAGGCAACCGAAGACTGGTTTGCTACAACACCTTGCTTGTTTCAGCAAGGTGAAACAAAGTTTCATCATGTTGTAAAGACTCCATGTTACCGCAGAACAGACTCAACCGCACTAATGCCTGGCTATCCTGTCTTCAGTCATCTGTTTGTTCCACACGAAAAGAATGACAGTTATTTTATTTTCATGGCAGTCTTCATCCATAACCGCCGGTTATGCAGTAATTGTGCCAGCCCTACTTGATGTTTTTAAATAGCCCGACTGTCCACTCTGCAGACCTGTGGCCCTAGTGCTGAGGTGAGGGAGATTAATTAGCCACTCCGGTGTTGGAGACCTATTCTGATCTGGCCTGGCCGGGGTGTGGTGGCTGGGTCCAATCATACAGATCAACGGCTCTGCTTCAAGGGCAACACCCGGGCGCCTCCATTACAAGCCTGTCCTCGTTTACAACTTGACTCTGTCTAGAAAGACATTAGCACAATGTCTGCAATCAATCCAGTTTAAAGGAACAGTTGGCCTAAGTCCCGCCTTAAGTAGCCTCTAAGCAATAACACAAATATGGCTTCTTTGCACCTGTTTTGCAGTTGCTATTCCATAGGCTTTGCAAATGCATAACTCTCTACTTACCTATAACCGTAGTCTTCTCCTTGCAGCGCTAACATGAGATTGTTGTAATGGGTCTTTTCTCACGCCGCCCAATGAGGGTGGTGATCATTACGCTGGCCGGTGATGAATCGGGGAGCAGGTTTTTAATCCTGCAGATGGATGGTGCCAGTGAATAGGTTTGACAGGTGTGTGACTGTGTGAGGGAGGTCTGGCAGTGTGGCTGGCTGGTGCCGACTGATGGGCTGGGAGAGTGAGGGGGGCCCGAGGATGAGGAGAGACTCCACTCACACCCCTGGGTGGATTGACCACAATCCCCACATTGGTGCTCTGTGTCTCTGTCCTCCTCGCTCTCTATCGCTCTCTCTCTCACCATGTCAGCTCATATGTTCATCAAAATATCCCGTCATTGAGTTTTGATACATTTGATGTGTTACTAGAATCAGTCTATTGGTGAATCCTTCTGAGAAATATATCACTGTCTTCCTGCCTGAATTTCCCTTTTCTTTTCTCCTTGTCAGACCTGGCTAAGAAGCTACATCAAGCTGTTCCAGACCCCGTGTCAGCGTTGTGGGAAGTTCCTGCAGGAGGGCCTTCCCCCGACCTGGAGAGACTTTCGCACCCTGGAAGCCTTCCACGACACGTGTAGGCAATGAGGAATCAGCGGGGAAAGGTTCCATTAGAAACTGTTCTGACACCCCATCTAATAAGACATGGCAAGACTTCACCTGCTCTTCAACCTCTGCCTACACTGTGCATGTAGGCATCAGCACTGTTGTTTATAGACTGTATGTCACTGCCTTATAGTCCTCTTCCTGATTGAATGGGCATCAGGAAGCCAACTGGGTTGGAATGGGAGGGAGAGGGATCTAATCAAATCTGCCAAGACTGCCACTATTGGCTCTTCTGCCCTCATTGCCACATAGGGATGAGCCAGTAGTGGCAGTCCCGGTGGTTTGATTTGAATTGTGTTGTTGTCCTCCCACTGTGTAGGATGATGTCATATTAATGAGTCTACTCACGTTTAACCCAATCTCACACTTTAACCCAATCTCACAGCTCCAAATGTTTGCCATATAATAAATTGTTCAGTGCTCCTGCTCCAGCCCCCTTTTTATTTAGGTTCTGCACAACCAGAAGCTCCAAATAATAATAAAATAAGTTATTTCTCAGCAAAGTTAGAGCGAACACATTTATGGCCCAAGTATTGTGCAGTTTGTTTGTCATTGTGTTGTATCCCTTCTGTACAGGAGCTGGGTTTAATATTTCATGAACCATGCTGGATATGTGGAGGAAAAAGGCTTTTTTGTGAGGCGGGAGTTAAAAAGGCAGGTGTAGGGAATTGCTCATTTTGTAGAATTAGGCGGCAGACTTTTTTGTACACTTTCAAAATAATCTGTGCTTTTTTTTGATAACCATTGTCTAAATAAAGTACAACATTTTGTTTAATAGTGTCATCTTATTTTAAGCTTTTGCAGGATGGAGGAAATGGTTTTGCCAATTCTTAACACAACCAAATATGAATACTTTTGAACATCTCTAGTCTTGTTCATCAACTTTCAGATAGACATTACCCATGCATTTCATCATTCGTGGGACTCTTTGTGACTCTGAACAGCAGTTTTTGTCAAGGATCCTTGGCTCATTGTCAAAGAGCATACAGTCAAATGCCGTTTCAATTTTTTTGACTACGCGCAATACTGACATTCTGAACCAAGGTATTTTAAGTCACGGATACACGCCGCATACAAGATTCTCTCCTAACGAAAAACTTAGTTGCACACTTCTGAGAAAAACAATATGAGTTTACAAGAGTGGTTCAGATTGCATGAAGCATGAAGCATGAAATTGGAATGGGCCTTTTGTATAGTAACCTTTCCAGCACAATAGGGACATCATGCTGTGCCTCTACTGTACAGGTTCCCTTCTGGCTTTCCAGCTCTGAATTATTGATTTTGTTTATGTTACTTTGTAGAATCAGCCACTGGAAGAGCTAGTCAGATTAAGCAGAATATGAAGAATGGTGATAAAAGCGTACTGTTATCCATCTCCTCCATAGGACAGCAGGACAGGACCGTGTGTCCGTCTGCTTGTTCTGTCCGTCCGTCCACAAGAATTAGTCCATGCTCCGTTCAGAGAAGCTCCAAACATCCCTTCCCTCCAATTTATTTGCTGTGTGAAATAGCCACCGGGCCTTCATCAGAGTGTAATAGTGTGATTGATGGGCAGAGGAGGGCGATGTGGGGAAAAGAGAAATGGGCCGGTGGCTAAAGAAAGCACAGCTGATTCATTCCCTCTAGTCGAGTGTACAGTCAAGCCCAGTGTAGCCCACGTGTTCTTATTATCTCTCTCAATTATCTTAGCATTCGTACACGTTCAACTTGTAGTCTGCACAGGGGCACGTTTAGTAACAAACTTAGTGAATGTAAAGTATTTTATTCTGTCAATGACATCAGGCAAGTACGCCTAGTACTCAATAGGCTCTATAACAAACCTAAAGCAATGGTAAATCGTAGCACTATAGGTTTGTGGTTGTGTCCAAAATGTTTTGGGTGTTTTCACAACCAGAATTATGGGCGCAATAGCTGGTGGTGGTGTGAGGGCTGGGTAATGATTAATAAACAAGTTGTAAATGTGTCGAGGCTTGACCCCTTACTGGCCATTCATAACGTGCTCCACATCTAAATATGTGGTTGCTACACGTTGTGTTTATTTGGGTCCCCATTAGCTTCTGTAGAAGCAGCAGCTGCTCTTCCTAGGGTTTACAAAAAAAACACAAAACATGACCAGTAACAAAACACTGATAGACAAGGACAGTCACACATGTTTAAAATACAACAATATACAAATAATACAACAAAAACAATACAAACAATACAACTAACAAATAATGTATGTGTTTGTGTGTCCCCTCACAGTCCCCACTGTTCCATGAATTGATGCTTGAGTAATTGGAGATGGAAGGGAGTTCAACACGATCATGACTTTGTATGAAACTGCATTGCCGTGAATTCATTTTTCGACATGGGACAGTGAAGAGACCCCTGGTGGCATGTCTTGTGGGGTATGTATGGGTGTCTGAGCTGAATGTTATTTGATTATACAGACAATCTGGAATTTTCATCACAGTAATATGTATCATAAAAACTAGAAGAGAAGCAGTTCATCTCTTGTGAACCCAACCAGGAAAGACTGGCATGCATGTTGTTGATGTTAGTTCTGCTTTGAGCCAGGGGCTATTCATCATGATAAATATCCATTTGGTTAACAATTAAGTACCTTACTCTAATTGTTTTCCATAAAAATGGCCCAAAAATATATACAAATTGCTTCTTAGCAAAGAGCAATTGTTCAAGCAAGAATTTTGATAGGACTGTCTGGGAGAGGTCTAAGTTGGGAGGGGAAAACTAGCTGTTATTGGCAGAGAAGTTTGGAACTCTTTCTTATTGGTCTATTAAAGTTGAAATATGTCACTTTTTTTTCATTCTCATTGAAAGCAAGTCTATGAACGGTAGATATGTTCTATGTGCACTATTTCTATACTGGTGATGTCACCAGGCAGGCCAAAACTCCATCCCACCAAAACAGGCAGAAATTTCAGGCAGTGTTTTCAAACAGCTCTTAAACTAAAAGGGCATTTTCACAATTTGAAATGATTATATTCCAACCTCATAGTGTTGATTGCACTGGTCCTTTTAAGAAAGACCAGAACTAGATGGAGAGATGGGTGTGATGTACAGAGGAAAGTGGCAAGTGGAGGACCTGGGGATAGAATCCCAACATCCCAACAACATCCCAACAATCCCTACAAAAAAAAAGTATGAATGTATGTACTTGTAAGTCGCTCTGGATAAGAGCGTCTGCTAAATGACTTAAATGTAACATTACCATTAGACCAGAGTCTGGCACGCTGCGTAGCTACAGTTGAAAAACATGGACATGTGAATGTCATTTTATGTTTGGAAAACAGACTCACTCCTAATAATGAATCACGGAAACATAAAATGGTACAGTATATTGTGATCGTTTGCACTAACTGGTGTTGCAATCTGACTTGTCTGATTGAACACCAGAAGAATACTTCTCTAGTGAAGCGTGACTATTTTGGTAACTCTGTTAAAGAACAGAAGGTAACACCAATCATTTCTTAGCATTATGTTCTATTCCACTAAACTGCACAGAGGAATATTGTGTGAAATAATTGTTTCTTTTGTCTTACCTCTTTGCTTATGATGAATCTGTGTGTGTTATTTCTGCAAATCCCATGTCACAATCTGCTCCCAACCTGAGTATTCAAACAAATGAATTATTCAGGATGTTTCCCTGCCCCCATTCTGACTTCTGCCCCTCTTTGTAATGAGAGAACTCTAAAAGCTAACAATTCATTTCCAATGTTTTACCTAGGTCCCCAGTTCCCAGAAACTTTTCATTAGAACTGTTTCACTTCCACTCAAGTTTCCAAATAGTACGATTCGTTTGTGTCGTCATTCATCAGAATTTCACAAAGTGATTGGCAACATAGATATAACTCTACTCAGTGTTTGGGAAACAGACTCTCGTCATCCCACCCGCCACAGTGGAAAAAATTAACCTCGCGGAGAAGTGCGTGTTTTCATGGATGGTGGTACCTGTAGTGGTACCTGTAGCCAAAGGAGTTCCCCTTTCAGAGTGTTCTATAGCAGTTGGTAAGGTGCAATTCTATGAATTAACATGCAGAAGGAGTCATAGAAAACAACTAACAAGCTAACTATATACAGGTAACTGCCAAAATAAAGGAAACACCAACATAGTGTCTTAATAGGATGTTGGGCCACCACGAGCCAGAACAGCTTCAATGCGCCTTGGAATAGATTCTAAAAGTGTCTGGAGCTCTATTAGAGGGATGTGACACCATTCTTCCACGACTAACTCCATCATTTGATGTTTTGTTGATGGTGGTGGAAAACGCTGCCTCAGGCGCCGCTCCAGACTCTCCCATAAGTGTTCAATTGGGTTGAGATCTGGTGACTGAGACGGCTATGGCATATGGTTTACATCGCTTTAATCAAACCATTCAGTGTCCACTTGTGCCCTGTGGATGGGGGCATTGTCATCCTATGGGGGCATAGACATGGTGGCCAAAATAATGGCCTGCCCAGCATTTTTATACATGGCCCTAAGCATGATGGGATGTTAATTGCTTAATTAACTCGGGAACCACACCTGTGTGGAAGCACCTGCTTTCAATATACTTTGTATCCCTCATTTACTCAAGTGTCTCCATTATTTTGGCAGTTACCTGTAGCTTCCAGTAGGGAATTGTAAACGTCATAATGGATAGACACTTGGACTGCATTCCTTCCTCGTTTTAGCCCTTCCCACTCTTTCCCCCTCCTGTGTGTATGCCCCCCCCCCCCCCCCCCCCCCCGCTGTGCCCGCCTCCTACTCCTCCCTGGACTGTGTCCTCATTATCTCACCCACCCCCAGACCCCCTCGTTACCCCCAGGCCCCCCATCTCAGACATGTTCCCTTCGGAACATTTAATTACTGCTCCCAAACACTGCTTATTATTGATCACAAGTGCTGGTGTTGCCCTACCCTCGAACCACTGTGAGTCAGAAAGAAGAACCAGAGCAGGGCGTGAGGTATGTAGCTAGCATCGTTGCTGTTTGACTGGTGTCTGCAAAGCTAACTGTGCCCCATGCCGTAATTCCCTCCTCTGGGTTGATGCAAAGTTAGACAGATTACGTCCTGCACAGATTTCAATCCACATACTGGTAGTTAAGACTACTCAATTCTCCTTACAATCCAAGGCTTCACCATCCAAATACACGTCTATTGAAATGTGTGTTATTAAGTAAGAAAAAGTATTGGACACCGACAAGGCGCTTTCCCTCCTTGTTTAATAAAGTTCTCCTTCGTCATGAAAATGGAAACTGACAGCATAATAAAAGAAAGGCTAAGTCTATGTTAAAGGTTGTCATAAACCTATTGAACAGACACCTTGACATTTCTTAATTACAGCGGAGGCGTTTCCCCGTGGTCTCCCATTCTGCCTGCATTACTGAGTAGAGAGAGAGGGGTGGTGGAAGATAGAAGGAGAAGTTCTGCTTAAGGGAGGTCGGTTGTTGTCCCGGGAGACAGATGGTGATGAGTTCCTCTTGGTGCCAGGAGTTTTTTGGACGGGCTCCATTCACACAGCCCTAGGCGTATGTAGGAGGTGCGTACACCGGGATCGGCCTCAGCAGTGGAGGCTACATCCACGTCCCATCTGTTCCTCAGCATCACCACCAGATCCCCAACTAGCACTTTGTTATCAACAGTACTCCGGGCTCGCATCATCACACATGATTCCTTCCCTCTCTCTTGTCGCAGAATGGTCACGTTTCGAACCGGGAACCTGCCCGAACCACACCGCACTAATGATTGTGTATCACCATGTTTGAATAGAAAGATACAGCGACACATTTGTATGGCATTCAAAATCCTGATACACCAGATTGAGGAACATAAGCCAGCAGTACATATCACTGGCCCTCAGTTGGCTTTCATACTACTGAATGACAATTTAGGGGGAATCGTGCTTTTGGCCGGGGAATAGCCAAGCACCAGAGGTGGTGACACAGCAGCCCTGAAAGCTCTCTGAATCAGATGCTCTACTGGCTCCTGGACAGATATACCGTAGAATTGTATCCCATTCCATAACATATGGTGAAACTTCTGTAGAGAAACAAAAGTCAAGTACAAGATGCACAGTATTAGGGAGAAAGGCAGACTGAGATCAAATCTAACCCAGAAGTTTGCAGCAGCCAATCAGGTGGAAGCCTTACAATCACTTTGACTTTTACCTTGATGTGTATGTTTTTATTGAGTCTATGGGACCCAGGACTCCCTGGAAAACAGTGTAAATGTTATGCCTATGATTAACTTGGAGGGCTGAGAGTGGAAAAAAGTAAAGCACAATGATATGATAAGACAGCATTATCACAGAACAGGTTTGCAATAAACACTAAGCGATGTACTGCCCTGATGAACCCCACATATTAAAATATTCATGATAGTCATCCAATGAAATATCAACTCCAGGGCATTGTTCATTCAATGATGTAATTTTATTATATCTATGCAAATGTACTGTTATAAATAAGTGCTTGAGCTTTTCATAATGCTGAATTACAGCATTTTAATGTCAGTTTCTTTATTTGGTGGCAGTGCTTTAATGTGATATTTAACAGAATTGAATTTGCTCCAGAGAATAATGCTTTATTCCTAGAAGTGTTTAGTGTGCACCAGTCTTGTAATTCATTGATAATTGAGTTTCCTTCGAGTCGTCATCAGTTCAGTAAATGAAGGCAAATACACATAGGCTTACAGATTTGGAGGAATGAAACTCGGGCCCTATTGTGATAATTTAATTCTATGAACAAAAATATAAACGCAACATGTACTGTAAAGCGTTGGTCTAATGCTTCATGAGTTGAAATTTTCTATTCACAAAAAAACGTGTTTCTCTCAAATTTTGTGCATACATTTATTTACATCCCTGTTTGTCAGTATTTCTCCTTTGTCAAGATAATCCACCCACCTGACAGGTGTCACATATCAAGCTGATTCAACAGCATGAACTTTACGCAGGTGCACCTTGTGCTGGGGACAATAAAAGACCACTCTAAAATGGGCAGTTTTGTCACACAACACAATGCCACAGATGTCTCAAGTTTTGAGGGAGAGTGCAATTGGCATGCTGCCTGCAGGAATATCCACCAGAGGTGTTGCCAGATAATTTTATGTTTGTTTATCTACCATCAAACCAAATCAAATGTTATTTGTCACATACACATGATTAGCAGATGTTAATGCGAGTGTAGCGAAATGCTTGTGCTTCTAGTTCCGACAGTGTGGTAATATCTAACAAGTAATCTAGCAATTCCCCAACAACTACCTAATACACACAAATCTAAAGGGGTCAATGAGAATATGTACAGTGGGGCAAAAAAGTATTTAGTCAGCCACCAATTGAGCTAGTTCTCCCACTTAAAAAGATGAGAGAGGCCTGTAAAAAAATCACATTGTAGGATTTTTTATGAATTTATTTGCAAATTATGGTGGAAAATAAGTATTTGGTCACCAACAAACAAGCAAGATTTCTGGCTCTCACAGACCTGTAACTTCTTCTTTAAGAGGCTCCTCTGTCCTCCACTCGTTACCTGTATTAATGGCACCTGTTTGAACTTGTTATCAGTATAAAAGACACCTGTCCACAACCTCAAACAGTCACACTCCAAACTCCACTATGGCCAAGACCAAAGAGCTGTCAAATGACACCAGAAACAAAATTGTAGACCTGCACCAGGCTGGGAAGACTGAATTTGCAATAGGTAAGCAGCTTGGTTTGAAGAAATCAACTGTGGGAGCAAGTATTAGGAAATGGAAGACATACAAGACCACTGATAATCTTCCTCGATCTGGGGCTCCACGCAAGATCTCACCCCGTGGGGTCAAAATGATCACAAGAACGGTGAGCAAAAATCCCAGAACCACACGGGGGGACCTAGTGAATGACCTGCAGAGAGCTGGGACCAAAGTAACAAAGCCTACCATCCGTAACACACTACGCCGCCAGGGACTCAAATCCTGCAGTGCCAGACGTGTCCCCCTGCTTAAGCCAGTACATATCCAGGCCCGTCTGATGTTTGCTAGAGAGCATTTGGATGATCCAGAAGAAGATTGGGAGAATGGGGAATATAACTTTTTGGTAAAAACTCAACTCGTTGTGTTTGGAGGACAAAGAATGCTGAGTTGCATCCAAAGAACACCATACCTACTGTGAAGCATGGGGGTGGAAACATCATGCTTTGGGGCTGTTTTTCTGCAAAGGGACCAGGACGACTGATCCGTGTAAAGGAAAGAATGAATGATGCCATGTATCGTGAGATTTTGAGTGAAATCCTCCTTGCATCAGCAAGGGCATTGAAGATGAAACGTGGCTGGGTCTTTCAGCATGACAATGATCCCAAACACAGCGCCCGGGCAACGAAGGAGTGGCTTCGTAAGAAGCATTTCAAGGTCCTGGAGTGGCCTAGCCAGTCTCCAGATCTCAACCCCATAGAAAATCTTTGGAGGGAGTTGAAAGTCCGTGTTGCCCAGCAACAGCCCCAAAACATCACTGCTCTAGAGGAGATCTGCATGGAGGAATGGGCCAAAATACCAGCAACAGTGTGTGAAAACCTTGTGAAGACATACAGAAAACATTTGACCTCTGTCATTGCCAACAAAGGGTATATAACAAAGTATTGAGATAAACTTTTGTTATTGACCAAATACTTATTTTCCACCATAATTTGCAAATAAATTCATTAAAAATCCTACAATGTGATTTTCTGGATTTTTTTCCCTCATTTTGTCTGTCATAGTTGAAGTGTACCTATGATGAAAATTACAGGCCTCTCTCATCTTTTTAAGTGGGAGAACTTGCACAATTGGTGGCTGACTAAATACTTTTTTGCCCCACTGTACATGTAAGTATATGGATGAGCGATGGCCAGGCGGCATAGGCAAGGTGCAATAGGTGTCATAGAATACAGTATATACTGTACATGTGATGTGAGTAATGTAGGATATGTAAACATTATTAAAGTGCCATTAGTGATTGCTGTTTAGCAGTCTGATGGCATTGAGATAGAAGCTGTTTTTCAGTCTCTCGGTCCCAGCTTTGATGCACCTGTACTGACCTGGCCTTCTGGATGATAGCGGTGTGAACAGGCAGTGGCTCAGGTGGTTGATGTCCTTGATGGTCTTTTTGGCCTTGCTGTGACATCGGGTGCTGTAGGTGTCCTGGAGGGTAGGTAGTTTTCCCCCAGTGATGCGTTGTGCAGACCGCACCATCCTCTGGAGAGCCTTGCGGTTGAGGGCGGTGCAGTTGCCGTACCAGGCTGTGATACAGCCCTACAGGGTGCTCTCCATTGTGCATCTGTAAAAGTTTGTCAGGGTTTTGGGTGGCAAGCCACATTTCTTCAGCCTCCTGAGATTGAAGAGGCGCTGTTGAGCCTTATTCACCACACTGTCTGTGTGGGTGGACCATTTCAGTTTGTCTGTGATGTGTCCGCCGAGGAAATTAAAACTTTCGACCTTGTCCACTGCTGTCCCTTCGATGTGAATAGGGGGCTGCTCCCTCTGCTGTTTCCTGAAGTCCACAATCATCTCCTTTGTTTTGTTGACGTTGAGTGAGAGGTTGTTTTCCTGACACCACACTCCGTGTACCCTCACCTCCTCCCTGTAGGCTGTCTCGTCGTTGTTGGTAATCAAGCCCACTACTGTTGTGTCATTTGCAAACTTGATGATTGAGTTGGAGGCGTGCATGGCCATGCAGTCGTGGGTGAACAGGGAGTACAGGAGGGGGCTGAGCACGCACCCTTGTGGGGCCCCAGTGTTGAGGGTCAGCAAAGTGGGGATATTGTTTCCTACCTTCACCACCTGGGGGCGGTCCGTCGGAAAGTCCAGGACCCAATTGCACAGGACGGGGTCGAGACCCAGGGCATCCAGCTTGATGATGAGCTTGGAGGGTACTTTGGTGTTGAATGCTGAGCTGTAGTCAATGAACCATAAGCCACCTCCAATATAATTTCAAAGAATTTGGCAGTACGTCCAACCATCCTCACAAGCGCAGACCATGTGTAGCCACGCAAGTCCAGCACCTCCACATCTGGCTTCTTCACCTGCAGGGTCATCTGACACCAGCCACCCGGACACCTGATGAAACTGAGGAGTATTTCTGTCTGTAATAAAGCCCTTGGGGGAAAACAATATTTTGATTGGCTGGGCCTCGCTCCCCAGTGGGTAGGCCTTGTTCCCAAGTGAGTGGGCCTATGCCCTCCCAGGCCCACCTATGGCTGTGCCCCTGCCCAGTCATGTGAAATCCATAGATTAGGGCCTAATTTATTTATTTTAATTGACTGATTTCCTTCTATGAACTGTAGCTCAGTAAAATTGTTGAAATTGTTGCATGTTGCATTTTTGTTCAGTGTATTTGTTGTTCCCTCTAGTTCCTACTAAACAAACAAGGAAACTAGAATAGCATCAACAAAGTACTACAATCAATGTGCAATACATTATTCCCCCATTCTCTTCCTTCTGGGAACAAGCATTTTGTGGCTGGTCAAAGCCTCTAAAGTGAATTCAGCTACAGTATCAATAGCCGGAGTGGCAGAGCATTAAAGGCAGCACCGTCAGGGCAGCTACAGCCCCCGGTGGTAAACACATCTTGAATTCTGGATTGTCGATTATCAGAAGGTCACTGAGGTCAGAAGACTGATGGATAGTGTAATTAAATGCAAATATGAAAATAGATGTTTGTAACAGAGTTGCAGCTTGAAAGTGCTTCTACGGGGTCCATAAGGGGTTAATGATGTGAATTGTATTGATTTTGGGCTCTCTGACAAGTGTTAACTGATTTTCTGTCCCTGGCAGAATTTTTGTGCATGTTAATCCATTGGAGTCAGATCGTAATGGGGCTCAGTAGGTATTGGTCATCACTAGCGGGATGCTAATGAGGGCCGGCCAATACATTTTTGCTTTATAAGCCAATCAATGCATGCTGCAGCTGGCAGCCTGCTGTAGCCGAAGAGGCTAGAAGTGCCGTGAGAAACTGTGAGGCTGGCCCCAGGTTCAAAACCTCCCAGTTACCCACCCTCTAGTGCCGGGCCTATATCTCTGTTCCCATTCCAACAAAATAACCAATTTTAGTACGTTCCCGTTATGTGTCGGACCTCAGTAAGACTAGCTGTCGCCATTGGCGTCAGCTGATGAGGATCCTAATAAATCAAATCAAATATAGACAGTTGAATTCATATCAGATAATCCAAGATACATTATACTTGCAAATTATTCTTCATTTCAAGCGGGTTTCATTGACCGGTTTTCATGTGGTAAATTTACCATGACACTAAATAACATGCAAAATCAAGGGATATATTATATATTTTTTAAATGCTGCATAAATTACCAACTGTGGCTTTAAACATTTCTTCTCTTCTTTTGGGTTTGCCAAGTGCATTACTCTCAGACACACATTGATAGTTTCAGGGCAATACATTCGTACTTTTTGAAAACTCAGAAGAATAGTGTTACTCAATCTTGTTTTCTACACCGCGGCCTGATACCAGAGAGCACAGATCTGTTAAAAAGAATGGCTTTAATCCCTGAACTGACAGGCAGGAAGTGGAAGGCGAGGAATTAATCTCGGAGAAAGATCCCAAATAAAAACAACCAAGCAATAACCGGCGCTGGCTGCCAGGCAACTGTACCTGATGCGTCCTTTCTCTCTTTAAATGAAAATCGTGTGGCCCTGTTGGATTAAATCATAGCTGGGGAGAGGGCCACTCAGTCCACATTACGGACTAATCTGTATCCCCCAAGACCATCTGTGTCTCGCAGGGCCAGGGGGTGCTGGACTCTTCAAACACATTCAGTGAACATCTGCTGAGTCAGCTGGTTCTCCTGTACAAAGACATGGACAGGTGGAGCTCAGCTCACATTGAACTTGCCACATATAAACCCTCAGATCACATCCACAGATGGTGGGTGGACTGGGAATGAGCTCCACAGGTGCAGTCCCTGAGCCATAGCACATAGACTCGTCCTCACAGGGGCATGGTGCCTGTTAAAACCGAGGGCCACAGCAACCCTCAGATGTATCCACTTGTACAATAAAAATATAGAATATATTCTTTGTTTTACGTATATATTCAAAAGGTTGAATTTGGCCATCACTACCCCTTCAAAAAAATGTGGTGTATGATGCTTCTGATCCCCGACGCTAGAGACGTCAAACATCTAATGTGTACAGTTTCAATGGACATGGCGACACTGCTCTACCCTACTCTGCCCCCTCTTATCCTAATGGGATGGATATGATGGGACACTAAAAGGTCTGACAGAGTTCATGGAATTCAATAATTTAACTTGATGAAATCGTATTCATTGAGCAAGATCATGTATAACCTTTACTCTTAATGAATAATGCATTCAATGTTTATTTGAGGCTCATTATCAAATTCAATTACTTTTTCGCTGTATTACTGTTACTTTCTCTGACTAGAGAGGATGTTCACAAAAACGTTGTACTTCGTTGATTTGTCAAGAAGCATCTTTACTCACATACATTTTACAATGACTAGAAATTACTATGTTTAATTTCGAAGCAAATCTAAATTATTAAATCTGTCAGCATCATTAAGTAAGATGTGACAACCTATTATCACATTAAGTTTGATCATAAAGCCTTATTTACCGGTATTAATATGCAGTATTCATTTGTTTAGATTTTTTTTGCTGGGGGGTTTACAGATAAAATATTCATTTAAATTCATATTATCAGTTCATATAATATCAACCCGTGGGCTGACACTCAAAAGAAAAACAAACGTTGGAAATTCATAGAGAAATTATCATATTGATCGAATAGGATTTTGTAGTAGGAAAATTGGTATGTAAAATTAACACAAAGAGGTGGGCCTGCTCCACCCCCCCCACCCCCCTCCCATTTCAGATTTGATACTTGCTATAGCAGCTAATTGATCATTACTGCATAGCTTGTTAGCCAGTAAATGACTGCGATGGTTACCATGGACATAATGGTTGAGTCTAACTCCATGGATGACGAATTCAACTCTGTCCTATCAATAAATTAAGTTATGTCTTGACTTTGAAAAGAGTAATAGCTACCGCGTCTGAAAAAAAGTGTTGTATAGAACATTTCCAATTCTGATATCTTCTTTCATTTTGATTTATTCAACCCAGATGCAAATGCAGTTGCATTATTTTTCATAAAGACGTTGGTGGAATCTGGGGATCAGACTGAATTTTTATTAATCATTAGGCAGGAATTTAATGAAATGTCAAATTGATTACAGAATTTAGGATTTTGTTGTAATGAAACATCATCTTGTGGCTCTTTTAGGAAATTATTAAAGTTTTAGTTGGCAGTAGTAAGTGTGATGATCAGACAAGCTCATAAGTCAAATTTAAATGTTCTTAATTTTAGAAAATAGAGGTGTAGATAGTAATATAAAATCGATTCGGGAGAAGGTTTTATGTCTGAGTAAAAAGTGTACCCGTTTGCTTTTGGATTAAGTGCTCACCAGGCATCTGTAACGTTTACGCTGGAAGCAAGTACAGGGAGTGAATGTAATAATTGAAACATGGAACAAAACAAGAAACACGAGTAGCGTACAAACATAAAAACACAGGAACAGAAACAATAGCGCCTCGGAAAAGATCCAAAGAGAGTGACAGATATAGGGGAGGTAATCAGGAAGATGATGGAATCCAGGTGAGTCTCATGCGGTGCAGGTGCACGTAATGATGGTGGCAGGCGTGCGTAATAATGAGTAAACTGGCGACGTCGAGCGCCAGAGGGGGAGTAGACATGACGGTACCACCCTTCCCTGACGAGCATCTCCAGCAGCAGGACGACGCTGACCAACCGGAGAGGGGGAATGGGAGGAGACATAACAGTACCCCTTCCCTGACGCGGGCCTCCAGCCACAGGACGCCAACCAGAGGGACGGTCCTGGGGACCAGTAGTGGGCCGGTCACTTCTGCTGAGGCGCAGGAACCTGTAGAGCCAACCGAGGCTTGTGAACCTGTCGAGTCAGCTGAGGCATGACGAGACAGCTGAGGCATCCCTTGTTGCTTCGGCTGTTACACTTGGACCCGAAGTCACTAGCAAAAAATAAAATCCCTGTTGCTTCCCTTTGGTGAGGCGTTATTCTGTAATGTTTATGCTAGGAGTCGGGAAGCAAGTACATGCAGTGAATTTAATAATAAGTGAAACATGGAACAAAACAAGAAACACGAGTAGCGTACAAACATAAAACACAGGAACAATAATGCCTCGGAAAAGATCCAAAGAGAGTGACATATATAGGGGAGGTAATCAGGAAAGTGATGGAGTCCAGGTGAGTTTCAGGAGGCACAGGTGCGCATAACGATGGTGGCAGGTGTGCGTAATAATGAGTAAACTGATGACGTTGAGCACCGGAGAGGGGGAGTAGACATGACAGCATCAATGAGGTTGTCATCAGAGAGCGTATGTTGGAGAGCCTTGTTGCATGTGGATTGTAGTTGGTCTTACTAGATTTGTCTCGCATGTCCAAAATGGCATTCATACCTGTGCTAATAACCAGTTGGAATTCAGTTAATTCTAACAATATACTGTTCAGACCGTCAAAAAACATAGGATCATATGAATTAAATTTTCTTTCCATTTTGGATACATGAAAGGAAAGGGATTCTGCCTTTTTGGTCTTTGACTTTACCCAATATGGTGATTTTGAGTTTCTTATGTATCATTATGATTACATCTTCAGCTTTGCTTGGGGCTGATGAAAAAGCAACCACAAATGGTTCTGCGTTCTATGTGCATCCTTTTGGAGCAGGTGTGTTTCTTGGAGCATTGGTATCAATATAGTTTCTTGCTAGGATATCAAGACAGCCGGAACATTTGATAGGAACATTTTGGCCTGGGTACCCAATCTGGCGGCCCACGGGACAAAATTTTTGTGTTATTACATCAGCTGAAAATAACTTTTGGATATCAGAGCAGCTGTAACTCACCAGCATTACCAGCATTACGGCCAGGAATATGACTTTCCCAAACCGGATCCTTTGTTTGTACCTAGCAGGGCAATTGAACTGATCCCAGAGGCTGTTCCAAAACTCAGCTGGCAGAAAAGAGGTACTTGGAGCTGCATTTTAGTCCGACTTAGGAGGCGCACACACCACCTACCGCTTCCAAGTATATTACTCGCTAATGTTCAGTCTCTGGATAATAAAGTTGATGAGCTCAGGGCAAGGATTTCGTTCCATCAGGGATTGTAACATACTCTGTTTCATGGAAACACGGCTCTCTCTGGATATAATGTCTGTCCATTCAGCCAGTTGGGTTCTCAGTTCATTGCGCAAACAGGAATAAATATCTCTCCGGGAAGAAGAAGGGCGGAAGTGTATGTTTACTCATGATGTGATTGTGATAACATACAGGAATTCAAGTCCTTTTGTTCACCCGACCTAGAATACCTCAATCAAATGCTGACCGTATTATCTCCCAAGAGAATTCTCTTCGGTTATAGTCACAGCCGTGTATATTCCCCCTCAAGCCGATACCACGATGGCCCTCAAAGAACTTCACTAGACTGGAAAACATTACCGAAGTTCTAGCAACACATTGACTGTAGAACTCGCGCTGCTAAAACACTCAACCAATGCTACTCCAACTTCCAGTATGCCTACAAGGCCCTCCCCAGCCCTTCTTTCGGTAAATCTGATCAGGACTCAATTTTGCGCCCTCCCTTACTCAATCAATCAATCAAGTTTATTTTATATAGCCCTTCGTACATCAGCTAATATCTCAAAGTGCTGTACAGAAACCCAGCCTAAAACCCCAAACAGCAAGCAATGCAGGTGTAGAAGCACGGTGGCTAGGAAAAACTCCCTAGAAAGGCCAAAACCTAGGAAGAAACCTAGAGAGGAACCAGGCTATGAGGGGTGTCCAGTCCTCTTCTGGCTGTGCCGGGTGGAGATTATAACAGAACTATGCCAAGATGTTCAAAATGTTCATAAGTGACAAGCATGGTCAAATAATAATCATGAATAATTTTCAGTTGGCTTTTCATAGCCGATCATTAAGAGTTGAAAACAGCAGGTCTGGGACAGGTGGCGGTTCCATAACCGCAGGCAGAACAGTTGAAACTGGAATAGCAGCAAGGCCAGGTGGACTGGGGACAGCAAGGAGTCATCATGCCCGGTAGTCCTGACGTATTGTCCTAGGGCTCAGGTCCTCCGAGAGAGAGAAAGAAATAGAGAAGGAGAGAATTAGAGAGAGCCAAGATTTTCTAAATGTTCATAAATGACAAGCATGGTCAAATTATAATCAGGAATAAAAGTCAGTTGGCTTTTCATAGCCGATCATTAAGAGTTGAAAGCAGCAGGTCTGGGACAGGTAGGGGTTCCATAACCGCAGGCAGAGCAGTTGATACTGGAACAGCAGCAAGGCCAGGTGGACTGGGGACAGCAAGGAGTCATCATTACTATAGGCAGAAACTCAAACAATCAACATTGTTTTTACGGACTACAAAGTAAAAACCAGCCATATCGCAGACACCAACGTCTTGCTTCCGGACAAGCTAAACACCTTCTTTGTTCGCTTTGAGGATAACACAGTGCCACCGACGCAGCCCACTACCAAGGACAGTGGAATCTCCTTCTCTGTGGACGACGTGAGTAAGATATTTAAGCATGTTAACCCTCACAAGGCTGCTGGCCCAGGCAGCATCCCTAGCCGCGTCCTCAGAGCATGTGCAGACCAGCTGGCTGGAGTGTTTACGGACAAATTCAATCTCTCCCTATCCCAGTCTGTTGTCCCCACATGCTTCAAGATGTCCACCATTGTTCCTGTACCCAAGAAAGTAAAGGTGACTGAACTAAATGAACTAAATGGCCCCGTAGCACTCACTTCTGTTGTCATGAAGTGCTTTGAGAGACTAGTCAAGGATCATTTCACCTCTACCTTACCTGACACCCTAGACTTACTTCAATTTGCTTACTGCCCCAATAGATCCACAGACAATGCAATCGCCATCGCACTGCTCACTGCACTATCCCATCAGGACAAGAGGAATGCCTATGTAAGAATGCTGTTCATTAACTATAACTCAGCATTCAACACCATAGCACCCTCCTAGCTCATCATTAAGCTTGAGGCCCTGGGTCTGAACCCCGCCCTGTGTATCTGGGTCCTGGACTTCCTGACGGGCCGCCCCCAGGTGGTGAAGGTAGGAAACAACACCTCCACTTCGCTGATCCTCAACACTGGGGCCCCACAAGTATGCGTGATCAGCCCCCTCCTGTACTCCATGTTCACTCATGACTGCGTGGCCACGCACGCCTCCAACTCAATCATCAAGTTTGCAGACGACACAACAGTAAAAGGCCTGATTACCAACAATGACGAGACAGCCTACAAGGAGGAGGTAAGGGCCTTGGGAGTGTGGTGCCAGGAAAACAACCTCTCACCTAACGTCAACAAAACAAAGGAGCTGATCATGGACTTCAGTGAACAGCAGAGGGAGCACCCCCCTATCTACATCAGCGTTACCGCAGTGGAGAGGGTGGATAGCTTCAAGTTCCTCGGCGTACACATCACAGACAAACTGAAATGGTCCACCCACACAGACAGTGTGGTGAAGAAGGCGCAACAGCGCCATATATATGGGTGTATGGAAATATGGTTTGGCACCTAAAACCCTGACAAACTTTTACAGATGCACAATCGAGAGCATCCTGTCGGGCTGTGTCACAGCCTTGTACGGCAACTGCACCACCCGCAACCGCAAGGCTCTGCAGAGGGTGGTGCGGTCTGCACAAGGCATCACAGGGGGCAAACTACCGGCCCTCCAGGACACCTACAGCACCCGATGTCACAGGAAGGCCAAAAATATCATCAAGAACAACAACCACCCGAGCCACTGCCTAAATTCAGTATGGTAAATGGAGCGGGGCAGCCATCAAAATAAATTTAAAAAACAAACCAAAATAAATTGTGTGGTAGCCCATAAGGGACTGGCCATCTATCCTAATCAGTAATACTATAAAAATAGTAGGGGAATAGCTTCCAATTTATATGGCCATATTTAGCCCACAAGGATGCAATGTGCTGTAGCCTCACAAGGAAGCAATCCCAGTCTGTAAATGTGGCGTGGTGTCATCATTGTCTAAATTCCCTGGACCATAGGCAATACAAGAAGTCCAATGTTCACCAATAATAATAATAATAATAGTGTTCCTTTTACCCAAATTAGGTGGTGTCCTCATCATTGTCTTATGCTGAGTGCAGCATCATAGCCATATGCTAGGCTGCATGATTGTGCATGGATAGCATACCTGAACATTGAGCCAGTCAAATTGGGGTCAGTGTCACACCATGATCTGTTTCACCAGTCTTTGTGCTTGTCTCCACACCCCTCCAGGTGTCACCAATCTTCCCCATTATCCTCAGTGTATTTATACCTGTGTTTGTCTGTTGCCAGTTCGCTTTGTTTCGTGAAACCTGCTAGAGTTTTTTTCCCTTGCTACTGTCTGTTCTAGTTCGTTTTCTAGTTTTTCCCAGTTTTGACCATTCTGCCTGCCCTGGCCCTGACCCTGAACCTGCCTGCTGTTCTGTACCTTGCCACACCACACTGGATTATTGACCTCTCGCCTGGGCTACGGAAGTATGGGAACAACAATCGTCCGCCGTATGCTTCATTCTGAAGGAGATCGTGGCGGAAGTAAAGAACGTTTTCAATACTCCATTGTCCAGGAGAGAGGCTGCCCGGAAGTTACTCCAGCTTCGGCAAGACTCTCTCAGTGTTGCAGACTATGCAATGGATTTCCACACATTGGCAGCTGAGAGTGCCTGTAATCCGGAAGCCCCGTTCGACATGTTCCTGCACGGAGTATCGGAGGATGTAAAGGACGAGCTTGCAGCCCGGGAACTACCGACGGATCTCGACTCGCTCATCGCCTTGACCATTCGGATCGATGGGCGACTACGGGAACGAAGGAAGGAGAGGAGATTCGATTTCACTCCCCACGCCCGAGGATCCCACCTCTCCTCCGAGGCATCCCGGAAGTCCCCGATGGCTCCAATGCCAAGAGAACCGGAGGCTACCCGAGTTCCCTCAAGAGTCTCCGAAGACTGCCGATTCACCTCTTCCCAAGCCTATTCAACTAGGCAGAGCTAGTCTCCAGCTGAACGGCTATACAGGCTTCACATTAAGAGCTGCCTGTATTTCGGGACTACTGGTCATTTCGTCTCCACCTGTCCACTAAAAGACCAGGCTCACCGTAGGAGCGAGTACTCTGATGGGCCATACGGAGAACTTATCCTCTCCACTTACTCGCACCCCTTTTCATTCCATTTTTCTGTGAGGGAGCCAGTCGAAATCTGTCCGGGTATTCATTGACTCTGGGGCTGATGACAGCTTTATGGACGCTACCCTGGCTTCCGAGCTGGACATCCCCACTCAGCCCCTCTCCATTCCCATGGATGTTAGAGCACTGGACGGGCGCTCTATAGGCCAGGTCACCCACAATACCACCCCCATCAACCTACCTGTGTCAGGGAACCACAGCGAGATGATCCAATTCCTGCTCATTAATTCTTCTCAGGTTCCCATGGTATTGGGATTCTCCTGGCTCCAGTGGCACAATCCCTTCATTGACTGGACTGCTGGTGCCATCATGGGCTGGAGTCCGTTCTGCTATGCCCATTGCCTGAAGTCAGCACGGCCGGCCCGGGGATGTCTTCCTGGGGGCTTGGAAGTTGCCCCAGACCTCTCCTCCATTCTTGCGGAGTCCATGACCTCCGGGAGGTGTTCAGAAAGGCCCGGGCCACTTCACTTCTGCAGCACCGACCATATGACTGCGGGATTGGCCTTCTCCCTGGCACCACTCCACCCCGGGGATGACTGTACTCTCTGTCAGGTCCGGATACCAAGGCTATGAAGACCTACATTAAGGACTCCTTAGCTGCAGGTTTCATCCTTCCTTCTGCCTCCCCCGCCGGTGCAGGGTTTCTTCTTTGCTGAGACGAAGGACAAAACTCTGTACCTGTGCATCGACTACTGGGGTCTCAACGACATCACGGTGAAGAACTGCTAACCGCTACCCCTCATCTCCTTGGCCTTCGAGCAGCCCCAGGGGACGACCGTGTTCTCCAAGCTTGTGCTTGTCTTCACCCCCCTCCAGGTGTCACCAATCTGACCCATTATCCCTAGTGTATTTATACCTGTGTTCTCTGTTTGTCTGTTGCCAGTTAGTTTTGTTTCGTGAAACATACCAGCATTTTCCCCCTTGCTCCTGTCTGTTCTAGTGCCATTCTCTACCTTGCCACACCACACTGGATTATTGAACCCTGCCTGCTCTGACCCTGAGACTGCCTGCCGTTCTGGACCTTTTGCACCCTATCTGGATTTCCGACCTCTGCCTGCCCTTGCCCTTTCGTTTTGCCTGCCCCTGTACTAGTAATAAACTTTTGTTACTTCGACACTGTCTGCATCTGGGTCTTACCTGAAACGTGATAGTTGCGCCTAGATATGTCAGCATGGGACCCAGCTACTCCTGTCCAAATAGTTCATAGAAAAGATTGCTCATGAAGGAAGTTGGATTGCCTCTTTAACACCAGTTTCTGGTCCTGTGGCCCACACATTGAATTTAAGAGAATGATTTTCCAGTGATCTGTTTTATTTTTTGGGAGATTGATTTCCCCTTCTAGCTTAGCTCACACTGTTTCCAGGTCACGGAGTTGCCCCTCTGTCACATTGGCCACAGTCTCCAAACTTTCCACTTTAGTTAAGTAGGTATCCACTTTAGAAGTGAACAGTGCAACTTTTAGATAATAAAGCATTTGACCTTTCCATTGTGTTAACGATGGACGTTGGTTGATTTCCAGTTTTTAAGTATACGTTTTTGTCAATATGATTGACGAGAAAAGTATGGTCCAACCCATTGGGTATCTCACTGCACCCACATATGCCATGTCTTGAAATATGCAGATAGATGGATTAAAATAATGTAAATTGTAATACTTTTTGACAGCCAACTTTCTAACTCCATCCATAACTTTTGGACCTTATAACATTCCCAGAAGGCATGGATTGTTGAGTAATTGTTCATTTTACACTTAAGACATGACTCTGCCATTGTGCTGTAGAATTTGTTAATGTTGTACTGGATTAAGCATACATTTTCGCTTACTGTAATTTTGTTAATTATGTTCCAGAATTTCCTTCATCTTCTGCCAATATCAGTTATTTTTAAGTCTTTATTCCAATCGTATATTTCTAAGTGTTTCTAAGTGTCAGTCGGATGGGCTCTCTGCAAGGTTTTGTATGGCTTACCTATCAAATGAATATCCTTGTCTGACTCAAGTAGGATTCCCTCAAGATTGCTATGATGTCCAAAATATTTCTAATCGAAATTTTGTGATATAAAACTTAAATTGTATGTATTTGAAAATATATACATTGGTCAATCCAAAATTGTCGTTGGCTGAATTGTAAGGTACAATTCAACATTAGAAAACAGCCTTCTTGGTCTTTGTGCTTGGATATAAGGGAAAATGGTGTATTCTTATTTATCAGGATTCCTACACATTTGTTGTTGGTACAGTAGGTGGCAGCATAGGCCTCTCCAACCCAGTTCCTCCTTAAATATTCAATTCGATTTTTTTTTTAAGTAACGCTCTGCTGTTTTGAAAACCACATCTGCTGACAATCTCTTTTAGTGTTCAAGAACCATATGCTTTTTTCCCCATCATGAAGCCTGTGCACATTTCAAGTAATACTTTGGATTTTAAGGTCATTTCCTCAAACAATCTCTTGGGTAGTAGCGGCCAACTCTTTCTGTTGTTGTTTGTTGAGAGGCCTCCCACAGGTCAATTGTGAATGGACAGATTATGCTAGCTCCTGGAGAAAAATAGAACTGCTAGTTGTTCCTTGTAATACAGTGAATGTCACACACATTCATGTTGTGTTATATGTTGACAATTATTTGAAGTCTGTTTCATAGCTATTTTGCCAAAGAAAGCCACGAGAAAGCCGCGCGTTTCAATGCATGCCACCGGAACCTAAAGTTTTCCTGCTGTATTCATTTTTATATGCAATTGGTTTTGTGATACAGACACAATTTCAATGTCTTAAGAATGCTTGCAGTTTCTGAAACCAATCTAATATAAAGCACAATCACATGATCACATACTTGTTTGGATGTAGTGGTAAATTATAATTCAACATTGTTGTAATACTATAATTTTGATATTTATAAAACAGAGCCATTTATAAGAGGCGGCTATTTACTGAACAACAGATGGACAACCAATTATAAAGATGTGCTTTTACACTGTTGCATTCTGCAATTTGAACTCAGAGCAGGGAACTTATGGCGTAGCCTTGGTGCGATTTATTTCTGATCTAGCTCCTCTAACAGGAGCATAGCTTCTTTCATTTGCATGAAAGTCTAACCTTCATTAGAGATGAGCAGATCACTCCAGGAGCCGTTCTTTAATGATGCCTAAATGTGTTTGATTTGAGCTTTCTCTGCTGTTTGAAGGCCCCATAATGCATGACCAGAATACTATCAACGTGCCATAAAGTAGCCCACTGAATGTGCCTGTTCACAAAATAAATTGATTGACCTCTGTTCAAAGAGGAGCAAGATTACCATGAAAGTGTCGATGTCCTGAAGGTTGGCGCATCATTAAGCATTAAGAAAAAGTTTATAACTTTGGATCATTATCAATTCATACCTTGGGGTATGAAACCATTTAAACTACAGCGATGAAATAAATGTCAACACTGCTAATTTCTGATACCACCCAGTTGATTTTAGTTTATGTAAGAACATATGCATCTAAATTCATTTGGAGGGAAATGCTTCATCATATTTTTTTCATGTGTGAATATTTATCCCGGCTTTTCTCATTAGTTTGGGAGCAATGTGCTAGCTGTCATATTCCCACTAAATATGTACGCAGAGAGAAAATACAGTGCACTCCACCATGCATTCCAATGAGGTAGGAATAAAAATTCCTTTTGAAGGGAAATCTATTTGAATATCTTTCAAGCTGTTTAAAAAAAAAAAGATACCTCATACAATATATTTTTAACATCAGTACTGCCATATACTGCCAAAGGTAGTTTGCAACGTTCTAAATATTATTGTGAAATATTCCCAAGCGTTTCTCTGTAAATAATCCTTTAACTGGAAAAAGTTTAATTATCGTCAAGGAAAGGTTTAAAAAAGAATCAAAGTGCTAAAATAAGAAACAAGCTTTCAGTCATCTTGAAATGAATCAATTCATATAATTCTATGACTTTGAGTGCACACTTTGTCAGCCAGGTATGGCTGGTCGTTACTGCAAGTAGCCCACACTCGTAGTATCTCTCCTTTCATAAGTATGTTATTATAACTAGTTTGTTAACTTATTATTATATTGTATTACTGATGAGAAAACTGACCAAGCATATAAACCCATGGCTTTTCAGCCTCTAAATAGCTCCTTTATCCCTTGTTGCATAAGTGTCTCCATCATCCTCCACTACTTTTTAAATCACCTGCTGCCACTGCTGTACTGTAGACATCCCTCACCACTCACCAGATCATGTCTCGTCAAGTTCTTCATTCTTAAAATGAGTCTGCTCTACCATGACAGTGCAACAATCCAAGTAATGTGTGATGTAAGGCATGTTTTTTAGTGTAGGGATACATTCTGCTTGTGATATGGACATGGATAAATAATGGATCTTTGAGGGGCCTCTCTCAAAGGCCTTCATTATGATCAATTTATCAGGAGCCAAAAAATTAAAGAGCTGCCTTTGAACGCCACGCCACACTCCAGCTCCACATGGCTCGCTCTAAATTGCAGACGTGCTACTCCCATGTCCCTGTCATACTGCTTCCATCTTCCTCCTGTATCGCTAACAGGACCTGCTCCACTTTGCCTATCGAACACTATTTAATCACTGTTTAAGCACACTGTCTTTTATCTTTTCCTTTACCTCGGGGGGGAAAAGCCTGTTCAGAACCGTGGCCTCTGCTGTTTGCTTGGACAAGGTCACGGAGAGACTACCGCTGCACGTCCTTCCCTGCAGACTACAGTAATGAGTGATGTGTTCTTCTTGTTCCAGGATAGACTGCATTTCCTCAAGGGTACACAGTCAAAGTGCATACAGATTGAAGCATCAAGCGAGGGTAGGCAATAGGCAAGAATAGTTTCAGGAATGGACCAGCAACCTGAAGAATCAAAACCCTGTAATATTCACTGCACTGTTATACAATACACAATGTAAAAGGTGTGTGTGTGTGTGCATGTGTGTTGGGGGGAGGGGAGGCCGGGGGAGGGGGGGGGTCTGGGCTAGTAGCTCAGAGACCAGAGATCGGAGATGTGGAAGGGATAGCAGCTCAAAGACCAGAGATCAGAGATGTGGATGGGATATCCACTCAGAGACCAGAGATCAGAGATGTGGAGGGGATATCCACTCAGAGACCAGAGATTAGAGATGTGGAGGGGATAGCCGCTCAGAGACCAGAGATCAGGGATGTGGAGGGGATAGCAGCTCAGAGATCAGAGATCAGAGATGTGGAGGGGATGGCAGCTCAGAGACCAGAGATCAGAGATGTGGAGGGGATATCCACTCAGAGATTAGAGATGTGGAGGGGATATCCACTCAGAGACCAGAGATTAGAGATGTGGAGGGGATAGCCGCTCAGAGACCAGAGATCAGAGATGTGGAGGGGATATCCACTCAGAGACCAGAGATCAGAGATGTGGAGGGGATATCCACTCAGAGATCGGAGATGTGGAGGGGATAGCCGCTCAGAGACCAGAGATCGGAGATGTGGAGGGGATAGCAGCTCAGAGACCAGAGATCAGAGATGTGGAGGGGATATCCACTCAGAGACCAGAGATTAGAGATGTGGAGGGGATAGCCGCTCAGAGACCAGAGATCAGAGATGTGGAGGGGATATCCACTCAGAGACCAGAGATCAGAGATGTGGAGGGGATATCCACTCAGAGACCAGAGATCGGAGATGTGGAGGGGATAGCCGCTCAGAGACCAGAGATCGGAGATGTGGAGGGGATAGCAGCTCAGAGACCAGAGATCAGAGATGTGGAGGGGATAGCAGCTCAGAGACCAGAGATCAGAGATGTGGAGGGGATAGCAGCTCAGAGACCAGAGATCAGAGATGTGGAGGGGATAGCAGCTCAGAGACCAGAGATCAGAGATGTAGAGGGGATAGCAGCTCAGAGACCAGAGATCAGAGATGTGGAGGGGATAGCAGCTCAGAGACCAGAGATCAGAGATGTGGAGGGGATAGCCGCTCAGAGACCAGAGATCAGAGATGTGGAGCGGATAGCAGCTCAGAGACCAGAGATGTGGAGGGGATAGCCGCTCAGAGACCAGAGATCAGAGATGTGGAGGGGATAGCAGCTCAGAGACCAGAGATCGAAGATGTGGAGGGGATAGCAGCTCAGGGACCAGAGATCAGAGATGTGGAGGGGATAGCAGCTCAGAGACCAGAGATCAGAGATGTGGAGGGGATAGCAGCTCAGAGATCAGAGATGTGGAGGGGATAGCAGCTCAGAGACCAGAGATCGGAGATGTGGAGGGGATAGCAGCTCAGAGACCAGAGATCAGAGATGTGGCGTGGATAGCCGCTCAGAGACCAGAGATCAGAGATGTGGAGGGGATAGCAGCTCAGAGGCCAGAGATCAGAGATGTGGAGGGGATAGCAGCTCAGAGATCAGAGATGTGGAGGGGATAGCAGCTCAGAGACCAGAGATCGGAGATGTGGAGGGGATAGCAGCTCAGAGACCAGAGATCAGAGATGTGGCGTGGATAGCCGCTCAGAGACCAGAGATCAGAGATGTGGAGGGGATAGCAGCTCAGAGGCCAGAGATCAGAGATGTGGAGGGGATAGCAGCTCAGAGACCAGAGATTAGGGATGTGGAGGAGATAGCAGCTCAGAGATCAGAGATGTGGAGGGGATAGCAGCTCAGAGAACAGAGATCAGAGATGTGGAGGGGATAGCCGCTTAGAGACCAGAGATCAGAGATGTGGAGGGGATAGCAGCTCAGAGACCAGAGATCAGAGATGTGGAGGGGATAGCAGCTCAGAGACTAGAGATCAGAGATGTGGAGGGGATAGCAGCTCAGAGACCAGAGATGTGGAGGGGATAGCAGCTCAGAGACCAGAGATCAGAGATGTGGAGGGGATAGCAGCTCAGAGATCAGAGATGTGGAGGGGATAGCAGCTCAGAGACCAGAGATCAGAGATGTGGAGGGGATAGCAGCTCAGAGACCAGAGATCAGAGATGTGGAGGGGATAGCAGCTCAGAGACTAGAGATCAGAGATGTGGAGGGGATAGCAGCTCAGAGACCAGAGATGTGGAGGGGATAGCAGCTCAGAGACCAGAGATCAGAGATGTGGAGGGGATAGCAGCTCAGAGATCAGAGATGTGGAGGGGATAGCAGCTCAGAGACCAGAGATCAGAGATGTGGAGGGGATAGCAGCTCAGAGACCAGAGATCAGAGATGTGGCGTGGATAGCCGCTCAGAGACCAGAGATCGGAGATGTGGAGGGGATAGCAGCTCAGAGACCAGAGATCAGAGATGTGGAGGGGATAGCAGCTCAGAGACCAGAGATCAGAGATGTGGCGTGGATAGCCGCTCAGAGACCAGAGATCAGAGATGTGGAGGGGATAGCAGCTCAGAGACCAGAGATTAGGGATGTGGAGGAGATAGTAGCTCAGAGACCAGAGATCAGAGATGTGGAGGGGATATCCACTCAGAGACCAGAGATTTCCATCAAGAAGAATTGATTTAATCGCAAGGCCTATCACCTGGAATATAACAATGTGACTCCGCTAACAGGGGCATGGGTTGAGATGCCTTCTTCCTTCCTCTTCTCTTTTATGGAACACTTGTCAAGGCCTGTATTGATAATAGATGGGAACGATGCAGCTCTCAGGCCTGGGTGTGGTTTTACATTTTACATAATTTTTTAAGCAAAATGTGTCAGCAATCACCATGTGCACACAGAAAGTGTGTGAGTATGTGTGTGGGGGTGTGGGGGGTGAGAGAACGAGAGACAGGGAACTAGAGAATGAGAGAGAGAGGAAGAGAAAGAGAAAAGGGGAAGAGGGGCAGAAAGAGAGACGGGTAAGCGAGAGTGAGTCAGAAAATGAGAGGGGTGGGGGGATGGGGTGGGGGATACTCATTGATTTTCATCACTAATCTGCATGCTGCCTCCTAAATAATGTATTGATCTCTGGACTTGTTCTTAATTCCCCTGTTATTGGGGTGTGTGGCAGCTCGTGATGGATGAGTGGTTTGGCCCAGCTGTCTATGTACTTCGACAGCCATAGTCCCACTGCAGTGTGTTGGAAGTGACCTTTGCCGAGGATGGAAGAGTGGGCATCTTTTTCAAACCTCTTGCAGTAGCACAGCTAATGTCACTTTTCCATTGGACAACTACACTCTTAGAAAAAAGGGTTCCAAAAGGGTCCTTTGGCTCTCCCTATAGGAGAACCTTTTTTGGTTCCAGGGATAACCCTTTTTGGTTCCACATAGAACCCTTTTGGAAAGGGTCCTACATGGAACCCAAAAGGGTTTCTTCAAAGGGTTCTCCTACTGGGACAGCTGAAGAACACTTTTAGGTTCTAGATAGCTCCTTTTTTTCTAAGGGTGTTTTCACACTTGGTCCCTTTCAGACAATTTTTTTTTAACTCAGTGCAGTTCGCTTAATGGAACTCAGACCCCGGAATAGAGCCCCCAAAGCGAACCAAACTGAGACCATCTCAAGAGGTGGTCTGAGTTCAGTGCGCTTCAGTTCAGCGGTCCGGTTCCCTTTTCTAGGGCAATGTGAACACAAAGCTCCCCAGGTTCGCTTGGCGTTATTCCCGCACCACACACTAGACTACTGCAACACCGTTTCCCCTGCCATAACCCCTCCACATTGGTGCTACAAACGAGAGTAGATGATGATGTGCGGGTTCGGAGCAAAAAAGTTGTGCTGTTTTTGGATATTGAGTAGCGGTTGCCAAGGATGCACAGAAATTCCAAAATATGTGTGGAGTTTTCAATTTAGATTGTCTGTTTTCATAATGTGGTCTATTGGCTACGAGAACTTCATGTGCTGTTTCATAGAATGAGGGGTTTGAATAGTGTGAGAAGAAAACAACATATTTGGTGAGAATCACAGCATAAGGTACAAAATCTATTCTAGCTCAAAATGTAAGTACAGTATCTAGCTGTCTGATAACATGTTCTGATGGAATGGCTTGTCCTGCACTTTGTAAAAACCCAGAGTGCAGTGAGTGAATGCTGTAAAAAGATCTTGTTTCTTTTCTAAACATAGCAATGTGAATTCAAGGAGGACTCGGATCACAAAAATAGATGACGTAAACTGGCAAAAGAGTTGAGTCCTCGTTCAAAGGCAAGGGCGGCGTGAAAACAAAGAGAACTGGGTTATTTCGCCTTTTTTTTTTACCCCAGAGTTCTCTTTAAAGAGGACTGAGATCAGTTATTTTAAAGAGGACTATATGTGAAAACACCCTAAGAGTGTACTACTGAAACAACTTGAATAAAGGAACCCCAGCCTCAATGATCCAACTGAGATTATTCATGTGGTATGACAGAGGATATTGGCGGGTAATGTGTCAATGTACAGGTAACATGAAGATGCATTACCTTATCATCGTGTCATTTATATGGGAATGGCTGACAGCGTTTCTGTTATTATGTCTTGAGGGTGAAATGAGTGTGCAAACTTTCAGATAGCACAAAATAAGTTGTGTTTGTGTCGAGCCGCAAAGACACCGTTGTTGCAAAGACAACGGTGTAGCGGGTAGGGTGTACATTAAACATGGCCTGTCAGAATGTGTTTACTGAGAAAGTCATTCTGGACAGAAAGTTCTGCATGTCACATTTTAACCCCCCCCCCCCCTCCAATCCCTCCCTCCCACCCCTCTCTCTCAGGAATGTAAATTTGGTCTTCGATAATAAATAGACTGAGGCAGTGAGAAGTGCGTAGACTGAGTATACTACTATTTGATTTTCAGCTGAACACATACAACAGATACTGAGTGCCTGATGCTGACTGTATTTGTTCACAGGGGATGATGGAGAGGGTACGACCGTGTTTGTTATTTACAGAGCTAATAGAGAAACTGTTAATGAATTAGACCACTCGCTTAACGCTGGGTGTAGCTTTTTGTGTGCCTCTTTTGCTGTTAACTAATTGCCCATAGACTTAATGGTAACCAGGGGACTTTTCATAAAAAAATATGGGAAAGAAAAAAGGAGAACAGCAGACAAAACTGCAACTGAAACAAAATAATTGAGATGAATAATGAATTACTGATATCTTAGGCAGCCTCCTGGGCTCCAAAAACAAATTGTGATACCAGTGTGCTAAAATGTCAACATTTTTATTGATGAGATGGATAAGGAGCCACGGCAAACCCACTTTGATGTGTGGGTCTTTAGGTTTTGTGTTTTACCCCGTCCAGTAACTCATTGCCAGCGGTTGGGCCTAATTAGCAACTACACCCTATGGCAGATACAGTACCTCCCTCTAAAACAGATCAATACATTTAAACAAGCCTTCTCTGCAGTATGTAGGAACGCTGTTCACAAACCATCTACCAAAATGTATAGGGAACAAAAATATAAACGCAACATGTAAAGTTTTGGTCCCATGTTTCATGTGCTGGTATAAAAGAACCCAGAAATGTTCCATACGCACAAAAAACTTTTTTCTCTCAAATGTTGTGCACAAATTTGTTTACATCCCTTTTAGTGAGCATTTCTCTTTTGCCAAGATAATTAATCCACTGGACAGGTGTGACATATCAAGTAGCTGTTTAAACAGCATGATCATTACAGCACCTTGTGCTGGGGACAATAAAATGACACTCTAAAATGTGCAGTTTTGTCACACAACACAATGCAACAGATGTCTTAAGTTTTGAAGGAGCGTGCAATTGGCATGCTGAGTGCAGGAATGTCCAACAGAGTTGTTGCCAGAGAATTTAATGTATTTTCTCTACCATAAGCCACGGCCAATGTTGTTTTAGAGAATATTGGCAGTACGTCCAACCGGCCTCACAACCGCAGACACGTGTTACCATGCCAGCTCAGGACCTCCACATCCAGCTTCTTCACCTGTGGGATCGTCTGAGGAGGGGAGGGTGGTTCTGAGAAGTATTTATGTCTGTAATAAAGCCCTTTTGTGGGGGAAAACTCATTCTGATTGGCTGTGCCTGGCTCTCCAGTGGGTGGACCTATGCCCTCCAAGGCCCACCCATGGCTACACCCCTGCCCATTCTGGTGAAATCCATAGATTATGGCCTAATTATGGCCTAGTTGCGTTTATATTTTTGTTCAGTATAGTTGTAATCGTTACAACAGAAATATAAGATAAACCAATGGGAAGGCTAGATTACTCATAACCAGAAGCAGCAGAGTTTTCATAACTATTGTAATATTAATGATTGAAAAAGGAAAGTCCTCATCAATCAATTAAAATTGCTGTGTCACCCTTAGCCTTTCAAGCCTACTGTGGGGGGTGTATATTTACTATGATAATGTACAGTAAGAGTCACATAATTAAAAGAGAAAATATTTTGTCAAGTCAATTCATGATAAATGACCAATAAGTCATTATTGGTCACATTTTAAGAAGTTCATAATGGAGTACAATCTAAGGGCTTTAAAGTTATTGTGTATTTATATGCTGCTTTTCTTGACAAGGGTTCACTTAAAGAGAATGTCAATCTTGAAGTAACTTTCCTTGTTCAATAAAAGATACATACATTTAATTAGGTTGCAGAAGAAAACTCACCTGCTCCTAAGCATCAAATCAATCACCTTGTTGAGCAACTAGTTGATGAAAGATGATAGAGATAGATGGCCATCTAGTGGCCACCAATAAAGCAAGTGGATATAACAAAAGGAATAGGTTGTGGTAGAGTTGCTTTTGGAGATAACTTCAAATGGGCATAATAGATACAGTTGAAGTCAGAAGTACACATACACTAAGTTGACTATGCCTTTAAACAGCTTGGAAAATTCCAGAAAATTATGTCATGGCTTTAGAAGCTTCTGATAGACTAATTGACATAATTTGAGTCAATTGGAGGTGTACCTGTGGATGTATTTCAAGGCCTACCTTCAAACTCAGTGCCTCTTTGCTTGCCATCATGGGAAAATCAGAGGAAATAACCTGAAAGGCTGCTCAGCAAGGAAGAAGCCACTACTCCAAAACCGCCATAAAAAAAGCCAGACTACGGTTTGCAACTGCACATGGGGACAAAGATCGAACCATTTGGAGAAATGTCCTCTGGTCTGATGAAACAAAAATATAACTGTTTGCCATAATGACCATCGTTATTTTTGGAGGAAAAAGGGGGATGCTTGCAAGTCGAAGAACACCATCCCAACCGTGAAGCACGGGGGTGGCAGCATCATGTTGTGGGGTGCTTTCCTGCAGGAGGGACTGGTGCACTTCACAAAATAGATGACATCATGAGGAATGGAAAAGTATGTGGATATATTGAAGCAACATCTCAAGACATCAGTCAGGAAGTTAAAGCTTGGTCGCAAATGGGTCTTCCAAATGGACAATGACCCCAAACATAATTCTAAATTTGTGGCAAAATGGCTTAAGGACAATAATGTCAAGGTATTGGAGTGGCAATCACAAAGCCCTGACCTCAATCCTATAGAAAATGTGTGGGCAGAACTGAAAAGCGTGTGCAAGCAAGGAGGCCTACACACCTGATTCAGTTACACCAGCTCTGTTAGGAGGAATGGGCCAAAATTCACCCAACTTATTGTGGGAAGCTTGTGGAAGGCTACCCGAAACGTTTGACCCAAGTTAAACAATTTAAAGGCAATGCTACCAAATACTTATTGAGTGTATGTAAACTTCTGACCCACTGGGAATGCGATGAAAGAAACAAAAGCTGAAATAAATCATTCTCTCCACTATTATTCTGACATTTCACATTCTTAAAATAAAGTGGTGATCCTAACTGACCTGAAACAGGGAATTTGTACTGGGATTAAATGTCAGGAAATGTGAAAAACTGAGTTTAAAATGTATTTGGCTAAGGTGTATGTAAACTTCCGACTTCAACTGTATGTTTCCCTGAGCCGAGGTAGTGCATCACTAGTCTGGCTAACACCTAACTCTTGAAGGCCTCCTGACTTCAGAGTCTGGAATGGCTCTTTGATGTCGACACAATGCGTTGATAATGACGAGGCTGTGCTTTTACTAGTTGATTCTCATCTGTATCTTTCTCACTCAAACACCCACATACATAGCCACACTCAGCCCCCGAACGCCACTCCCTTCCATTACAACGGTCGTATTTTCAAATCCAAACAATACGAGGTCTCAACCCCAGAAGGAAAAAAAAAAAACATTTGAGAAACCAATCAAACGCGTCGCACAATTTCTCAGCGAATATTATATTAAAAACAGCCTCCTTTCCGGACCAGTGTGGTCACAGCTCTCCCTGCGCTGTGAGGCACTTGGGTCGCGTCAGCCATGCTAGTGCATCCCTGCCCAACCATCCTGAAGTCTCTATAATAATTAACTTTATTGAAAGGCACAATCTGTCAGATTTCCTGCTGACTTCTATTTAAATCAAATAAAAGCAAATTTTATTTGTCACATGCGCCGAATACAACAGCTATAGACCCTACAGTGAAATGCTTACTTACAAGCCCTTAACCAGCAATGCAGTTTTAAGAAAATACCTATGAAAATGTAAAACAAAAATAAAATGAAGAGATCAGAAGAACAAATAATTAAAGAGCAGGAGTAAATAACAATAGCGGGGCTATATACAGGGGGCACCGGTGTCGAGGTAATTGAGGTAACGGCTTGATCTGTTTTACCTGTCCTAGTGCTTGTCTCCAACCCCTCCAGATTTCACCCATCTTCCCTATTATTCCGCTGTGTTTTTATACCTGTGTTCTCTGTCTGTTTGTTGCCAGTTTGCCTTGTTCGTTCAAGCTAACCAGTGTTGTATCCTGTCAGCTCCTATCGTTTCCCAGCTTCTCTTTCCTCGTCCTCCTGTTTTTTGAACTTTGCCTGTCTTGACCCTGTACCCGCCCGCCTGACCCTGAGCCTGCCTGCCGTCCTGTATCTTTGCACCACCTCTGGATTACTGAACTCTGCCTGTCCCTGACCCTGAGTCCACCTGCCGTCCTGTACCTTTGCCTTACCCTGCCTTTTCGACCCCTGCTTGCCTTGACCTGTCTTTGCCTGCCCCTGTTGCCACAATAAACAGTGTTACTTCGACAGTCTGCATCTGGGTCTTACCTTGATTCTTGATAGTAATATGTACATGTTGGTAGAGTTATGTAGGTAGAGGGGGGGCAATGCAAATAGTCTGGGTAACCATTTGATTAGCTGTTCAGGAGTCTTATGGCTTGGGGGTACAAGCTATTTAGGAGCCTCTTGGACCTAGACTTGGCACTCCGGTACCGCTTGCCGTGCGGTAGCAGAGAGAACAGTCTATGACTAGGGTGGCTGGAGTCTTTGATAATTTTTAGGGCCTTCCTATGACACCACCTGATATATGGAGCTCCTGGATGGCAGGAAGCTTGGCCCCGGTGATGTACTGGGCCGTACACACTACCATCTGTAGTGCTTTGAGGTTGGATGCCGAGCAGTTGCCATACCAGGCAGTGATGCAACCGGTCAGGATGCTCTCGATGGGGCAGCTGTAAAAGCTTTTGAGAATCTGAGGACCCCTGCCAAAACTTTTCAGTCTCCTGAGGGGGAATATGTTCGGTTGTGCCCTCTTCACTACTGTCTTGGTGTGCTTTGACCATGTTAGTTTGTTGGTGATGTGGACGCCAAAGAACTTGAATCTCTCAACCTGCTCCACTACAGCCCCATCAATGAGAATGGGGGCATGCTCGGTTCTCCTTTTCCTGTAGTCCACAATCATCTCCTTTGTCTTGATTGCGTTGAGGGAGAGGTTGTTGTCCTTGCACCACACGGTCAGGTCTCTGACATTCTCCCTATAGGCTGTCTAATCTTTGTCTGTGATCAGGCCTTCCACTGTTGTCATCAGCAATCTTAATGATGGTGTTGGAGTCGTGCCTGGCCGTGCAGTCATGAGTGAACAGGGAGTACAGGAGGGGACTGAGCACGCACCCCTGAGGGGCCCCCGTGTTGAGGATCAGCGTGGCAGATGTGTTGCTACCTACCCGTATCACCTGGTGGAGGCCCGTCAGGAAGTCCAGGATCCAGTTGCTGAGGGAGGTCTTTAGTCCCAAGGTCCTTAGCTTAGTGATGAGCTTTGAGGGCACTATGGTGTTGAACGCTGAGCTGTAGTCAATGAATAGCATTCTCACATAGGTGTTCCTTTTGGCCAGGTGTGAAAGAGCAGTGTGGAGTGCAATACAGATTGCATGATCTGTGGATCTGTTGGTGTGGTATGCAAACTGGAGTGGGTCTAGGGCAGGGGTGTCAAAGTCAAATGGACGGAGGGCCAAATAAAAAATTTAGCTACAAGCCGAGGGCCGGACTGTTCGAATGTTCATTGAAATTTTTTTAAATGACGCATATAGTCTAGTGAACCTAATTGAACCTACTGAAAACCTAACAAATATATTCCAATATGATCAGATAAATAAAGCAATATTTTCTTATGGCTCTGTCAGTAATCTTTAATTTTCAACAGACACAAAAGACAAATTTCCTTTATATAAAAATCCCCATAACATGAACATTAAATGAAAGAAACCGGTATTCAAGGCACCATCAGTAGCCTATATTTTCTATTTTAGCAAAAGTGGGCTAAATTTACTTCAAAGAAAAAAACAATAATAGCAATTTTCTATCATCCACTCAACTGAAATATTTTTAAAATATAATTGGATTGAAATACAATAAAATAAAGTGCAAAAATCTATTAATCAAAAACAACACTTTGTTTAAGGAGAAGTAACATGCAGTGAAAACAAATATTAAACTTTAACTTTTAAACTTGAACTGAGTAAAAACTCTAAATATGTGATTGCACAGTAATGTTCACTTGTTTGAGGTTGAGGGTGATACTTGGTGGTGTCCCATCTTTTCCACAAGTTCATCAATGTTCGGGGTAAGGCTCTGAGCTGAGGAAATCCTCAGAATTGAGTGGAGGTGTTCAGCAGTAAGTCGACTTCTGTGTGATGTTTTGTTCAGGTTCATCAAAGAAAACAGTTGTTCACACAGGTATGTGCTGCCAAACATAGACAAGGTTTGAGCAGCCTGGATGCGCAGCTGGGGCATTGTGTCGGGGAGGAAACGGGCGAACTCCGCAGCACCCACTGCCGCATATTTTGCCCTCAGTGCATCATTGCATTGGAGGTCAATCAACTCCATTTGGAGGTTTGGTGGTGAGCTTTCCACGTCAACAGCAAATGGGTTACCGAGCAGTTCCAACCTGCTTTTTTGTGCTTCAAAGTCAGCAAATCGGCGTCGAAAGTCAGCGGCAAGCATACCTATTTTATCAGCCAACTGTGCGCTCGGGAACGCACTGGTAGAGAGCTTCTCTTTCATGGTCTGGCAGCTGGGAAAGTGGCTCAAATTTTCTTTCCGCATCTGCGTCTCCCACAGAGTCAGTTTGGTTTTAAATGCCTTCACTGTACTGTACATATCAGAGATGACATGATCCCGACCCTGCAGCTGCAAGTTCATTGCATTCAGATGACTCGTAATGTCACACAGAAAAGCCATTTCACACAGAAACATTTCGTCTCGGAGTTGTGTTGTGTCTTTCCCTTTGCTGTCCAAGAACAGACAAATCTCCTCACGAAGCTCGAAACATCTTTGAAGCACCTTTCCCTGGCTTAGCCATCGCACCTCTGTGTGATAAGGCAAATCACCATGCTCCGTTTCTAACTCCGTCAGAAATGCCTTGAACTGGCGGTGATTCAAACCTTTGGCTCTGATAAAGTTAACTGTGCGCGTGATGATGCTCATTACATGCTCCATTTTCAAGGCTTTACCGCACAACGCTTCCTGGTGTATGATACAATGATAAGCTGTCAGCTCACCTGTTGCGTTTTCCTCTTGCATCTTTTCCCGTATCTTCGCCACCAGTCCGCTCCTGTGTCCACACATCGCAGGTGCTCCGTCGGTTGTCAAACCCACGAGTTTTTCCCAAGGCAGCTCC
Source organism: Salvelinus fontinalis (assembly GCF_029448725.1). Lineage (NCBI taxonomy): Eukaryota > Metazoa > Chordata > Actinopteri > Salmoniformes > Salmonidae > Salvelinus > Salvelinus fontinalis. Next base: position 6,045,196 of record NC_074692.1, read on the forward strand.
ATCTCATTTACACATCTTGACACCTCTTCATACAAATCATGCCCCGTAGTTGTGCCATGCATAGGACGTAAAGCCAAAAACTCCTCTGTCACGCTTAGGCTGGAGTCCACTCCGCGGATGAAAATTGACAACTGGGCAATGTCAGAAATGTCGGTGCTCTCATCCACAGCCAAGGAATATGCAATGAAATCTTTTCCCTTTTTCACAAGCTGCTCTTTTAGATTGATGGACAACTGGTCTACTCTCTCGGCAATGGTGTTTCTGCTCAGACTCACATTTAAAAAGAGTTGCCTTTTTTCTGGGCAAACTTCGTCACAAACTTTAATCATGCAGTTTTTGATGAAATCCCCCTCCGTAAATGGCCGGGCTGATTTAGCGATCTCTTCTGCCAAAATAAAACTGGCCTTGACAGCAGCCTGGCCTTGTGATTTGGCTTTTTTGAACAGAGCCTGTCGAGATTTGAGGCCTCGTTTTAATTCCTCTGCCTTTTGTAGCCTTTGTTCCATGTCCATATTCTTGTTTTTGTCCGCGTGTTTCGTTTCATAATGTCGTCTCAGATTATACTCTTTCAGTACCGCCACACTTTCTCCACACAGAAGACACACAGGTTTTCCAGCTACCTCCGTGAACATATACTCCGACTCCCACCTTGTTTGAAACCCCCGGTTCTCAGTGTCCACCTTCCGTTTTGCCATTTTTGATGGGTATCTGAAAGTTAATTTTACTGTGATGCTGACGACTGCTGTGCCAATAAATATTGAAATGAAGCAGCCTACTGCTCGGTGCGTCACCGTTGCATTGTGGGAAATGTAGTATTGGTGCGTGTAAAAGATCTGCGGGCTGCCGGCTTGCTGCGGTCTGCGGGCCGGTTCTAATGATAAATCAAGATCATCCCAGGGGCCGTAAAAAACCTTCTCGCGGGCCGGATGTGGCCCGCGGGCCTTGACTCTGACATATGTGGTCTAGGGTTTCTGGGCTAATGGTGTTGATGTGAGCCATGACCAGCCTTTCAAAGCATTTCCTGGCTACAGACGTGAGTGCTACAGGTTGGTAGTAATTTAGACAGGTTACCTTAGTGTCATTGAGCACAGGGACTATGGCGGTCTGCTTGAAACATGTTGGTATTACAAACTCAGACAGGGAGAGGTTGAAAATGTCAGTGAAGAAACTTGCCAGTTGGTCAGCCCATTTCAGTTAATAATATGCCCTGTGATTTTTTATTTGATCACAAAAATGTATTAGGAATGTGTTACCTTTTCATATACCAAAATCCAAAGTTGTGTAACCATGATTTCTAGACTTATTAGTCACCTCTTCTGTAGGGCCTGTAGGAATTTGATGAAGTTCACGAAGCATATTGCATGTAACAAACAGTTACATGACCAACAGTCATGCAAGTTCATGGTTCCGACATTTACAGACTACTAAAGAGTTACAGCAAGTCGCAAAGAAAACAGGAGCTGCCTCCAATATTCCAACACAATTTCAACTTCAACATTTCAACAGCATCAAATCACCTATGCTTAGTCTAATACAGTTACAACTAAAAGATACCAAAAACAATTTAGTCCAATCAACGTAAGCTAAATATGATGCGGCTGTCCATGGTTCTGATTTGTGCGTGTGTGTGTGCGTGTGTGTGTGTGTGTGTGTGTGTGTGTGTGTGCGTGTGCGTGTGCGTGTGCGTGTGCGCGTGTGTGTGTGTGTGTGTGTGTGTGTGTGTGTGTGTGTGTGGGTGTGTGTGTTGTGCAAGTAGAAAAAACATGTTGACTGACTCTACTTGTAGAGAAATGCCAATGCCATCCTCCTTTCTTCCATCCTGTGTTGCTCAGTTGGTAGAGCATGGTGTTTGTAATGAATGCCAGGGTAGCAGGTCTGATTCCCGGAGCCACCCATACGTAAAATGTATGCCCATATGACTGTAAATTGCTTTGGATAAAAGCATCTGCTAAGTGACATATATTATGTTGATTAAATGGTCTATGACTGTCATACAGTACACACTTTTATTTTTTGTTGTCCTAGGCTACCTGGCTAAAATGCTCACTCGCAAGCCTAACTTCATTTCATGGACAACGTTAGCTAGTTAACATTAGACTTCTACATCCTCTCAGTCCAGGGGCACAAAGTATGAATGTATGGTTGGATCAGAATCGCCATTATAATCATTGGCCAGTACGGAGATAAGTAAAACCACACACCAAGTCCAAATCCCTATCTCCATTCATAGCTAATTTAGGAAACAGACCATTTTAGCTAGCTAGTTAGCCACCGCAGGACAACAACACAACAAGATGCAACAATTCAAGTTGTTTCTGTCAATGACATATTGCTCTTGATGCGATGTGATGGAGTGAAGCCTAAAATAAACTGGCGTTCCTTTACACAGTTGAGCTGAATCTTTTTAGCTCAATGCTGATTGGCTATTACTTTCTACTTTTTTTCTCAAGCGAGGCCAAATGCTCACTGGCTTCCCTTGCATTCAATGCTATTGGCGGCAACAATGTCATACTGTTTATGACCAGACAGCATCAGATAGATGGCCTACACATACAGAAACAGAGGAGCGCTGTTTCGCTCAGTTTGATGCTTTTTCCAGTGAGATACATTCAGCCTCATGCAAATTGAAGGAATCTTTTGAAAACACAGAGACCAAAGATAAATTATTTTATAAATATGTTTTATTTGTTTTTGGGGGAGGCCTGGCATCCCTTGGCATCCATGAATACATGCCACTGCAATTAGCTACTGTTTTTGAATAATATGGGCTGCATACTCCACTCAAACCATAATATGTACTATTTTTATTTTATCTCCTATTTCCTATACTGAACCATGTATAATTAAAAAAGAGAGTCAATAACGTCTCTCCCTCTCTCTCTTGAATCTGATTAGTCTAGCTAAATCCATCACCTGAGGGCACACCTTTCCGTCCCGTGCGCCCACATTTCTTAATTCCAGCCGCAAGAGGGAGGTGTTGATTGTGATACAGCACCGAGTTGTCTGCTGCTAGTCTACCCATCATCATCATCATCATCATCGGGGTCTGGCTGGCTGTTGTATTTGCGTCGGAACGGTCCGAGCTAAAGTGCTTTGGCTAAAGGATGTGGGATTAAAAGAGAATAAACGGACAACATACCTCCCTGGATTTCATTTGTTTAACGTTACCGTCTCTGCTTCGAAATGTCGGGAAAAATAGAGAGTAAGCAAGGTAAGCTCGTCTAGACTGGACTAGCTAGATAAATAGCTAACGTTAGCTAGCTGTTAGTCTGGGGTTTGTCTGCCTCTTCTTGTAGCCAGAAATGCGGCCAGCCAGTGTGGTTTGGTCTAGTTGTGGATCAAAGGCCGATTCTAACACCAAACTTCCACATTGTTGCGGTAACAGTAGCTAGCTGGCTATCTACTACATAGTCAATATTTGCTAAACATTCAATCAGTGTTTAACTACCTAGTGAGCTGTTATTGTTGTTGTTAGTTAGCGAGCCAGATAATATTTGATTTCTAGCTAGAGTACGCTAGAATTGGATAGATTTGCTATCTACATGCTAGGCTAACTAGCTAACGTTATTGAAACGGAAAACATTAGGTAGCTAACGATTTTCATAACTTGTGTTATAGTTAGTTACAATGTTGCAATATAGCTAGCTATATTCGGGTTATATTAGTCAAGTTAGCTAGCTAACGCTAGCTGCTTTTTTTCTGAAAAGATGGTGACGAATTTAACGTTATAGAATATGACTAGGTACTGTAGGTAGCTACAGTAGTCAGCTGTAGCCCGATAGAATGTCTTGACCGTAACAGTACTAAACTTTCGTTAAGTAGCTAACTACTTTAGCTACATCCTAACGTAGTTTGCTAATCCACGTTACTTTTAAGATGCACAGTGACAGTTGTCGCCATTCATTCTAGGATACGTGGTGGGGTCTAGCTAGGTACTGTAAATGAGTAGGCTAACGTTCGTACAGTAACCTTAGTGTTTTTTCCATCCTTGTGATTTTTATAGGCAATAATGGTAACGTACTAATCTGGGTTGGTAATATTACAGTACCTCATGCACCACCTGCACTGACTTTACTAATCAGGCACTAGCTATTCGAGGAGAATGACAAGTACTTTGTCTAATTCACTGTGTTTGAGTTTCCCCCTTAGCTTGGGTTCTCGAACTATTGTGAGTTATGGCTAGTTCTCTATATCACGGAACACTGAAAACCTCCTTTGACTGGAGAGTCTCTTCCTCTTCAGTCAAGTGTCCCCATCTGTTGCCACTTGTACCATGTATGTTTTCTAGCTATCTATTTTGTGAGTTGTCACTAGAGAGCTAGTTGAGGCTGCTATGGACGGGAGTCAAGCCAATCCATCTTTTTTTGCAACCTTGGAATGAATTTGGTATGTTTGTTACTCATACCTGATTTGTCCAAGTACAGTGTATTCGAAAAGTATTCAGACCCCTTGACTTTTCCCCATATTTGTTACGTTATAACCTTATTCTAAATTTGAAAAATCTACACTCAATACCCCATAATGACAAAGAAAAAACAGGTTGTTAGACATTTTTGCACTTTTATAAAAATTTAATGGAAATATCACATTCACATAAGTATTCAGACCCTTTACTCAGTACTTTGTTGAAGCACCTTTGCCAGTGATTACAGCCTTGAGTCTTCTTGGGTATGATGATATAAGCTTGGCACACCTGTATTTGGGGAGTTTCTCACATTCTTCTCTGCAGATCCTCTCATGCACTGTCAGGTTTGATAGGACAGCTATTTTCAGGTTTTTCCAGAGTTGTTCGATCGTGTTCAAGTCCGGGCTTTGGCTAGGTCACTCAAGGGCATTCAGAGACTTGTCCCGTAGTCACTCCTGCGTTGTCTTGGCTGTGTGCTTAGGGTTGTTGTCCTGTTAGGTGAACATTGGCCCCAGCTTTGGAGCAGGTTTTCATCAAGGATCTCTCTGTACTTTACTCTGTTCATTTTTTTTCCTCTATCCTGACTAGTCTCCCAGTCCCTGCTACTGAAAAACACCCCCACTGCATGATGCTGCCACCACAATGCTTCACAGTAGGGATGATGCCAGGTTTCCTCCAGACGTCAAGTTTGGCATTCAGGCCAAAGAGTTCAACCTTGGTTTCATCAGACCAGACAATCTTGTTTCTCATGGTCAGAGTTCTTTAGGTGCCTTTTGGCAAACTTCAAGCGGGCTGTTATGTGCCTTTTACTGCTTCCATCTGGCTACTCTGATTGGTGGAGTGCTGCATAGATGGTTGTCCATCTGGAAGGTTCTCCCATCTCCACAGAGGAACTCTGGAGCTCTGGCAGAGTAAGCATCAGGTTCTTGGTCACCTCCCTGACCAAGGCTCTTCTCCCCTTGCTCAGTTTGTCCAGGTGGTCAGCTCTAGGTGGTTCCAAACTTCTTCCGTTTAAGAATGATGGAGGCCACTGTATTCTTGGGGACCTTCAATGCTGCAGACATTTTTTTGTACCCTTTCCCAGATCTGTGCCTAGACACAATTCTGTCTAGGAGCTCTACAGACAATTCCTTTGACCTCATGGCTTGGTTTTTGCTTTGACTTGCAGTCAACTGTGGGACCTTATATAGACAGGTGTGTGCCTTTCCAAATCATGTCCAATCCATTGAATTTACCACTGGTGGAATCCAGTCAAGTTGTAGAAACATCTCAGGGATGATCAATGGAAACAGGATGCACCTGAGCTCAATTTCGATTCTCATAGCAAAGGGTCTGAATACTTATGCAAATAAGGTATTTCTGTTTTGCAAACATTTCTAAAAACCTGTTTTCGCTTTGTCATTATGGGGTATTGTGTGTTGATTGATGGCGGGGGGACTTTAGAATAAGGCCTAACGTAACAATGTGGAAAAAGTCAAGGGGTCTGAATACTTTCCGAATGCACTGTATGTCCCACCCCTAAGTATGTCCAACTTACAGTATGCCCTACTCAGTCTATTTCCCTGGTTTGTTTTTGCATTAAAATATCTGTCTCTGGTTATGAATGAATTGAAAATATGCTCCTGGTGTATCTTTTCCGTAATGGTTTAGTTATGAGACTGAGAAGCCTTCATGCAGCAATATGCCCAAGTCGAGCCATGGCCTCCCAATCAAAAGAGATTCTGCTACTACTCTCATTGGAAGCTCGGATTCCACATTATGCTATAATTTGTGGTTTTGTGGAAACAAACAAGTAGCATCATGGAATTCTAGAGATGTTGTCCCAATACGAGTTTTAAAGGTGTTGCAGCCTAATTAAAACAAACTCTGTGGTGTAGTAGCCTACAGATGGGTTCTGATTTTAAAGAGCTGGGTGTTTGTCCAATGGAGGTTGTAACTCATGAGCCATGGGAAAAGGTTTAGGCTAGTGTAAGCAAGTGGAGCAGCAAGTGTCCTTTCTCCCCTACAAGTAGCCAGCAGATCCGACCCGCTTGCTTACAGCTCCACTAGGGTCGGACAGGCTTCCTGTTTAAGACCACCCCCCGTAAGCGGCCCGAGATATGGTTCGGGAAACATACCTGTATCCAGGAATGAGAAATGGCCATTAATGGGCCAATCAGTTTCTTTGTTGTTCAACGTGACATTCCATAATGGCTGCTGTGCCTACTGCTAGCTAGCATGAGGATGAAAAAGGTTGTTTACTGAAACTAGCAGGAGTTCAATCTTCTCGGTGTAACAGTTGGGATAATGGGACAATTCAGAGTACAGCGTATTTCTCATCCCTGGATTGATGTATGTTTTTTCCGAGCCATATATTGCGCTGGCTCCGCGTTGTCGTAATCTACCCAAGAAGCCTGTCCGACCCCAGTGCAGCTGTAAGCAAGCGGGTCGGATCTGCTGGCTACCCTACAAGATGCTATTGTATTTGCTACTGTGTGTACTACTGGAAAATTTCACAGTAACGGAATTACGCTTTGCTAGTGTTTTTCCACTCTAAAATGTATACCAAACAAAAACCATGATTTCAAAGTTTAACAAACCATACAACTCTATGCACAAGGATTACTTTTAACAATTTCTCCTGAAAAATTTACAAAAACTAAGTTGGTGAAAGAACTGTGCAGATGCATACTTTGGTAACAGAATTACTGTAAAATCTCCCACAGATTTTTATGTGGCCACGTTTTCCAATAACTCTGTAAACTTCTTACGGCTGAAATCACGTTAACGGCATCGATATGACAACAGCCAGTGAAAGTGCAGGGCGCCAAAGTCAAACAACAGAAATCTCATAATGAAAATTCCTCAAACATACAAGTATTATAGACCATTTTAAAGATAAACTTGTTGTTAATCCCACCACAGTGTCCGAATTCAATAAGGCTTTACGACGAAAGCATACCATGCGATTATGTTAGGTCAGCACCTAGTCATAGAAAAACACAGCCATTTTTTCAGCCAAAGAGAGGAGTCACAAAAATCCGAAATGGAGATAAAATGAATCACTAACCTTTGATGTTCTTCATCAGATGACACTCATAGGACTTCATGTTACACAATACATGTATGTTTTGTTCGATGAAGCTCATTTATATCCAAAAATCTCAGTTTACATTGGCGCGTTATGTTCAGTAATGTTTTGCTTCCAAAACATCCGGTGATTTTGCAGAGAGCCACATCAATTTACAGAAAACTCATAATAAACATTGATAAAAGATACAAGTGTAATGCATGGAATTATAGATACACTTCTCCTTAATGCAACTGCTGTATCAGATTTCAAAAAAGCTTTACGGAAAAAGCACACCATGCAATAATCTGAGTACAGCGCTCAGAGACCAAAACATGCCATACAGATACCCACCATGTTGTGGAGTCAACAGAAGTCAGAAATAGCATTATAAATATTGCCTTACCTTTAATGATCTTCATCAGAATGCACTCCCAGGAATCCCAGTTCCACAAAAAATGTTTGTTTTGTTCGATAATGTCCGTCATTTATGACCAAATACCTCCTTTTGTTCGCACGTTTAGTTCACAAATCCAAATTCACGAGGCGCAGGCCAGACGAAAAGTCAAGTTCCATTACAGTTTGTAGAAACATGTCAAACGATGTATAGAATCAATCTTTAGGATGTTTTTATCATAAATCTTCAATAATATTCCAACCGGACAATTCCTTTGTCTTTAGAAATGAAAAGGAACGCAGCTACCTCTCACGCCTGACTGAGCTCATGGCCTTCTGCCAGACCCCTTAGTCAAACAGCTCTTATTCTCTCCCCCTTCACCGTAGAAGCCTGAAACAAGGTTCTAAAGACTGTTGACATCTAGTGGAAGACGTAGGAAGTGCAATATGACCCCATAGACACTATATTGGGTAGGCAAAGATTTGAAAACCTACAAACCTCAGATTGGATTTTTTCCTCATGTTTTTGCCTGCCATATGAGTTCTGTTATACTCACAGACATCATTCAAACAGTTTTAGAAACTTCAGTGTTTTCTATCCAAATCTACTAATTATATGCATATCTTAGCTTCTGGGCCTGCGTAGCAGGCAGTTTACTCTGGGCATTCATCCAAGCTACTCAATACTGCCCCCAGCCATAAGAAGTTAAATACACTACTTACGAGAAGTATGTGGACACCTGCTTGTCGGAAAAAAAATCTAATTCCAAAATCATGGGCAATATGGAGTTGGTCCCCTGTTTGCTGCCACAACACCCTCCGCTCTTCTGGGAAGGCTTCCATTCAGCGACGAGCATTAGTGAGGTCGGGCACTGATGTTGGGGGATTAGGCCTGGCTCGCAGTCGGCGTTCCAATTAATCCCAAAGGTGTTCAATGGGGTTGAGGTCAGGGAACTGTGCAGGCCAGTCAAGTTCCACACCAATCTTGACAAATAATTTCTCTATGAACCTCGCTTTGTGCACAGGGGCATTGTCATGCTGAAGTACGAAAGGGTCCTTCCCAAACTGTAGCCACAAAGTTGGAAGCACAGAATCGTCTAGAATGTCATTGTATGCTGTGCCATGTTGAAAGTCACAGCTCTTCAGTATGGCCATTCTACTGCCAATGTTTTTTATATGGAGATTGCGTGGCTGTGTGCTCGATTTTTATACACCTGTCAGTAGAGGTCGACCGATTAATCGGTAATGGCCGATTTAATTAGGGCCGATTTCAAGTTTTCATAACAATCGGTAATCAGTATTTTTGGACACCGATTTGGACAAAAAAATAAATAAATGTTAATGTATTTTTTTACACCTTTATTTAACTAGGCAAGTCAGTTAAGAACACATTCTTATTTTCAATGACGGCCTAGGAACGGTGGGTTAACTGCCTTGTTCAGGGGCAGAACGACAGATTTTTACCTTGTCAGCTCAGGGATTCAATCTTGCAACCTTACGGTTAGCTTGTCCAACGCTCTAACCACCTGATTACATTGCACTCACGAGGAGCCTGCCTGTTACGCGAATGCAGTAAGAAGCCAAGGTAAGTTGCTAGCTAGCATTAAACTTATCTTATAAAAAAATAATCAATCAATCAATCATAATCACTAGTTAACTACACATGGTTGATGATATTACTAGTTTATCTAGCGTGTCCTGCGTTGTATATAATCGATGCGATGGCATTCGCGAAAAAGGACTGTCGTTGCTCCAACGTGTACCTAACCATAAACATCAATGCTTTTCTTAAAATCAATACACAAGTATATATTTTTATACCTGCGTATTTAGTTAATATTGCCTGCTAACATGAATTTCTTTTAACTAGGAAAAATGGTGTCACTTCTCTTGCAACAGTCAGGGTATATGCAGCAGTTTGGGCTGCCTAGCTCATTGCAAACTGTGGGAAGACTATTTCTTCCTAACAAAGACAGCCAACTTCGCCAAACGGGGGATGATTTAACAAAAGCGCATTTGTGAAAAAAGCACAATCGTTGCACGACTGTACCTAACCATAAACATCAATGCCTTTCTTAAAATCAATACACAGAAGCATAGAGCAATTTCCAAACCCCTGAATGTACCACGTTCATCTGTACCAACAGTAGTATGCAAGTGCAAACACCATGGGACCACGCAGCCGTCATACCGCTCAGGAAGGAGACGCGTTCTGTCTCCTAGAGGTAAACGTGCTTTGGTGCAAAAAGTGCAAATCAATCCCAGAACAACAGCAAAGGACCTTGTGAAGATGCTGGAGGAAACAGGTACAAAAGTATCTATATTCACAGTAAAACAAGTCCTATATTGACATAACCTGAAAGGCCGCTCAGCAAGGAAGGAGCCACTGCGACAAAACCGCCATAAAAAGCCAGACTATGGTTTGCAACTGCACATGGGGACAAAGACGGTACTTTTTGGAGAAATATCCTCTAGTCTGATGAAACAAATAAAACTGTTTGGCCATAATGACCATCGTTATGTTTGGAGGAATAAGGGGGATGCTTGCAAGCCATAGAACACCATCCCAACAGTGAAGCACGGGGGTGGCAGCACCATGTTGTGGGGGTGCTTTGCTGCAGGAGGGACTGGTGCACTTCACAAAATAGATGGCATCATGAGGAATGGAAAAGTATGTGGATATAGTGAAGCAACATCTCAAGACATCAGTCAGGAAGTTAAAGCTTGGTCGCAAATGGGTCTTTCAAATGGACAATGACCCCAAGCATACTTCCAAAGTTGTGGCAAAATGGCTTAAGGACAACAAAGTTAAGGTATTGGAGTGGCCATCTCAAAGTCCTGACCTCAATTCTATAGAACATTTTTGGGCAGAACTGAAAAGGCGTGTGCGAGCAAGGCCTACGAACCTGATTCAGTTACACCAGCTCTGTCAGGAGGAATGGGCCAAAATTCACTCAACTTACCCAAGCTTGTGGAAGGCTACCTGAAACGTTTGATCCAAGTTAAACAATTGAAAGGCAATGCTACCAAATACTAATTGAGTGTATGTAAACTTCTGACCCAAGTTCTCATTTACAACTGCGACCTGGCCAAGATAAAGCAAAGCAGTGCGACACAAACAACAACACAGAGTTACACATGGAATAAACAAACGTACAGTCAATAACACAATAGAAAGCATTTTTGCAATTTGTTCCAGTCATTGGCAGCAGAGAACTAGAAGGAAAGGCGGCCAAACGAGGAATAGGTTTTAGGGGTGACCAGTGAAATATACGTGCTGGAGCGCGTGCTACGAATGGGTGCTGCTATGGTGACCAGTGAGCTGAGATAAGGCGGGGCTTTACCTAGCAAAGACTTGTAGATGACCTGGAGCCAGTGGGTTTGACGACAAATATGAAGAGAGGGCCAGCCAACGAGAGCATACAGGTCGCAGTGGTGGGTAGTATATGGGGCTTTGGTGACAAAACGGATGGCACTGTGATAAACTGCATCCAATTTGCTGAGTAGAGTGTTGGAGGCTATTTTATAAATGACATCGCCGAAGTCAAGGATAGGTAGGATAGTCAGTTTTACGACGTTATGTTTGGCAGCAGGAGTGAAGGATGCTTTGTTGCGAAGTAGGAAGCGGAAATGTGTCTGCCTTCATTTCCCCAAAATAAAGATTCTTAGCTATCATTTAACCCTCCAATTTGATATGTTCTTATGAACTTCACATTTTGATGCTCATGGGTCCTTTTAGATGGAAATGCTCTACTACTAGTGTTTCAGGAAAAATGAGTGTTGGCTATCTAGCAGTGCCCGTTAGGAGCTTCCAGGGACCAGTGATCTTCTGCACAGCAACACTTTGCAGTCATGAAGCAGCATTAACTATCACTCCACAAAAGCCATATCCCTTTGTGGAGCAAGGGGAACAACTAGCCTACTTCAAGTCTCAGGAGGAGTGGTGTCACTTGCACAAGGGATGCTACTAGCGCACTGCTAACTAGCTAGCGATTCCACATCAGCTAGGCTACAAAGTTGGGGGGAATTAGATTTACTGTAGGGCTGGGCGGTATACAGTATTTTACTATGTACCAGTATTGATGCACGGACCGGTTTGGGTTTTTACCTTCTATAATGGTATTTCAATGTTTGGTTTGTTACGTGTGATACACTGTGTGTAACGTCCATTTTTATAGTTTACTCCACTACTTGATTCGTCTCTCTCCATGCCGCTTTCCACACAAACCTAACCCTGCCCCCTGTCACTGAAGGAACGCATTTGTTGTTACTTGACCACGAGACATAAGAGTCCAGTCTGCATGGTCATGCAACAATGTTGATGACAACAATGCTATTTCCACTTTGCTTAATTTAAATCCATAAGCGCTCTATAATTACACTATTGGTTTGTTTCTTACATCTGCGAACATCTAGTTTGTCTTTTAAATCGTGTTCGCATTAATACTAATTGCTAGTTCGTTATCCGCTAATGGTAATTAGCTGGCTAGCTAGCTAATAAATGTACTGAGTCGGAGCTAACGTAGCTAGCTGTACAGCCAGATACCAGTGATGGTATAGGCCTAAATTATCATGTTGTTTGTGCAACATTATCTTCTAAATCAAAGAGGAATAGGCAAAACATGAATATGTTAGGTACATGAAGTAACTAAGAGAGCATTTAATCTATTCAAATATTATAGGGTCCCCTAGGAAACCCCTAGGAAACACTGTTTGAAAATAACTCCTCCCTGGCATTTCTTTAATTGTCATGTCAAACGCTGTATTCAAAGAAGGCCTACATTTTTTTGCCCATATTGTGCAGCCCTACGTGGCAGTGTGGAAATGAGTGCAGGAAAGGCAGAAATTTATGAAAATGTATACTCTTTTTGGGGGGTTGACGTTTAAATTGAACAGTATGAAACGATCAGAATGGAGAAAGACTTATTGAAATCACTTAAAATGTGTGTTGCCACCCTAGGGTCATGCACTACTCATAAAGCAAATTTAGAACTTTTATTATTCAAAAACATAAACATAATATACAGACAGACCGTTAAAAATATCGTAATGATATTTTGGCCATATCGCCCAGCCCTACACTTTACTGTGTTTTATTTTGAAGTAACGGTTCATTGTTTCCAGATTTCTATTAAATATGACCTATAATTACTTACAATATGAGTTAAATAGTTTTCCTTCCAAAAAAATGCTAATTAAGTATGTTAAAAAGCAGGTTTTCTGTTTTGTAATGGTGTTGGTCGTACACCAACAACAGAATGGTGTGAGTGTATACCGGTCATTAAAAATATGCATGCGAGGTAGAACGCTGATTGGCCAGCTCATATCATACTCCATGAGGAAATGACAAGCATTTTTAAAACCGGCTGTTTTGAGATACACGTCTGAAGTGTTTTTTTTTAGTGTTTCCCCCACCCAATTTATGCTTTGGCCACAAAAACGAGTATAGGAAGTCAGTAACATTATTTTGGTGTGAGTTCACAGCATATGTGAGGTTTTCACTCAGTTACTTTAAGTATGTTTATGTTTTGCAGACAAAATCTTACCAGAGCCGCCAGATCAGTATTGAACACAGTCTGAGGCCCTACATATCATTGTATTGCTCTCTCTTGAAGTGATGTTGCTTAATACTAGCAGTAGGTGTATTTTAGGCAGACAATTCCTCCTACGGGGAGAGAGCTCTAGAGGCTATGTCTTTTTGTTGTGGCTGCATCTCTAAAATTAACCTTCATCTTCAGTAGTCCTCCCACTAGTTCTCTGCAGTTTCTCTTGGTTGAGAGACCAGATACGTTTTTATGCGTGACCTACTTCTGTGGTTGTTTCGGGGTTTATTTAAATGTGGAGGGGCTGAGACCTACTAACATGGTGAGAACACTGCCTCAGTCATGGCTGTTCTGGCCTCTCCTTTGTTTACAACCATTACAACCATCTCGGTGAAGTGATTTCCACCCTCACACAGAGACCGAGTGAACAGGCGAGTTGACTGTACCCTCTTGCTTATGTTACTTTTCTTCTCAAGCTAGCTGGACTGGCTGTTGCAAATGGATGCATAGCAATCATGCCTTATTGTCAAAAGAGTTAACTCCCAGTAGTACTGCGTTTCAGTTCAATTAGTTTTGAAATGGAATAGGAAGTAGTGAGGAGAGCCCTGACTTTCTAAAACGGGCTATGTAGGCTGTTGTCTGAATGTATCTATTACAGGAAGGGAAATGGTTCAGCCCTCACACGATGTTGGAGACCGATGCCTCAGCCATTTAGTTTATCTTTTGGTTTAATAGTCAGTGTGCATGTTGACCTGAGAGCAAAGTGACCCATCATAGCAGTAGCCAGCTGTTAACATCCTATTCAACGGCAACAGCCAGCTTCCGGCAAGGAGAGCAGTCAGAACACACACACACAGCCTCATTTATTGTTCAATGTCTAGGCCTAGATGGATTAATTCTGTCGCACATGATCAATGTAGACTATACATTTTTCTCAACTTGAGCACTGCTCAATAGCGGAGATGCTAATTCCTTGTTTTGCTAAGTTCACCGTATTGTACATTGCTCTCCATTTACTATTTTCTTGTATGGTCATTAGCAAAGTATACACTATCCCAATTTTAGCTTCAAGACACCAGAAATGTGAAAAACCTCAAAAGTAGATTGTACTGATTTATTGGCACATTGAACCATATCGCGTGCCAAAGTATAAAAACTGTGTATACAGTGTTAAAACAAGGACGTCATATCTGAATTGTGCCATCTTTATGCATGTTCGCAATTGTTTTTGGGCCCTGCTTGCCGTTTAATGACTTGGTCCATTTGAAGTGTTTCTTACAACTCTTTGTAATGGCCTGTATGTATTATTTGATCACTGGGTGTGCCGTGCCGTCACCAATGCTGGCAGTAGCCTAGATACGAGCTCCAAACGAAGGCTTTTTTGTTATGCTTCAACCTGTCTACACCGCTTAATTCACTGAGCAAGTCACTGTTTAGGCTAGGTGTATAAGCCTTTAAAAAATTGTAAAAAAATCTATTGAAAGTCTTGACTGAAATAATAGTGTACACTATAGTGCTGAGTGATTTGAGCTTTTTGAGGTTGGTTCGGTTTCAGGTTGGTTAATATTTTCAAAGATGTTATGAATACATTATGTAGGTTCAATGCGGTAACAACACAGAATTAAACATTTGATTGTAGTGACTGCCCATTACTATCACTTATTAGGCTCTAACCATCATTTATTCATATTACCTAAATGAAATATTTAGGCACACACAGTACCTGTGAAAAGTTTGGACACATACTCATTCCAGGGTTTTTCTTTATTTTTACAATTTTCTACGTTGCAGAATAATAGTGAAGACATCAACATATGAAATAACACATATGGAATCATGTAGTAACCAAAAATGTGTTTAAAATAATTTTTATATTTGAGATTCTTCAAAGTAGCCACCCTTTGCCTTGATTACAGCTTTGCACACTCTTGGCATTCTCTCAACCAGCTTTATGAGGTAGTTACCTGGAATGCATTTCAATTAACAGGTATGCCTTGTTAAAAGTTAATTTGTGGAATTTCTTTCCTCAATGCGTTTGAGCCAATTAGTTGTGTTGTGACAAGGTAGGAGTGGTATATAGAAGATAGCCCTATTTGGTAAAAGACCAAGTCCATTTTATGACAAGAACAGCTCAAATAATCAAAGAGAAATGACAGTCAATCATTACTTGAAGACATGGAGGTCAGTCAATCTGGAAAATGTTAAGAACTTTGAAAGTTTCTTCAAGTGCAGTCGCAAAAACCATCAAGCGCTATGATAAAACTGCCTCTCATGAGGACCACTACAGGGAAGGAAGACCCAGAGTTACCTCTGCTGCAGGGGATAAGTTCATTAGAGTTAACTGCACCTCAGATTGCAGCCCAAATAAATGCTTCACAGAGTTCAAGTAACAGACACAGCTCAACATCAACTGTTCAGAAGAGACTGCGTGAATCAGGCCGTCATGGTTGAATTGCTGCCAAGAAGCCACTACTAAAGGACACCAATAAGAAGAAGACTTGCTTGGGCCAAGAAACACAAGCAATGGATAATTAGACCGGTGGAAATCTGTCCTTTGGTCTCAGTCCAAATGTGTGATTTTTGGTTCAACCCGGCATGTTTTTGAGACGTAGAGTAGGTGAATGGATGACCTCTGCATGTGTGGTTCCCACCGTGAAGCATGGAGGTGGAGGTCTGATGGTTTGGGGGGTGCTTTGTTGGTGACACTCTGTGATTTTATTTAGAATTCAAGGCACACTTAACCAGCATGGCTACCACAGCATTCTGCAGGGATACGCCATCCCATCTGGTTTGGGCTTAGTGGGACTATCATTTGTTTTTCAACAGGACATTGACCCAACACACCTCTAGGTTGTGTAAGGGCTATTTGACCAAGAAGGAGAGTGATGGATTGCTGCATCAGATGACCTGGCCTCTACAATCACCTGATCTCAACCCAATTGAGATGGTTTGGGATGAGTTGGACTGCAGAGTGAAGGAAAAGCAGCCAACAAGTGCTCAGCATGTGGGAACTCCTTCAAGACTTTTGGAAAAGCATTCCAGGTGAAGCTGGTTGAGAGAATGCCAAGAGTGTGCAAAGCTGTCCAGGCAAAGGGTGGCTACTTAGATTTTTCAAAAATATTTGTTTTGCACTTTTTTGGTTACTACAGGATTCCATATGTGTTATTTCATAGTTTTGATGTCTTCACTATTCTACAATGTAGAAAATAGTTCAAGATAAACCCTTGGATGAGTAGGTATGTCCACACTTTTGACTGGTACTGTGTGTGTGTGTATATATATATATATATATATATATATATATATATATATATATATATATATATATATATATATATATATATATATATATATGGGTTTATGGCACACGAGACACCTGTCTTATTTGTGCCCATCTCAGTGAACTATCCATTGCGGAGGCTGAGACTAATCCTTTGCGGAGGCCGTAGGTATTGCACAATCCAAGAAGAACGGGAGTATGTCTAAGATGCACAATGCACTTCTCTCTCCAGAATGCTGCCAATTAGTGCACATTCATTGTTTTATAACTTCATTTTGTGAATTGTTTGCAGTTGATCGTTAATGTCTTTCAATTCCCCATTACATATATCACCAGTAGTACATTTATTGTTAAAAACCATCATTTCTAATCTACAATGTTTGTTGCTTTGGTTACGGTAATTTCTGTTAATGTTAATATATTATTCCTGTCTTTTACCGTTCTCATTGTCGGAGTGGACATGTTGTTTTCAAAGTGCACAACCTATGCTACACTTTAGAGAAACAAGTTTTGGTTTATTTCATTCCATTTACAAGTTTTGTAAATTTAGTTTGGAGCGCTCCTGTCAATGCTGCTTACACACACACACCAGTGCATTCGGAACATATTCAGACCCCTTGATGTATATTTGAGCTAAATCCCAGCACATTCATTGATAAAGGTAACCCAATTTAACAAATCACACACCAGAAAAAAATATTGGAAAATGTTATGCAATTCAAATGAACAAAAATGCTATTTCCTTATGCAGAAAACATTTGTTCACCCCTACCTTTTACCATCACCTAAACTTAGTATCACGTTCACCAAAACAGGTGCAAATGATTAGGAAATCGTTAGAGTGCCTTGGGAGGGTCCAGCCTTCCATAAAGATTAGAAACTTGGTATGGTTTGGTCTTAACCATATGGGTGTGTGGTAACACATCATGCAAAGATTGAAATACCTATCCGAGGCCCTCAGAAGAAAGATTATTGATGTCTGGGAGGGGTTACAAATCCAATTCCAAGCACTGCGTTCCGCTGTTCCACAGATCATCTACAAATGCAGAAAATTCCAGACCACTGGCAATCTACCTAGGACAGGTCGTCCCACCAAATTCAGCCCAAGAGCTGACCGAAAGATGCTCATAGAAGTAGGGTTGCACATTTTGGGGAATATTCAGAGGTGGAAACTTTCTGTGGGAATTAACGGGAATATATGCACATTTATATTAATACTATATATATTTATCATATGGTGACAGAAACATAAATCTTTTACCTTATCATAAGTAGACATAATTGCAAATTATTATTTTTAAACAATTTAGTTACGAATTGAACTTTAATTAAATGAGTTGACTCTCCACATGGGATGATTTCACTGAACAACACAAGAAAGGGAATATTGAATGATCCCCAATGATCCATCGCATCTCCCAAAAACATTTTCAACATACATCTGTAAAGTGATAGTCCAGAAACTAAAGCTTTGGTTGTCTTCCTCTCAGGCTTCCATGCCTTCTCCCTGGACCTCCTCAATGTCCACCTCTTGAACATCAGACTCTGAGGCCTCATCTTCACTGTCACTTTCCAACCTGTTTTGAGGATGGCTCGTTGTCAGGCTCAAAACGCCTCAAATTTGTCCGGGTGGCCACCAATTTTTCAACCCTTGTATTGGTCAGCCTGTTGTGTGCTTTGGTGTGTGTGTTCCCAAACAAGGACCAGTTGCGCTCTGAGGCGTCTGATGTTGGTGGGATTTGGAGGATGATGGAGGCAACAGGAGAAAGAGCCTCAGATCTACTAAGTCCCTTCCACCAGGTGGCTGATGAGATATGTTGGCACGACTGCCATATTGCATCTCCACCCCAAAGCCCTTGCTTGGAAGTGTACTTCGCCAGACTGCCAAGAACCTTGCCCTCATCCAGGCCAAGGTGGCGAGACATGGTCGTGATGACACCATAGGCCTTGTTGATCTCTGCACCAGACAGGATGCTCTTGCCAGCATACTTGGGGTCCAACATGTACGCTGCGGCGTGTATGGGCTTCAGGCAGAAGTCTTCACGCTTTTTGATGTATTTCAGAACTGCAGTTTCCTCTGCTTGGAGCAACAATGAAGTGGGCAGGGCAGTATGGATTTCTTCTCTTACATCTGCAAGCAGAGTCTGAACATCAGACAGAATGGCATTGTCTCCCTCAATCCGTGCAATGGCTACTGCTATATGTTCCAGGCTGCTTACCACTCTCTCCCAAAATACATAATCCAGGAGGATCCTCTTGATGGGGCTGTCTATATCGGCAGACTGTGATATGGCCATTTCTTGGAGAGACTCCTTTCCCTCTAGGAGACTGTCAAACATGATGACAACACCACCCCAATGGGTGTTGCTGGGCAGCTTCAATGTGGTGCTCTTATTCTTACTTTGCTATTTGAGGTTGATTGCTGCTACAACTTGATGACCATTCACATACCTGACCATTTCCTTGGCTCTCTTGTAGAGTGTAACCATTGTTTTCAGTGCCATGATGTCCTTGAGGAGCAGATTCAATGCATGAGCAGCACAGCCAATGGGTGTAATGTGAGGGTAGGACTCCTCCACTTTAGACCAAGCAGCCTTCATGTTCGCAGCATTGTCTGTCACCAATGCAAATACCTTCTGTGGTCCAAGGTCATTGATTGCCTTCAGCTCATCTGTAATGTAGAGACCAATGTGTCTGTTGTCCCTTGTGTCTGTGCTCTTTTAAAATAATGGTTGAGGGGTGGAGATGTAGTTAATCATTCCTTGCCCACGAACATTCGACCACCCATCAGAGTTGATTGCAATAGTCTGCTTTCTCTCTGATTTGCTTGACCTTCACTTGAACTCTGTTGAACTCTGCATCCAGCAAATGAGTAGATAAAGCATGTCTAGTTGGAGGGGTGTATGCTGGGCAAAGAACATTCAGAAATCTCTTCCAATACACGTAGCCTGTGAGCATCAGAGGTGAACCAGTTGCATACACCGCTCGAGCAAGAAATTCATCAGCATTTCTCTGACTACGTGCCTCTGAGTCAAAAACTTCTGATTCCAGGAAGACCATGATGCTATCGATAAGGTGTCTGATTCATCATTTTCACCTCAAATAGAAGGAGGGACTTTTGTCAGAGGTTGCTTGTTGTGAGCGCTGAGGAAAATGTATGTACTTGGGCAGATGATTCTGCATCTTTGTTGCATTCTTCACATATGATTTGGCTCAGAATTTGCAAATGTACACAGCTTTTCCATCCACATTAGCTGCAGTGAAATGTCTCCACACATCAGATAGTGCCCGTGGCATTTTCCAGTAAAGATTAGAAAACAATGAGTAAACAAAACCCAAATACAATCTCATGTACAGATAATTAGTTAAGCAGTTAGATTAAACAACTCCTTTGTAAGATACATGTTTTAAAACGAAACATGTATGGAAACAGGTGAATTAACACTCCTCAGTTAGCAGGCTCAAGCAAGCTAAAACCCACATGGTAGCAAAATCTAACTAGCAGAAATTGTTAGACAGTGTAGTTGTGTGGGCTCAATAACATCTCATTAGTGTGCAAGATCTTGAGAATCAGCTGTACATGTGATGGAAGAATGCACTGTGCATGCAGTGTTGCAATTCCATTGAACTGGGGATAGTTGCAACAAGATCTAGAATTGCCTTATGTGTATCCCACAAAAAAGGTTGAAACTTTTATTGTTGAATTTAAGCAACATTCCCCAAATTCCAAGGCTTAACTTCCCATGGAAAAGTTCTGGAAATTTACCGGACGTTTCTGACCCTTTGCAACCCTACGTAGAAGCCTCTAAGAACCCCAGGATAACATCAAGGGATCTACAGGGATCTACTCTCTTACCACAATCAATATCGAAGTGCATGAGTCAACTGTCGGAAAGAGACTGCACAAACTTGGCCTACATGGTAGGTCGGGAAGCCTCTGCTCTCAAAAAAGAATATCAAGAGAAGACTGACGTTTACCAGACAACACCTGGCTAAAGACCAAAACTACTGGAACAATGTGCTCTGGGAAGATGAGTCAAAGGTGGAGTTGTTTGGCCGCAATGCTAGATGCCATTTTGGCAAGAATGAACACTGCCTTTGAACAGAAGAACCTCATACCAACCGTAAAGCACGGAGGTGGTGGCATTATGGTTTGGGGCTGCCTGAGGGCCTGGCCAACTTGCCATCATTTAGTCAACCATGAATTCCATATTGTACCAGAGAATTCTTGAGGAGAATGTAAGGCCATCTGTCAAAAAGCTGAAGCTGAGCAGAACATGGATCTTGCAGCAGGACAATGATCCAAAACACACAAGCAAAGCCACAACAGAATGGCTCAAAAAGAAGAAATGGAGGGTTATGGAATGGCAGAGTCAAAGCCAAGATCTCAATCCTGTCGAAATGCTGTGGGGGGGAATTGAAGTGGGCCGTACATGCAAGAAATCCCTCGAACATGACACAGTTGAAGCAGTACTGTAAATAAGAGTGGGGGGGAAAGTCCTCCCACTCGATATAAGAGACCGATAGACAGTTACAAGAAAGGCTACATTAAGTTATTTCAGCCAAAGGGGGCAACATATGCTATTGAAGCTAGGGCTGTGCTTTTTTTTCGTGCACTATGGAATTACATTTCTGTTTATTTTTGATGAATAGATGATTACAAGGCATAATCTTTCAGTTTATTTTGTCACTCCAGAGATGTTAGATCGGGTTCTGGTCCGGGCTCTGGCTGAACAGGTAGCTGTAGGCACAATGGATTCTGGTCATTGTAGTTAATTATCACGTTTTCTGCACTTAACTATTATGAGTTGGACACCATGTCACAGAAGAGATCTCTCTAGAGAAATGGTACAAACAGCATGCTGACGGACAGCAAAACCGCTGAACTAAATGGAATTCGAATATACTACTTGAACCGATGTGGTCAATTAGTTATTTTAAAAACTGAAATCACTCAGCACTGGTAAAGTTATTTTAGTGGGACTATATTCACACCCACTCTTGTGTCCTGAATACTGAGGATGAATACTCTTTATCACTGAATGCAGTGCTAGATTCAGAAATCATGACACCAATGTATTTCATTGATTTGTTTTGGTGTCCCAGTGTCCATTTGCAAGGTTCACTATGTGTCGTCCTTAGCGCATGATGCCTGGCTACCATCGGACACGTGTCCGTACTCCGGTGTATGTAAGGCCACTGCTGCTCAGGCAAGACTGAGTTGAGCAGACAAGCTGTTGCCACGGGCGTCTCCAGGGGCAGACTGTTGCGGTGTGTGGTGTGCAGCTCTCCACACAATCTGCCCTCAGGTCTGCACTGAGGTGGAACTAATAGAGCTTTAGTGGAAACCACCGCACATTGGGAAGCACTGCACAGGGAAAGGGAATCATAAAATGCATATGCCTAGTTTTTATATTGCTACGTGACAAGTGTCTATGAAATTAGCCGGAGACAACACACCCAGTGACAATCAACCTCTCCTTGTCCCAGTTTGTAATCCCCACATGGTTTAAGCTGGCCACCGTCGTTCTTGTTCCCAATAATTCTAAGGCTTCATGCTCCAATGATTACCGCCCTGTAGCACTCACATCTGTAATCATGAAGTGCTTTGAGAGGCTGGTTATGGCACAAAGCAACTCTATCATCCCAGACACCTCAATTTGCATTCCCCCCAACAGAACCATAGATGACACCACCTCAATTGCACTCCACACTGCCCTCACCTACCTAGATAAGAGGAATATCTATGTGAGTATGTTGTTCATTGACTACAGCTCAGCGTTCAACACCATTGTCCCCTCCAAGCGCATCACCAAGCTTTGGACCCTGGGACTAAACACCTCCCTCTGCAACTGGATCCTGGACTTCCTGACGGACCAACCCCAGGTGGTGAGGGTAGGCAACATCACCTCCGCTACACTGACCCTCAACATGGGGGCCCCACAGGGGTGTGTGCTAAGTCACCTCCTGTACTCCCTGTTCACCAACGACTGCGTGGCCATGCACGACCCCAACACCATCATCAAGTTTGCTGACGACACAATGGTGGTTGGCCTGATCACCTGTGACGATGAGACAGCCTACAGGGCGGAGGTCAGTGACCTGGCAGTGTGGGGCTGGAACAACAACCTCAATGTAACTAAGACCAAGGAACGGATTTTGGACTACAGGAAATGGGGGAGGGGGGGGCGAGCATACCCCAATCCACTTTGATGGGCCTGCAGTGGAGAGGGTCGAGAGCTTCCTTGGCTTTGTTCTTCTTTTTATATCTTGTGTGTTTTTGTTCTACCTTGTTATTTTTAGTATTACATTGTTATTGATTACTGCATTGTTTGGGGTTAGAGCTTGCAAGAAATTCAAATCACTAAGAACTTAAAATGTTCCACACACACAGACACAGTCGTGAAGGTGCATCAGCTGTACCGTTGAGAGCATCTTGACTGGTTGCATCGCTGCTTGGTATTGCAATAGCACCGCCCTTTATCGAATGGCACTACAGAGGGTGGTGCAGACATCCCAGTACATCACTGAGGCCGAGCTCCCTGCCATCCAGGACCTCTGTCAGGCGGTGTTAAATGAAGGCCCGGAAAATAGTTCAACTCCAGCCACCCAAGCCATAGACTGTTCTCTCTGCTTCCGCACGCTAAGCGGTTACCGCTGCATCAAGTCTGACACCAACAGGCTCCTGAACAGCTTCTATCCCCATGCCATAAGACTACTAAATAGCTAACTAAATGGCTACACGGACTATCAGAGTTGACCTTCGTATTTTATTCATATTTCTGTCTATACTCACAGGGCCCTACACAGTATGCACACTGATTCTCCAACACGCATACACTCACTCCACCATTTGCTCACACACGCATAATATTCACATACATTTTATAATAACTCTATATACACACACACTCACATACAATCATCATATGTGCTTCTGCTACTCTGTTTATCATATATCCTGATGCCTAGTTACCTTACCCCTATGCATATCTACCTCTATCGATCCAGTATCCCTCCTGCACTTTGTAAATATGGTGCTGGAACTGACCCTGAATATAGTATCCTTACTTACGTTATCGTGTTCTTCTTTTTATATCTCGTGTGTTTTTGATCTACCTTGTTATTTTTAGTATTCCATGGTTATTGATTACTGCATTGTTGGTTAGAGCTTGCAAGAAAGGCATTTCACTGTACTTGTGCATGGGACATTAACTTGAAACTTAAGTCCCTCTGTTCAATTTAGTCTGTAGTCAAACAAGATTTTACTTCTGCTTAAATAGTCTGGTTTTAAAGGGAAATATTATCAAAACTACCAGAGAGCCTATTCTGGAAATGTGACATGTTTGAAGAGTATATTGTTACTGTCAATCTCTAAAAATAAGCTAAATCAAAAAGGTTTTGAAATATTAAGGTGGAGCTTTATAATTACTAAGTCTGTGACGATACCAGTACAGCAATATTTTTTTCAATGGCAAAAATGGAATTATGACGCAGTCCAAACACTTTGGTCCTTTTTAAAAACCTGCTGGATGTAAAATATTCAGTGCTAATGCCTGGAAAATAAATGTAACTCTGGCTGACACCTTCATGATATTTGTTTCCAGTGCTGTTTTCCTAAAAAAAAAAGTGAAATCCTCTTTGTTTTGTTTCCTTGCCATGATACTAACGGGTACAGTGATACTGGTATTGTCCTGGCCCTAATAGTTACGCGATGACATCACATGACCGCGTTCCTTCAGAATTTTTGGGCCGATCCTAATTTATTCAAAAAACGTTGTTCGTCATTTGTCATAATAAAGGAAGTTCGACGAAAGAAAAATGCACCCCTGTTGAACAGATAACATTTCTCCTGAAGTTGCTGTTTGCATTTACCCATGTCGCAATGTTGTTGCAACATTGCTTTTTGTTGAATAAACCTGGGTCAATGGAAACCTGCCTAGTGTGTCCCAGCGCCTGTGTCTGTACGAGTTGCTAAAGGTGCTCATTTTGGCCTTTTGATGCAGTTGACTTGGAAAAACGGTCAATTTAGCCTAAAATTAATTTCAGGTTTTGTGGGTAACCATTATTTTCATACAGCTGAAGAACAGTACATGGTTTTTGAAATGAAGACAGATCTACAATGCTCTCATTCGTATAATTAGTGTTCATGAGTTTTCTATTATCTCACTCTGACAACACATTTTTACTGTCTTATTTCTTATATCTGAGCATTGTGAGAGGTTGTGCTTAAGTCTGAAATCATGTAACATTTAGATGAAACTTCCGTATGTGTGATGTATCCGAAAGTGAATTTCTAACAAGGGTTCTCTCAATTCACTCTGTAGATAATGAAAGTTAAGCTATTCTCTTAATTCTCCCTCTCGCTTTCCCTCTCCTCCTCAGACTCCCAACGCTCCCATTTGTCTTCCTTCACCATGAAGCTTATGGACAAGTTCCACTCTCCCAAAATCAAAAGGACGCCCTCAAAGAAAGTCAGTAAGCCACCTTTAGAACGTAGCGTCAAGACTGCGGAGAAACCTGCTAACAAGGTTTGTTAAATGTCTGTTTCTCCCTCTACATAGGCCTCAAGATTTTGCTGTGTCCATCTCATAAGTGTAATTAGTTGTTCATTTATATCCTACAAGAAACCAGAGAATGAGACTGACGGCAGAGTGATAAAGCCTCACATTATGCAATAATCGCGTAACCAAGATGCACCATCATGTTCAGGATTACTCTCATGTTGGCTTCCTTTTGCAGGGTCTGAGTCGGTTAGAGGAGCATGAGAAAGACGTGGTCAGTGCCTTGCGTTACTTCAAGACCATCATTGACAAGATGGTGGTGGACAAGAAGGTGCTGGAGATGTTACCAGGGTCTGCCAGTAAGGTCCTGGAGGCCATCCTGCCTTTAGTCCAAGTGGAACCAAGGATCCAGCACAGGTGAGTCTGGCCCACGGGGATGTATATCTGGAACTCGCCCATTGTGTGTTTTAAGACAACGCTTCAATTGACATGAGACGCGGTTTCCAGCCAAATGACATTTAAGGTTGACGATTTATTTGTTTTATAGGGTTGCAATCGTAAGAATCCTTCAAAGCCTAATACAGAATCAGTTTTTGTACGTCTGTTAGCCTAATCTTTCCTCTTGCTTGTTCCCAGTTCAGCGGTGTCATCTTGTCTTAACCGTGTGTACCAGAGTCTGGGCAATCTCATTCGCTGGTCCGACCAAGTCATGCTGGAGGGGGTCAACCTGGAAGATAAAGAAACCATCGTTACCGTCACCACTGTGATCAAGGCAGTGCTCGACGGTGTTAAGGTAAAGTTGGCATGCCAAAAAACAAACGGACATGAAATATGCGACGTCACAAATGATTTGTAACAATTAATGCATGTTATGTTTTTTGGGGTAACAGTAGCTAGTCGAGTACCTGTTACTCTGTGGGGAAGAGATGTTGAAGTTGGCTCGCATTTAATAACTGCACACGGTGATTGTCCACAGGAGCTGGTGAAACTGACCATCGAGAAACAGGAGCATCCCTCCCCTACATCTCCTGTCAAACCAGTGCCACCGGCCGCCCTGACCGAGAGGTGAGTGAGCCACAGAGGATGTCAGTCACACTCCTCCACTTTAACCCGTACTGAACACGTCTTACACTCTGAGGAAATTGTACACAACGTAAACAACACCTGTATACAACTCGTATACCCACAGCGCTGCAGAGCCACCTGCCAAAGAGAAGGAGAGTCTGGACAAGAGTTCAGCCACAACCCAATCTACGGAAGTCTTGACTGAACCCACTGAGGATGAAGCAGAGGAGGTGGCCCCTCCGAAACCCCCTCTCCCTGGCGTAAAGATGGCTGAACACAAGTAAGAGCTCATTTCATAGAGATGGTGTCCTTTTCATAGCTCTAACAAACAGTGGTTCAGTGGATCCCAAACTGTGCGGTGCGCCTGGGTCGGTGGGGCGAGTAAGTTGAAAGCCCTTTATTTTGTATTTTTATGAACTCCGTTGGCCTTACAATTTACTCTTGAAAGTTGTAATAGAATGCATAAGGTGCAATTTTGAAATTGGGTGGTGCATCAGCATGAGGTTACACGGGTCGTGAGGTGGGGGTCGTTACTACGCCGATAAATTACTATTCATCCAGACCTTTGCCACTAAGAAAATTTGTGTTGGGGGGGGGATTAACCCTTCCTAAGATCAGTGTGTGATAATAACTACCGTTTTTGTTCAGTCATTGATAACTCTCAGAACATTTGATGTCACAGCACAAGTCAGAGTCAAGTCTGAACTGAAGTAAATGCAGAGTTCTAGCCACATCACAATTCACTGTTTAGCCACTGACTCAAGTCCCCATCTGTATACTCGTTAGGCCTGCAGAGAGCTGAGCACACAGCTCTCTTGTAGTCTCCGCCAACATCACAAAAGAATGTTCAGTGCCTTCAGGAACTATTCACACCCCTTGACCTTTTTCCAAATGTTGTTGTGTTACAAAGTGGGATTTAAAATTGGTTTGTTATTTTTGGTCAACGATCTACACAAAATACTCCGTCAAATATGAAGAAAAATGCAAACTTTTTTAATGTAAAATAGAACACTGATATATTTAGATAAGTATTCAACCCCCGGAGTCATGTTGGATTCCCTTTAGGCAGCAATTACAGCTGTGAGTCTTTTTTTGGTACGTCTCTAAGACAGGGGTCTCCAACCCTGTTCCTGGAGAGCTACCTTCCTGTAGGTTTTACCTCCCACCCCAGTTGTAACTAACCTGGTTCAGCTTATCATTCAGCTAATTATTAGTCAGGTGTGCTAGATTAGGTTGGAGTGAAAACCAACAGGAACAGGGTTGGAGAGCCCTGCTCTAAGAGGTTTGCGAACTTGGATTGTGCAATATTTGCCAATTTTTTTAATTTATTTTTATTCTTCAAGCTCTGTGTAGTTGGTTGTTGATCATTGTTAGACAACCATTTTCTAGTCTTGCCATAAATGGGCTCCCGAGTGGAGCAGTGGTCTAAGGCACTGCTTCTCAGTGCAAGAGGCGTCAATACAGTCCCTTGTTCCAATCCAGGCTATATCACATCCGGCCATGATTGGGAGTATCATAGGGCGGGGCACAATTTGGCCGGGGTAGGCCGTCATTGTAAATAAGAATTTGTTCTTAACTGACTTGCCTAGTTAAATAAAAATGTTCAAGCCGATTTGAGTTAATTGTAACTAGGCCATTCAGGGAACATTCAATGTCATCTTAATAAGTAACTCCAGGTTATTATTGGCCTTGTGTTTTAGGTTTTTGTCCTGCTGAAAGATGGATTTGTCTCCCAGTGTCTGTTGGAAAGCAGACTGAACCAGGTTTTCCTTCAGGACCTAGCCTGTGCTTTGCTCTATGCCTTTTCTTTTTATCCTAAAAGACTCCCTAGTTCTTGCCGATAACAAGCATACCCATAACATGATGCATCCACCGCCATGTTTGAAAATATGAAGAGTGGTATTCAGTAATGTGTTGGATTAACATAATGCTTGTCCAGTATTACTTTAGTTCCTTATTGCAAACAGGTTGCATGTTTTGGAATATATTTATTCTGTACAGGCTTTCTTCTTTTCACTCTGTCATTTAGGTTAGTGTTGTGGAGTAACTACAATGTTGTTGATCCATCCTCAGTTTTCTCCTGTCACAGCCATTAAACTTTGTAACTGTTTTAAAGTCACCATTGGCCTCATGGTGAAATCCCTGAGCAGTTTCCTTCCTCTCCAGCAACTGAATTAGGAAGGACGCCTGTATCTTTGTAATGACTGGGTCTATTGATACACCATCCAAAAGTGTAAATAATAACTTTACCATGTTCAAAATGATATTTAATGTCTGCTTCTTTTTTCCTTTTTTTTTATCATCCATTAAGTGCCCTAATTTGTGAGGCATCTGAAAACATCCCTGGTCTTTGTGGTTGGAATCTGTTTTTGAAATTCACTGTTTGACTGAGGGACTTTCCAGATAATTGTGTGTGGGGGGGGTACATATGTGGTGTAGTCATAAAAAAAATCATATTAAACACTATTATTGCACACAGTTAGTCCACACAACTTATTATGTGACTTGTTAGGCACATTTTTAATCCTGAAGTAATTTAGGCTTGCCATAACAAAGGGGTTGAATACTTATTGACTCAAGATATTTCAGCTTTTCATTTTTTATTTGTAAAAAAATTCTAAAAACATAATTCCACTTTTACATGATAGGGTATTGTGTGTAGATCAGTGACACACACTCTCAATGTAATCAATTTTAAATTCAGGCTGTAACACAAAAAAATGTGGAAAAAGTCAAGGGGTATGAATACATTCTGAAGGCACTGTTTACCGCTCATAACTTTGAATGCGCTTTGATTACAGGCCAACATGCTTGTCGCTCATGTCTTTACAAGAAGTCAAGAGTGGTAGCTGGGTAACTGGGCTATAAATAGTCTTAATTCTTTAGAAGGCTTTATGGTCTTTGAAGGGTGTAGTAAAGAGAGGTGTCAGAGATTAAACTTCCGTTTGTGCAGCACTGTCTCTGAGGCAAATTTCTTTTCTGAGAAACTGGGCTCGGCAGAGGCTGGTGAGCTCACAGCCAGAGAGACACGACAACGGATGGAAATGGACCACATTAGATTCTAGAGCCCACCACACACAGCACATCCAGACGCTTATACATTTGGGGTTGGGTTAAATGCGGAAGACACATTTCAGTTGAATGCTTTGTTGTACAACTGACTAGGTATCCCCCTTTCCCAAAATACAAAAGGCTCTCTGCCTTTCCTGGTGCTCCGATCATACAAACACTAATTCTCTGAATTTCACCTTGCCAGCAGAAGGTACTCTGCACCAGTCTCTGTGTCTTACGCAGCGCCACACCGCAGATTGAATTTATTATTTTTTTGTGTCATAATTTATTTTTGTCCTCTTTCCTGGGGGCTGTCATTGACCCTTGCCTTACTGGCAGATAGGATATCCTCCTCCTTTTCCACCTCCTCACCACCACAGCTGCCTGCCTGCATTCTCCACATGCCCTCTTGTCATTGGGCCATCTGTGTGCACTGCGGTGTGGAAACAGTTCAGTAGCTGCTGCTCTCCCCACCGCTATCTGTTTGCGGAGGGGAAAAGCAACCAGCCAGTGACACATGCACTACACACTTTTCCATTGTGCTGCTACTACAGAAGGCTCTCGGAGTGTGTCAGCTATTGTCCTCCTATCTCTCAACCCCCCCCCCCCCCCCCCCACCCCAGGCCAGTGTCAATGCAGTCTTTTCCCCACCTCCCTTCACCATACATGCAGTACATACACACAGAAGAAGTGGATCAGTCATTGTACTGTGGCTAGAGCTGCATGCTTGGCTTTTGGAATACTGGACAGTGGGAACGTTGCACACTGCCTCATATTGAAATGATGCCCCCTTCTCCTCCCCCTCCAGTCCTCCAGCTCTCCCTCCAAAGAAGCGCCAGTCGGCGCCCTCCCCCACCCGGGTGGCAGTGGTGGCCCCCATGAGCCACGCCACCAGTGGCGCCGGTCTTCCCATGGGCACCGGCCTCCACAAACAGGTAGAGTAGCTTTGTTGCACTGTTAACTTCTTTTGTGCCATTGTGTCTTTTCATCGAATGCTCTGACAAACGTGTTGACAAACGCCGTGGCTAATAAGCGGTCTGGTCCCGCTCTCTGTTCGGCAGGAGTACGAGGTGGACGCGTTGCAGCGGCGCTTCTCAGGGGGCAGCCATTCGTACGGAGGGGAGTCGCCGCGCCTGTCGCCCTGCAACAGCATGGGCAAGCTGAGCAAGTCGGACGAGCAGCTGTCCTGGACAGTGGACAGTGGACAGTGCTCACGCAACACCAGCTGTGAGACTCTGGGTGAGAGCCTGACACACACACACACACGAAACCCATACACGGACACACGAAACAACAAACACACACGACACAAACACACAAAAGATACAGTACATGTTTCAGCACTGACTTCACAGATGGTTAGAGAGGAGCCACCATGAGCCCAGCATGAGAGGCCTGTCTCTTTTGATAAGGTGTGTGTGCACCTCGGTCGCCACGGGGTCACCACAGGTTGTCTTAATGTGGCTCACAGACCACTACAACAGTGGAAACAAGCTGCTGCGGATGCGTGAACCAAATCGACACATGCAGGCAGGGGGCTTCCTGTTCCTGCCGCCTCCAGCAGCACAGAGCGAGGCTCACGAGATGTGAGCAGAGACAAGACAGAGGTTGCATCTCAATAGGCTTTAAGCAGCCTCCTCTCCTTCATCTGCACTGGTCTGAAAACATAGGATAGCAGAGGGGAAAGCAATATGGTGGATGCCCTCTGAGAATTTGCCTAGTTTTAGCCGTCCAGAGACGATGAGAGGTGGCGCAGCCTCAAAGTCTTAAGCTGTAAAACCAAGGCTGTCACATTGTGGAACCAGGGACAAGCAGTGAGGGTTGGGGATACCAACGTTGCGCCAAGTCACCTGGTGGCACTTCTCAGACGAAGGAGAAGCAAGCCGTGTTGTGCCTTCTCAATTGTGATCAACTGACACGTGCCACGGATCAATTTCACACACGGTGCTCGCACCTCAAAACCTTTTGTGAAATTATAACTCTCCCTCCAATGAAATTGGTTTTCACCAATGTCTTAGTTGTGTTTTTGTTGTTTAGAGTGGGGTTTGTAGAGAAAAGTGCTTTTTATGCCGAAGTGACAGTGAGGTTTGTTTTCAGTGCTCTAACCGGTGACTCACCTGTCCCTCCCTGTCTTTTCTCTCCCACCACAGACACCACAGACCACTACGACCCGGACTACGACTTCCTGCACCAGGACCTGTCCAGCCTGGAACAGATGCCTCCCCTGCCGGTGGGGGGATGCCTCAGCCCCCTGCCCGAGTCCCACAGCGAGTCCTCCTCCCCTTCCCCGTGCCCCGGCCCCGGCCCACCACTGGCTCAACCCCACTTCACCCCTGCTCACCCCTCCCCCCAGCCGTCCCTCCAGGGCTCCTCCACGTCCCCCCTCTACTCCCGCATGACTCCCGCATTGCCGCCCCCCGCCCTGCCAGAAAAGAAGCGCCGCAGCGGGGCCAGCTCGGGCTTCTCCGACGGCTCCTACTCTGGCTCCTCCTGGCGTGTCTCCTTCGAGCGTCACCCATCCCAGTATGACAACCTCATGGAGGAGGACATGCCGCCTGTGCCCCCCTTCCCCCTGTTCACGCCTGGCGTCTCGCCCATGACCCTGTGCCACGCCGGCGATGGGTTTGTGTCTGAGTTCTGTGCCAGCGAGATGGCAGACGTCCCTCAGAGTCCACCCCCACTCCCCGAGAAGAAGAGCCGCCACAGTGAGTATCTGACGCCAAGGGGAGGTAGAGAGGACATAGCAGGTATTACACAAACTCTGCTGATACCAGAGTTTAGAAGCCCGGGGTATAGCCCCAATTACACCGGACTAGGTCCCTTAGTTATGTCTGAAATACACATGCGTGCCTCCTGCTGTAATGGAATGATAAAACCATAGTATTAAACAAAACTTATATTTTCTCTCTCTCTGTATCATATAAGGTGTGGCTGGGTTCAGACAAGGGACCTTATTCACCTGGTGTGTCTGTCTGATACATGCTCGTAATCCCTGGCAGGTCTGCCATACTTATGTTCCAGTAGGATTTGGTTGTTCCACCTTGCTCTCAACCCTCTGTCTGCTGCTAGCTAGACCATCACAATGGGTCAGCCATGTTGGACATGCTGCTGAATAGAGATCAGTTGGCAGTACTATGCTCTTCATGTTTGTGCTGCAGGCTGGCCCTCGGGCTCTGTCATCAGTGTGTATACACACACACACACACACACACACACACACACACACAGACACAGACACACACACACACACACAGACAGACAGAGGCCTGGAGGGAAACACTGATGTCAGCCCTGTGAGCTCACATGGAATAATACATTTGTTGGTGGATTGTGTGGTTGAATAGAGGAGTGGACTCTCCCGGGCAGTGCAGAAAATGAGCATGTGCTGATTGACCCTCTCAGCGGCGGTGTTGAGGGGTGGCCATTTAATGATAATCAGCCCGTTCCCCATATGGAGCCACAATATAAAGAGCTTACAGCCAGGACCAGCATGATTGTGCTCCACTTGTGCCTCCCCTGTTTATTTAGATTTCCAACAGCTGAGCACTATTCTAATAACAAAATGGTCAGGGTTTCTGCCAGGGCTAACCCCATCTAGTTGACTGGTCGATTGGCTGTTGGTCGACCAAGATATCTTTAGTTGGGCAGTTGCAACTTATTTTACTTTTGTCATGGTGCACAAGACACCAGTCTGATTCGCGCCTCTCGGTGGATTGATCCATTGCGGCAGCCACTGGGATGGCACAGTCCATCGCTCTTAAGACCTGATACTGAAATTGTATATGGTTATATTATGTACAAAATAATGGTGCAACACTAATAAATCTAATGTTTTATAACAAATGGGCTTTCTCCCGCGTTGGATACGGTCGCTGTCTGTGGTTCTGAAACGTAATCTTAAATGCGCTGGAGAATTGCCACCCTTCCCCATGCTGCTGTGTGCATAATAGCAAAGTTAACCAGCATATTGGGATTGAGAACAACGTGGCGGAGGCAGCAGCGGCAGAGACGAGGAAACAGCCCTTGCCTAAATGTCTAAGAAAATTGAGGAGAGAGGAAACCCCAACCTAATTTGGTCTTTAATCAATAGCCTAACTGTTAAATGTGCCTGGCTTTATACATCATCCACATACAGTGCCTTCGGAAAGTATTCAGACCCCTTGACTTTTTCCACATTGTTACGTTACAGCCGTATTCTAAAATTGATTAGGTTTGTTTTTTTCCCCCTCGTCGATTTATAGACATTACCGCGTAATGACAAAGCAAAAACAGGTTTTTAGAAATTGTTGCTAATTTATACAAAAAAGCTGAAATATAAAATGTACATAACTATTCAGAGCTTTTACTCAGTACTTTGTTGAGGCACCTTTTGCAGCGATTACAGCATCGATTCGGTATGGCACCTCTGTATTTGGGGAGTGTCTCCCATTCTTCTCTGCACATCCTCTCAAGCTCTGCCAGGTTGGATGGGGAGTGTTGCTGCACAGCTATTTTCAGGTTTCTCCAGAGATGTCTGGGCTCTGGCTGGTCCACTCAAGGACATTCAGAGACTTGTCCCAAAGCCACTCCTGCATTGTCTTGGCTGTGTGCTTAGGGTTGTTGTCCTGATGGAAGGTGAACCTTCACCCGAGTCTGAGTTCCTGAGTGCTCTGGAGCAGGTTTTCACCAAGGATCTCTCTGTACTTTGCTCTGTTCATCTTTCCCTCAATCTGGACTAGTCCCTGCCGCTGAATAACATCCCCACAGCATGATGCTGCCACCACCACCATGCTTCACCATAGGGATGGTGCCAGGTTACCTCCAGAAGTGACACTTTCCACTCAGGCCAAAGAGTTCATTCAGACCAGAGAATATTGTTTCTCCTGGTCTGAGAGCGCTCTGGAGCAGGTTTTCACAGGGATCTCTCTGTACTTTGCTCTGTTCATCTTTGCCTCGATCCTGACTAGTCTCCCAGTCCCTGCCTCTGAAAAATATCCCCACAGCATGATTCTGCCACCATGCTTCATCGTAGGGATGGTGCCAGGTTTCTTCCAGATGTTATGCTTGGCATTCAGCCCAAATAGTTCAATCTTGGTTTCATCAGACCAGAGAATATTGTTTCTCATGGTCTGAGAGTCTCTGGGTCTCCAAGTGGGCTGTCATGTGCCTTTTACTGAGGAGTGGCTTCCGTCTGGCCACTCTACCATAAAGGCCTGATTGATGGAGTGCTGCAGAGATGGTTTTCCTTCTAGAAGGTTCTCCCATCTCCACAGAGGAACTCCAGAACTCTGTCAGACTGACCATCAGGTTCTTGGTCACCTCCCTGACCAAGGCCCTTCTCCCATGATTGCTCAGTTTGGCCAAGCGCCAGCTCTGGGAAAAGTCTTTGTGGTTCCAAACTTCTTCCATTTAAGAAGGATGTATGCCACTGTGTTCTTGACCTTCAATGATGCAGACATTTTTTGGTACCCTTCCCCAGATATGTGCCTTGACACAATGCTGTCTGGAAGCTCTACAGACAATTCCTTCGACCTCATGGCTTGGTTTTTGCTCTGGCATGCACAGTCAACTGTGGGACCTTAAATAGACTTGCCTAGTCAAAGGTAAAATATAAATAAGTAGACAGGTGTGTGCATTTCCAAATCATGTCCAATCAATTGAATTTACCACAGGTTGACTACAATCAAATTGTAGATCATCTCAAGGATGATCAATGGGAACAGGAGGGTCTGAATACTTATATAAATTAGGTTTTTCTGTTTTTTTATTTTTAATAAATGTGCAAACGTTTAAAAAAAAAAAAAACGTTTTCGCTTTGTCATTATGGGGTATTGTGTGTAGATTGCTGAGGATTTTTTGTTGTTGTATTTAATCCATTTTATAATAAGGCTGTAACGTAACAAAATGTGGAAAAAGTAAAGGGCTGTATACTTTCCGAAAGGCACTGTATATCTACAGAAATTAGGCAGATCTTGCTTCTGTTGCCTGTTTGAGTGTCTAATAGCCTACTGATTCCGTTAGCATCGAGCCGCATGCAACGGCAAAATGTCGGATAAAGCAATTTCACAGATTTGTCTGCTGTAGTAAAGGCTTTACAAAAATATTTTTGTTAAAGTCTGTTATTACTTTTAATTAGTGTTTACACTGTTCCAAACAGGCAGAAAAATGATATTGTAATCTAACAGCACCTGTTTGTCACACGTAATATGCACGCAGCTCTCGCTCCTATACCCTCCTTTTTCTGGATCTTCAGTAGTTTCCACAACTAAGTCAAATGTCTTCCACATATTTGACTTCCCTTTCCCTCCTGAGCAACCAGTAAACATTCGCCCATTTCAAGTTTCTTTTTCACATCCTCCCCATCCATTTTGCTGTCAGGTGTTACTGTGTTCAAAATTTGTTAGAACCAATTTATTGATGTGATTATGATAGGCTATATGTCAGGCCCTATTGGTCACATATAAAGAGAGCAAGGGTTGAGGGAATAGGGAAAGTTTTTTCCTAAACAAATGAGGGATTTTGGTAACAGAACTTTCCAGTCAGAAACAATTAAGAAACTAAATGGCGGACATGATGTTGCAGCTTCAGCATGGACAGCGCAATAAACACTTGCTGTGCTGTGGTGCCTTTTCAGTAGGCAGGTGAGTGAGACAACATGCGCCAGTCACACAGGCCCTTGCTGTCATTTTTTTTAACACAGTGTGACCAACGTGGTCTTTATTGGGTAATTTTTTGTGTCTTAATTATTTAATTAAACAGTGTGCTTAAAGCATCAGACAAGCTCAATGCATTTTATTTATTTTATTCAAACACATAGGGTTTGTTTGTCTGTGTATGGAAAAATAAGTTTCAACATTTTGACCAATCTATTGGTCGAAAGAACAGGACGACTCTCGGTCGACTAAGATTTTTTGGGGGTCGGGGACTGCCCTCATTTCCCCCAAAATATGCTTTTCTTGTTTTTAAGTGGAGCGGGTTTGAATTGAATTCACTTAATGAATATTCTTCATTCAACTTTCATTTTCCAATGTTAGAATTTATGGGGTAGAGAGAAGTTCTCAGTTTTAAACCAACGTTTGACATGTAGATTAAAAAAACATTGTTATACGGTTTGAGATGCTCAGAAGGACACTGTTATTGTCATCTGCTAACGTATTGTCGTGTGTGTGTGTGTGTGTGTGCACATCTCGCTTCCACAGTACTGAAGTACATGCAGTTTGTGGAGGACTACTCGGAGCCCCAGCCCTCACTCTTCTACCAGACACCGCAGAGCGAGAGCATCTACGAGCAACGCAACAAGCGCTTCCAGGAAGTCTACAGCTTCAATGACTCGTATAGCAGCAATGACTCTGTTCACGAGCCCCTCCCACCCCCGGCACTGCCACCCAAACAGAGGCAGCTGGTGAGCTACAGCCCAACAGCTCACCTCACACACTGAAGCCACACCGAGGCCTCACACCCATCAGTAGCACAGCGTACAGTACACCAGCCCACCCTGTACATGCACATCCACCGCTTACTATGCCCAATGCATATACATTTAAAGTAACTCATTTTCTCATGCTATATTGTTCCAAGTCTGTAAGATTGAGTGGCGAGTGAGTCCATAATGTTTTATCCCATGCATATATAATGGAGGAAGAAAAGCAGGGTGAATTGAAAGTCCTGAACATCCAAATGGCAAGCGATGCTGCAGAGCCCTTGGTAGTGGTAACACATCTCCCAACACTACTTCTATACATAAAAATCAATTTAAATGCTTTTTCAGCATCAGATTTACAATCAGTTCTATGGTAGAATTGAAATTTCTACGATTTCTGTCACAGGACAAAAAAGTACAGGATGGCATAAGACTTTTGTACAGAATAGTTCATCACACTCCATGACGTCCCGTCTTACATCCCACCACAAGGCTTGTCTTTGATTTCATCATTTTTGCTCTTGTTGTGATCGTTTGAGACCTCTGCAGGGCTGTAGTAGTTCACTTCCCATGTTCAATTTAACGCCATTATCTCCGTACCAGACATTCATGGTTCGAAAAAGTAATTGATATAAATGAGGAAATCCGCGCTCAAGGTTTTATCCACGATTTACAAATATTTTTTTTACACACTGTATCTAAAGCAGATCAAAATGTGAGAACCATTTCTACACGTTCTGTTGTTTGGTCTTCGGGATTACTGAATCCGAGTACATATTGGGTGTAGATTAAGACTATTTACATCACAAAAATCTCTCTGGAGCAGGGAAAGAAAACAAGGATTGATTTGAAGCTATAGATGTAGGGAGGGCAAGGGAAGGGTGTTTTGTGTTTCATGTAATCCAAAAGTTGTTTCTGGGCTGGCTGTTGATAAGTCATGTCCACTGGGTGTACTTTCTGATTGCCGGAATGAATAGACTTCTCCCTGAGCAGAAAGTCCACCTACAACTGGTCCAAAGCTGAGAAAGTAGCTAGTTCTGTACGTTTAGGCCAGTCACCTGCTTTGCACAGTATGTAGGCATAGCTTGAACTGCAACAGTAATTGGTTTGTAAATTATATACAATATATAGGATATGGAATCTGAGCTAAAGTATTTTAAATTGCTGTCGAGTACCCAGCCGAGTGTGAAAATTGTATGGTCGATGAATCTCATTCAGGCCTAGCTCTCTCTGGTAAAGCATGTGGTGTTGCTCACTGTCGGCTATATGTGGTCTCGGGTCTGAAATGTCCATTCCCTCCCTAACTCACTGCAATTGTCATGTATGAGATGGAGAACGTTTCTACGTTTTCCCTTTTGCCATGACGTTGTGTTCAAATTTTGCATTTGATTTACTGTCCAATCTCTTCCGATTTGTTGTTGCTTATTTTCCATTGCACTCATCAAATCTCATTCCTTTTTTTCTTTCTGGAAAGCCCACTCTCCATCAGAGCGATTCGTAATACTGAGGTAACCGTAGAATATTAGAGAACGCTTAGGACTAGTGTGACTACTTTAACGCTTTGTCTGCTGTAACAGTATTTTAGTCCATCAATCCTCTTCTTTCCTGCTGCTTCTATTGTGTGCTTAACTATCTGCATTAACCTAGGTCTTCTTCTGCTAACTAACATCTCCCACTGCACTTTATCTCTGCTTCTTTCTCTCTCTCTCTCTTTCTCTGTCTCTACTTTCTTCCCCCACAACCCCCCCCCCCCCCCCTCTTCCAGGCCTCCCACTCTGCGTCTCCCTCTTCCTCGTCCTCATCCTCTCTCTCCTGCCACCTCCAGCAGTCGCAGGCTGCGGTGGTGGAGGAGGTGGGGTCTGCGCTCAGCATGTCCGTCTCTAACTCCTTCCTGAGCCACCAGGCCTCCCTGACCATTCCCATGGTGAGTGACACTCAATGGGGCTGTCTGCCTGTCTGTCTCTCTATATCTGCTTTTCTGCTCACTCTCTACAACAGATTTGACTTCAAATAGTATTTTTCTTTCTATAACTTTCTATGTTTGAACTTTATTTAGCCAGGCAAGTCAGGGCTAAAGTGCGGTGCTAAATAAAAAGAAAGGGGGAGTTTCATTGAACTTGTCTAGTGTAGAGATGGGACTATCTCTCTACATGATCTGGCTCTATGCTGCCTGGAGAGCCAGATGGGCGTTTAAATGCAGGTTGTGGTGTACTCCACTCGTCCCACTGCGCCAGGCAACCTGGATCGAGTGCAGAAAAACCAATACTAGTTGAACCCTGGTCTGCTCCGCTCCTGCTTTTAGAACTAATAATCCAGCGAGTTAATTTATTAGCCGTTGTACACGACGTGTTCGGCTGCTAATAAGGGAGTATCTGAGGCAAAAGAATACGCACACACTGACAAACCAACTTTCATTCTTCACTCTCTGCCAGCCCTCTCAATGTTTACACACTCCTAATGACAATCGTTGTCAGAGAGAAAGGATGCACTTAACATGTGTTTTTCCATCCAGCGTTTGTGAAATGTGGCACATGCAATGCATACAGATCAAAGATGATTCAGACCAGTATGAGTATTACAGTTATCTGAATCAACCGATATCATTCCTTTTAAAACTGGCTCCTGAACCCCATCCGTGATTAGTAAAGTATACAAGCCTATCAAAATGCATGTTCACTATTCTGTTCTGCCCAATGATGTCATTTTGGAGCAATGATGAGGGTGAATGTTCTTGCTGAAGAACGGTTTATCCTTGTTGCAATTAAACCCATATGCATGGGATATTCAACAGATATTACAACAGACTTACAACAAGCACATTTTGTGAAAATGTCATTTTGAAGAGACTGAGTTGGAATAGGAATTCTAGCCACTGACTAACCAGTCATATACACAATATAGCCTACAGTCATATTGTTTTCTGATGGCCTTCTTTCTTCAATGATTTATTTTTTTCTTCACATTTTTACTCTTTAACCTTTTACATCTCTCGAGTAGGTTTGACCTTAATCTCTTTTTCTCTTTCCCTCTTTTCTCGCCCTCGCTCACTCAGCATAAGACAATTCTCCGGTCCTATTCTCAGGACTTTGCGCCTCTCTGCCAGTCTTCCATTCCATACCTCCTCTCATCTGTCTCTTCCCACTCTCCCATTGTCCACCAATCGCAGAGCATGGACCTAGCTGCCCCGGGCACTGGCAGCCCTGACCCTGTGCTGGTGGCCAACGGCTCACTGGACAGCTCTGGTGGCTCTCTTGCAGTCTGCCTTCCCACTGACTCTTCTTTCTCTGACACTCGTCAAACCTCTTTGGTGAGCCCTAGCTGTGTGTTGTGACAAGTGTTTGACAATGGGATTGTCTGTGAAGCGTTCGATTTGGGGGGGGTGCGGATCTGGAGTAGGTTCTAAACATTGTTTCAATGTCAGGAACGTGATGTTCTTATCCTTGAAAATAGGCCATGCCTTAAGTAAAAAAAAAAAAAAACAGGCTGTAGCCTATGTATGCTGTGGTGATTGGAACAATTGGTTCTTAGTGGTTTCACTTGAGATGATATAGCTACTTGTTTGTTTTGTCCGGCTTACTGCGAGCAGCTTTCGCGTTCGCAGTATACTTTCTTTTTTTTCACATTTGCTTTTTCCTGGCATTTCTGTCATTCTCTTTGCTGTCCTCCTTTTTCCTCCGTAGAGTGAAAGCGCTAATGAGGAAGTCGGGGAGGGAGAGTACGTCAATCTGTACTCATCCAGCCAAGCCAAAGGAGACGGGCCGCTCTCCCGCCGAGTAAGTAGCGTAGCCTTAGCAGAGAGAGGCGGCATGAGAAAAAGAAGAGAGCGGAGAGAGAGGGGTGCTTTCACAAACACAGTGCACCATGACTGACAACGGACCTCACAATCTAACCCCATTTTGAACTCGACCTGACTTCTCAGGGTTCACCGTCTCTTCGACCGCTTGGCATGCCCTGCTTCGCTGACTGTCTGTACATTACCATGGGTTGTCCTCCTTTTCCAAACCCCCCTGCCACTGGACTGTCCCCATGTCCTACTATAACCTCAAAGGACACCAAAGTCACCTCCTGTTATTGTCTGAATGAGGGTTTGTCTCCCAAGTCACATTGAGACATTTTATCACGTTCACATACTTGACATTTGGCCGTTAAAGCCACCGGTGGTTGTCTCCGACCGTTGGGTCAGGTCCAGATCGTAGTAACTAATTTCAACTGGAACCATTAATGGCTTTTGTGTTTCGTCCCTGTACTTCACTTCTTCCATCAGGCCTTTTATCAGGGATGATATAATCCAATAAAATGACTAATCGCCCAGTTTAAGTCATTCTCACTCAGTTCTCCCCACATAAAAAGAAATACTGGCCCCTTAGTGCATATCCTTTTGGGGTGGAGATGGGTGTACGTACAGGGCCTTCAGAATTGATTCACACCCCTTGACTTTTTCCACATTTTGTTGTGTTTCAGCCTGAATTCAAAATGTATTAAATTCAGATTTTGTCACTGGCCTAAACACAATTCCCCATAATGTCAGAGTGGAATCATGTTTTTTCCAAATGTTTACAAAGTCATTAAAAAAGAAAAGCTGAAATGTCGTGAGTTAGTAAGTATTCAACCCCTTATTGTTATGGCAAGTCTAAATAAATTCCGGAGTAAAAATGTTCTCAAAATACACTACATGACCAAAAGTATGTGGACACCTGCTCATCGAACATCTTATTCCAAAAATCATGGCCATTAATACGGAGTTGGTCCCCCTACAACAGCCTCCACTCTTCTGGGAAGGCGTTCCACTAGATGTTGGAACATTGCTGTGGGGACTTGCTTCCATTCAGCCACAAGAGCATTCATGAGGTCGGGCACTGATGTTTGGCGATTAGGCCTGGCTCGCAGTCTGTGTTCCAATTCATCCCAAAGGTGTTCGATGGGGTTGAGGTCAGGACTTTGTGCAGGTCAGTCAAGTTCCACACCAATCTCGACAAACCATTTATGTATGGACCTCTGTGCACGGGGGAATTATCATGTTGAAACCGGAAAATGGTCTTCCCCAAACTGGTGCCACAAAGTTGGAAGCACAGAATTGTCTAGAATGTCACTGTATGCTTTAGCGTTAAGATTTCCCTTCACTAGAACTAAGGGGCCTGAGCCATGAAGAACAGCCCCAGACCATCAAACTTTTCCAACAAACCTTACAGTTGGCACTATGCATTCGGGCAGGTAGCATTCTCCTGGCATCCGCCAAACCCAGATTCGTCCTTTGGACTGCCAGATGGTGAAGCATGATTCATCCCTCCAGAGAACGCATTTCCACTGCTACAGAGCCCATTGGCGACGAGCTTTACACCACTCCAGCAGACGCTTGACATTATGCACGGTGATTTTAGGCTTGTGTGCTGCTGCTCGGCCATGGAAACCCATTTCTTGAAGCTCCCAACTAACAGTTATTGTGCTGACGTTGCTTCCAGAGGCAGTTTGGAACTCGGT
Organism: Salvelinus fontinalis; assembly: GCF_029448725.1. NCBI lineage: Eukaryota > Metazoa > Chordata > Actinopteri > Salmoniformes > Salmonidae > Salvelinus > Salvelinus fontinalis. The sequence goes on from NC_074692.1 coordinate 6,087,366, forward strand.
TTTGAGTGTTGCATCCGAGGACAGATGATTTTTACCCCGCTACGGGCTTCAGCACTCAGCGGTCCCGTTCTGTGAGCTTGTGTGGCCTATCATTTTGCGGCTGAGCTGTTGTTGACGTTTCCACTTTACAATAACCGCACTTACAGTTGACCGGGACAGCTAGCTCTAGCAAGGCAGAATGAACTTTGTTGTAAAGGGGGCATCCTATCAGTGAGCTCTTCAGTAAGGCCATTCTACTGCAACTGTTTGTCTATGGAGATTCCATGGCTGTGGGCTGGATAATAAACTCCTGTCAGCAACGAGTGTGGCTGAGATATCCGAATCCACTAATTTGAGGGGTGTCCACATACTTGTGTATATATAATGTAAGTTGCATGGACTCACTGTGCAATAATAGTGTTTAACATGATTTTGAATCTCTGTACCCCACATACACAATTATCTGTAATGCCCTTCAGTCGAGCAGTGAATTTCAAACACAGATTCAAGCACAAAGACCAGGGAGGTTTTCCAATTCCTCGCAAAGAAGAGCACCTATTGTTAGAGGGGTAAAAAAAAATAAGCAAAACCATATATTGAATATTTGTTTGATCATGGTTAAGTTACACTTTGGATGGTGTATCAATAGACCGTCACTCCAAAGATACAGGAGGCCTTCCTAACTCAGTTGCCAGAGAGGAAGGAAACCGTTCAGGGATTTCACCATGAGGCCAATTGTGACTTTAAAACAGTTAGAGTTTAATGTCTGTAATAGGAGAACTGAGGATGGATCAACAACATTGTAGTTACTCCACAATATTAACCTAATTGACAGAGTGAAAAGCAGGAAGCCTGTACAGAATAAAACATATTTCAACAAGTTTACAACAAGACACTAAAGTAATACTGCAAAAATGTGGCAAAGTAATTCACTTTTTGTCCTGAATACAAAGTGTTATGTTTAGGGCAAATCCAATACAACACATTACTGAATACCACTCTCCATATTTTCAAGCATAGAGGTGGCTGCATCATGTTATGGGTGTGCTTGTAATTGTTAAGGACTGGGGAGTTTTTCAGGATAAAAAGAAACGGAATGGAGCTATTCCAATGTATTGACTCGGGGTTGAATACTTATCCAACAAAGATATATTAGTGTGTTTATTTTTCATAAATTCTAACATTTGTAAAAAAAAAAACAATAATAATAATAATAATCTTCCACTGACATTACAGAGTATTTTGTGTAGATCATTGACAAACAAATGCAATTTAAATCCATTTTAATCCCACTTTGTAACACAACAAAATTTGGAAAAAGTCTAAGGCTGTGAATGGTTTCTGAAGGTACTATATAGAGCCCCACAGTGGAGGTGTCATAATACCCATAAAACCTAGCAGTCAAACTAGGAAATGGTTCCAATTCTTTTTCCACCATTAAGTTTTCTCTCAGGGAATTTAAGAAACACTTAAGGGCTGTGTTTCATGTAGGCTTACCCTGGCGTGACGTTCTGATAACCATGTCAATCTCTCTTAGCGTTTAATTTTGGGGGGGTAAATACAGGTGAATATATTGATAAAAGTCACCTTGTGTTAGAGAGATTTACACAGTTATCAAAACGTCATGCCAGGGTAAGCCTACAGTACACAAAAAAATATATTTCAAGTGTTTCTAAAATCCCCTGTCAGAAAAATAAAAGGTGAACCATTTCGAACCATTTCTCTTAGCTGTATATTTACTGTCACACTTGCACTAGAGAAGTAAGGCTGGAGTTATGCATGTATGCCAACAGCATTTGATAATGAAAGTGTGTGTGAACTACCATTGCCTGTTTTACTCAAACCTGACTGAACAACTCACTGAATACTAAGTTGCTTAAACAGCGTAACATACGATCACATCTACCTTACCTAAGAAAGCATTTTCACCTTTTAACATGACCTTGGGGTCATGTTCATTAGGCACCAAACAGAAGAACATGTACTGAAACAGGGATAAAAATGTCCAATGAGAATCTCACATTTTAGTATTCCACTTCAAAACATTTCCAATTGTTTTCCATTGCGTGCCCTAATGAACATGAACTCAGGCTGCTGGATTCGGTGCGAGACCTGTCCCTGTCCTAACTACGTTGTGTGTCATTGTCAGGACTCATCCGCCATAGATGACTCACTGGAGGACACTGCCTCAGAGAACCCACTGTGCACGGACACGTGCAATGACATGTAAGTGCCCATGCCATGGCGGACTGTCCCTTCTGTTAGTTCATCATTCTCCATTGACAATAGGAAGGGTTCGACAAGTGAACCTATAATGATTTTGATATTGCATCTTAAATCACCCCCCTCACCCTTTTTGTTATAATATTTTTTCTCTCTCTCAGCCGAAGGCAAAAGTCCTCAGAAGAAGGGCAGAGTAGCGAGGAGACAGATGAACTTTCCCTCATCGATCACATGGAGATCATGTCCCGGATAACACTAAAGCAGAAGGTAAATGTGCTTCTTAGTTTCTACTATTGCGGGTCAGTCCATTTTACCTCGAGGCTCTTGCAGCTCAATCCGTTTATAATCACAGGAAAGGCCTCTTTCTATGAGATACTTCATAGGAATCTACAAGAAGGATACTCATAATACTAAATAAGCCTCCACCCCAAAGCTGCTTACAGAGAGCCTGTCCGTTGCTACCCCATGCCTCTAACTCAATGTTACAATCTCACAGTAGATGATAAGTATGTTATTATCGGCGAAAAGCTTGAGTTGGCATGGCAAGGTCAGACCGGCTTTAGTAGTGCATATCTCCTTATAGATAACCCTCTCACGGCTAACAAGTCTGGCTTTTCAAAACATATTTTTCTATATTGTCGGTACGGTTTAATCAGGATAGTCACTCGTAGGGCTACACTGGGACTCATCACGAAGTCAACTCTTAGGCTAATCCTCTCTCCCCGTACAACTTTTTCATCTGTCCGTGTGATACCAGAGCGACGACGGTCCAGATGTCCGAGCCGGATCGGGGGATATTTTATTAGTCCACGCCACAGAAACAGACCGCAAAGGTATGTATGACCTCCGTAGCGTACACGCACAAACGCACACGCACACACACACACACAGACACACACATCCCCCAGAGGAGACTAGTACATGTGGTCTGTGTCCACTCAGTAGGGCGGGTCTCTCCCCACCCTCCTACTTCTATACCTCATAATTACTGGAATCAACTGCACTGCATGTCATGCTTTTGTATGCCAATGTTTTGCATATAAAACCAAGTAGGTTTTTTGATGTTTATTTTGTGGTGACCTACCGAAGTTGAATGTGTTCCTGTCAATAATACGTCTTTTTTCCGTAATAGACCCAGACTTTCCTTCCCTCAGATGGGAGCTCTTGACAAATGAGAGGATATTTAGTGATCTCCTGTGGGGTCTTCTTTTCCAGATCTTGTCTTGTACTGTGAGGCTTTCCTGACGACGTACAGAACATTTATAACCCCCGAGGACCTCATCAAAAAGCTGCACTACAGATATCCTTTCCATGCTTCACATCTCACATGTCGTCCAAGGGCCACCCACCAAAAAAAGGTTTCAGAAAAACTATTCTGTGACCCAGGAAACGAAACTGCCTAGTTTCAACATCTTTCCGTAGATCATTTTATGAATATGAACACTGTGTGTGTTAAAACGTGTAAAAGTTGCACATTAATTACATATTATAAATAAAATGTACAGTTTTGAAATCATAGTGCATTTTGGGTCATTTCCCCTAGTTAAGGTTGTTAGACCTTGGTTACAATTGTTACACATGTTCCGTTGTACATTCTTGCAGAAAGCAGCTTATATACTGGACTGGAGAAATTCCGAAATAATACGAGATAAGAAGCTGTTCAAATGTTTCGAGGGCTATGTTACCGAGCAAACGTTGTGCGGTCTTTAGTTTAGCGAGCAGTCAAACGTAACGATGGCCCTTGTTATGCTAAATACAGCTGCTAAAGCATCTTATATTAACTAAGAACCACTGTACATGCTTAAAACATATTTCCTCATTTCGGGGGTTCACCTGGATCAGCGATGGACCGGTAACGTGTTGCTTGACCTTATGCAAGGATGAACACACAAATGAATGTGCAACTTTGACAAGTTTTGAACCACAGCGTTCATATTCATAACATTATCTACGTAGAGAAGAAACAGATTTTTGGTAGCTTGCCCTTGATTAATGTGGACAGAGAGCTTCCTTCAACAACGCCTGCTTGGTTGAGACGATAGGGAATGGGAAGAAAAATCCTTACGATAGACGTAAACACTGAATACTATAAGATTGGAGACTGTTTCGCTTAACCCCTCCACACATATACCAGATTTAGTCACAGCCCAGACACCTTCAAGAAGAGAGTCAGCAAAAACACCTTCTTCGTTCTGGTCCGTGTGGTGGACGAGCTGTGGTGAGTTCCCTAGGCTGTCATTTGACTAGAAAACTGTCTTATCAAAAACCTACACTCTGCAAAGACCATTTTTCATGTCCTGATTCTTATTCCCATTTCCTTTTGCGAAAGGGGGGAGGGCTTAACTGGTTGTGATTCATTTTCAATTAAACGCCTCGTGTCTTTTTCCTGTCTTTTTTTCTCCACCACCACTCTCATATCCCTCCGTTCTATCGGCTTTGGAACTGTGTGTGTGTGTGTGTGTGTGTGTGTGTGTGTGTGTGTGTGTGTGTGTGTGTGTGTGTGTGTCAGTCTGGTGGAGATGACGGAGGACATCCTGAAACAGCTGATGGACCTGGTGTTCAGGCTGGTGTGTAACGGTGAGCTGAGCCTGGCCCGTGTGCTCCGCAAGAACATCCTGGACAAGGTGGAGCAGAGGAAGTTGCTGCGCTACACCAACTCCCTTAAACCACTGGCCGCGCGAGGTGTCGCTGCCAGGTAGGCCCGCCCACCCACAATTAGTGAAGGAGAATAATGCGACAGCTCAAACCTTGCATTTTGTAATGTTTCAAAGAAAGCTACCATTTAGAAATGTTCAGCTCTGCAACAGTAACAGAATTCTTTGTTGTTTTCTGAACATCAATGTATCACAGTGTCTAGTTCTAACTCTGGCCATATTTACTTTTCCCGTTGTCTTTAGACCGGGGACCCTGCATGATTTCCGCAGTCACGAGATTGCAGACCAGCTAACTCTCCTGGACGCGGAGCTCTTCTACAAAATTGAGGTAACGCATCCAAGCATGTCCTTCTCCTCCTGCATATGCTGCCCCTCTCTAAAAAGTCCTTATTCGTGTGACTCTGTCTCCCTCTACACAGATCCCTGAGGTGTTGCTTTGGGCTAAGGAGCAGAACGAGGAAAAGAGTCCCAACCTCACACAATTCACAGAGCACTTTAACAACATGTCATACTGGTAAGCCTGAGCCCCAAATCTTAACGTAGTCACCACAGTGCTTCTCTTCGTCCCTGCAGCACTTCACTGCCCTCTCCGATAGGAAAGCAGCCAGGTCTGGAGAACGTGATGACAAACTGATGCATCTCTCCCCCTTCGTGTCTCCCTCAGGGTACGCTCCATAATCATTCTGCAGGAGAAAGCCCAGGACCGAGAAAAGCTCCTCCTTAAATTCATCAAAATAATGAAGGTATACCTGCTTGAAATGTGGATACTTAAGAATGTGCAAAACAGTGGTATTGGGAGGGTTTGTTAAAAAAGCAACAAATTCTCAAGTGCATTTTAAGATGGTTTCCCTTCACTGTCTTGCAGCACTTACGGAAGCTAAATAATTTCAACTCGTATTTGGCAATATTATCTGCCTTGGATTCGGCTCCCATCCGAAGACTGGAATGGCAGAAAACAACCTCAGAGGTGAGTTGGACTGTGTTGTCTAATAGATGTCCAAAGATTGCTCTGGAACACTTGGTTTATTGTTAATCTTTCCTTCGCAGCATTTAAGAGATTAAATCTCTACATGTGTTGTGTTTGAGGTTAACATGGCTGTCACTGTTCTGTTCTGTTTACAGGGCCTAGAAGAATACTGCACGTTGATAGACAGTTCCTCGTCGTTCCGGGCCTACCGAGCGGCACTGGCAGACGTGGAGCCCCCATGTATACCATATCTGTAAGTCAAACTGCTGGGTTGGAAGGTGTATATGCACTTTGTCACAAGTGATACAAATGTATTTGCACGTCTCCAATATGTATTGCTCACTGTATATTTCTCGTCTTTATTGTACTGACTGTTTCTTGTTTTGTTTATTTCCCACACGATGCATAGGGGACTTATCCTCCAGGACTTAACCTTTGTCCATTTGGGCAACCCTGACCTCATCAACGGGAAGGTCAACTTCTCAAAGCGCTGGCAGCAGTTCAATATCCTGGACAGCATGAGGCGCTTCCAGCAAGTGTACGTATATAGTGGCCAACAGATCTGGGAGAACTCTATTTTGAACTATTCCTTGTGGAAAGTAACTATTTTTCCAGGGGAACAAATATTTACTTTGGAGGTGACTACAACTATTTGAATAAAGATCCCAAAAAAGTACTACATTTTCAAACTATTTGAATACAGATCTCAGGAAGTGACTACTTTTCAAAACTATTTGAATACAGATCTCAGGAAGTGACTACTTTTCTGAAACTGTTGGATTGGCTACTTTCAACTAATGACAGGGCTGTATCTGGAACTGCATGCTAAATAAAGAAATATAATTAATAGAGGACACAATCTCCTATACTATTCCAGTTTATCTGACAGTCATATTTAATCTACACAATACATTTTCTGAATGTCCATTGCCCAACGTGTACATAATCAAGTCAAACCAATTATATTTTATACAGATAAGTATAAATAAGTTGTGACGCTCAACTACTGCATGACTCTTTGAACATGCCACTGAAAAGGTTGAAAGCAGCAATTCATTTTATAATTAAAAGCCATTTGCAAACAGCAAATTGGATGCTTAGCAAAAACAAGTTTGAAACTTTTTGTCCATCTGAGGGTAAGTGTTCTTGTTTCAAACACACACACACACCACACCATCTTTAAAGGGATGTTCCATCTACCTTGACTGTAGTTGATTCAATAAGGCAGTTTTGGGATATTTTGTTTTCTTTCGACACTTAATAACCATATTTTGTTACAGTTCGCGTTCTCAGTAACACTTAACATTTAAACTGTTCTTGTGCCTGTGTAATAAAACTGTCATTACTTTTGGAGCAACATTTTATTAGCATGTTACATGATACTTTGGTAATTGCATTTTAATTGCATAGCAATGAGCTGAGTTTTTGTTTCTTCTGTACACAGGAAAAGTAACTGTTCCTTATTCCACTTATTCCACTCCGGTATTATGCAATTATAAAGCAATTTCCAAAGTCCTATGTGATAACAATGTTGCTATTGTAATAATCACAAAGTTACTACACATGTATTATAACTTGATAACAAGTGCTACTTATGTATCACTCACTAATGAAAATATATTTGTTAGTAATTTTGAAGCTGCAAAGGTGATCTACTCTATTGTTGAGATTATTTTAGCTATAGGCTATATTAAGATTCATATCTAAGAGCCCTCAAACAATGTGCTGATAATCATATATTTAGACTAATTCAACTAACTTGTAGTTTTTTGTTGTTCATCAAATATGTGGCAGCCATCGAATAAATATATATATATATATTCAAATATTTATTTGAAAATCGAAGAAAGTAGTTGCCTTTTAGTTGAAACTCTATATAAACTATATTTGACTACCTTAAGTATTTGAAAAGTTGTTATTTTCAAATAAACTACAAAATATAACTATTTTCTCCCCAGGTCTGGTGGCCAATCTGTCCGTTGCTGTCATACAGCTTTATGTTCAATGCACTTTTCTTTCTCCCCCGAAAAATGTTTTGGAATTTTATGATATTTTCCTTGGACTTTTCCCACCTTTGCAATGTTTAGATGGTGTTTTCCCTCTCTCCCAGGCATTATGATCTGAAACACAACGACGACATCGTCTCCTTTTTCAATGACTTCAGCGACCACCTGGCAGAGGAGGCTCTGTGGGAGCTGTCTCTAAAGATCAAACCTCGGAACATTACGCGGCGCAAAACGGAGCGCGAAGAGAAGACATAGGAACGTGTCCCGCTGTATTGGATCTTTGGTCATTTTACAAAATCATGAAATTACAAGAGACTACAAACAAGTAGAACTGTGAAGGCAGCTAAAAGACTGTGGATGATTTCTTTTTTTTTCTTTTTTTGGACATCTCAGACTTGGGATTCTCTGTTTGGGATTGCGCTCAGTCTGTGTGTGAGTAAAGCCAGTGAGAGAGACACTGCATTGTTGCAAGGCTCACAAAAAGATTCCTAATGTTCACCTTTGTCACCAACCTCATCCACCCGATGCCATATTATGGGTATGGTCCAAGCATTACAGGATACGCTAGGGGTTGTCCTCTCACAACCCAAGACATTGCCCTGACTAAAACCTTATCATACTGATGTGGGCCATGGGAAACACGGCCCAATGTCACTCAGTTTAGACTTTTTTTATACGGGACTCCAGACCCTTTTTTTGCTGCCACAAACTGTGACGCTGTATCGCCTGACATGGCAGAGAACTGCTATGGGTGGTGCAGAACTTTGAGCAAAGACACTCGTCACCTGGGTCTGCTTCTAGACTGGTGGAAAAATATATATTACTGGTGCACATAAGACATCATTTTGTCATTAAAAATCATGTTTTTTTCAAGGAAGTGTTGTATGTATGATACTGTCTGACTGATGCAATGCAGTTTTTGTTTTGTTCTTTAAAAGGATGTGAAAATTATACTTCCGAAATACGGAGAAGTGATACATGAAGTTCATATAGAGTGGGGCCCGGAATTATTGGATCCCTTGATAAAGATGAGCAAAGAAGACTGTATAAAATGAACAATACAAATGCTGAACTATATTGTATATAAATATATTGTGTATAAATTGTTCTGGTGCTTGGTAAAGTTAATGACGCCATTGACCTTAACAAGGGCTCCAGGACCAGTGGAAGCAAAATAGCCCCATATCATCAAAGATCTACCACCATATTTTACAGTAGGAATGAGGTATTTTCTGCCTATGCATTTTTCTTTTGAAAGCCAAACCCACCATTGATGTGCATGGCCAATGAGCTCTGTTTTCATGTCATCTGACCGTAGCAGCGCCTGGAGTTTGCTAAACGGCATTGGCACTTGGATTGGAGCCAGTGCTATGGTCATATGACATGAAAATAGAGCTCCTTGGGTTTGGCTTTCAAAAGAGCAATACATATGCAGAAAAAAACTCATTCCTACTGTAAGATATGGTGGTGTTTTTTGAAATGATATGGGGCTATTTTGCTTCCTCTAGTCCTGATGCCCTTGGTAAAGTTAATGACGCCGTTGACCTTAACAAGTACCGGTACATTTTAGCCAAAAACCTGGTTGCCTCTGCCAGGAGGCTGAAACTTTTCCACAAGTGAATCTTCCAGCAAAACAATAATCCCAAGCACATGTTAAAAATAATCCAAAAAGAAATGGTTAATTGACCACAAAATCCACATTTTGAACCTCATTGAAAACCTGTGGTTTGAAGCATTCTGTATGGAGGAATAATCTAAGCCCTCCGAATGTGTTCTCCAATCTCATAAAACATTTTAGAAAAATACTTTGTCGTTATCCTGGCTAGGGGAGGGTTGCTGGAGAATTGAAAACGGGATCCAATACATTTTACCCTTTTTTTATTTATTTTATTTATTTTAAACAATCTCTTTCTCTGAAAAATTGTATTAGTATAAAATAATATTTATTTTTGCATTTTTACAGTCTTTTTTTCATATCTTTATCAAGGGATCCAATAATTCCAGACCTCACTGTACTTGCACTTAAAAATCAAATGAACAAAAAAGTGATGTGATGTATGTGTCATGGGAGCTGTACATAGCAGTGAACATTAGAAACATTACAGCAATCAGAAGTGGACCTGGTCGCCATCCCTCTACTGTTTAATCTGGATGGTGAATGAAGGCCTTTTATACAGAACAAAAATATAAACGCAACATGTAAAGTGTTGGTTTCATGAGCTGAAATAAAAGATCCCAGAAATTTTGCACAAAAAGCTTATTTCTCTCAAATGTTGTGCACACATTTGTTTACATCCCTTTTAGTGAGCATTTCTCCTTTGCCAATATGATCCATCTACCTGATATGTGTGGTAAATCAAGAAGCTGATTAAACAGCATGATCATTACACAGGTGTACCTTGTGCTAGGGACAATAAATGGCCACTCTAAAATGTACAGTTTTGTTACCACAGATGGTTCAAGATTGAGGGAGCGTGAAATTGGCATGCTGACTGCAGGAATGTCCACCAGAGCTGTTGCCATATAATTTAATATTAATTTATCTACCACAAGCTGCCTCCAATGTTGTTAGAGAATTTGGCAGTACTTCCAACCGGACTCACAACCGCAGACCATGTGTAACCACGTTAGCCCAGGACCTCCACATCCAGCTTCTTCACCTGCGGGATCATCTGAGACCAACCAGTGGACAGCTGATGAAACTGTGGGTTTGCACAACCATAAACCGTCTCAGGGAAGCTCATCTGTGTGCTTGTCATCCTCACCAGAGTCTTGTCCTGACTGCAGATTGGCGTCATAAACAATTTCAGTAGACAAATGCTCACCTTCAATGGCCACTAGCATGCTGGAGAAGTGTGCTCTTCATGGATGCATCCCGGTTTCAACTGTACCGGGCAGATGGCGGCGTGTGGGCGAGCGGTTTGCTGATGTCAACATTGTGAACAGTGTGCCCCATGTTGGTGGTGGGGTTATGGTATGGGCAGGTATAAGCTACGGATAATGAACACAATTGCATTTTATCAATGGCAATTTCAATGCATAGAGATACCGTGACAAGACCCTGAGGCCCATTGTCGTGCCTTTCATCCGCCGCCATCACCTCATGTTTCAACATCATGCACGGCCACATGTCGCAAGGATCTGTACACAATTCCTGGAAGCTGAAAATGTCCCAGGTCTTCCATGGCCTGTATACTCACTAGATATGTCACCCATTGAGCACGTTTGATATGCTCTGGATCAGTGTATGACAGCGTTTTCCAGCTCCCGACAATATCCAGTAACTTGGTACAACAATTGAGTGGGACAACATTCCACAAGCAACAGCCTGATCAACTCTATGCAAAGGAGATGTGCCTCGCTGCACACCAAGTATTGACTGGTTTTCTGATCTAACGCCCCTACCGATTTTGTTAAGGTATCTGAGACCAACAGATGCATATCTGTATTCCCAGTCGTGAAATCCGTAGATTAAGGCCAATTGTCTGCTTTCCTTATTTGAACTGTAACTCGGTAAAATCTTTGAAATTGTTTCATGTTGCGTTTTATATTTTTCTGCAGTCATGCAGTCTGCACTTGCGTGTTATCAAGTAAGCATAGAATGAATGGAGGGTCAATGGAGGTTTTCCTTATGAATAAAACAAACAGTCCCAGTCAAGTCTTTCTTTATTTTACTATTTTCTACATTGTAGAATAATAGTGAAGACGTCAAAACTATGAAATAACACATATGGAATCGTGTAGTAACCAAAAAAGTGTTAAACAAATCAAAATATATATATTTGAGATTATTCAAAGTAGCCACCCTTTGCCTTAATGACAGCTTTGCACACACTTGGCATTCTCTCAACCAGCTTCATCAGGAATGCTTTTCCAACAGTCTTGGCTGCTTTTCCTTCACTCTACGGTCCAACTCATCCCAAATGTTACGCACGCCTCTGAGAAGAGGGAACGCAACACCCTGCTACAACTCAACTCCCCGTGAAGTGAAAGTGGTATGAACTGTAGGTGCGAGAAAGGACGACAAAGGCAGAATTTACCGTTTACTAGGATTTATTTCCTACACGGTAATATGGGGAAAAGGGGCTGGACGGAACCAAAGCAAAGAAAGTAAATATCAAAGCTTCCCCCTCTCCTATCTAACCTGTCTACCCACTACTTACCTATCTTAACACCACCTGGTGCCCTAACCAAAATACAGGGGGTGGTCCGCCCAGGTCTTACCTAGTGTGCCTAGACATTGAATATACTACGGGTATATGTATGCCCGCGGGCCTCTTGCCTAAGCACTCCCAAAGTGCCTTCTCCTTCCCCCCTGGGAACAAATGAAACAGAACAACAAACAATTTCACAAACACTTTACAACAAAACTGAGTTAGTTAACTCAGGCCACTAAAGAAGCTTTGACAAAGCAACAAACACAGAACATATCAAAGCTGCTACCAACAACAACTAACACATTACATACCACACTTTCTGTTAAACAACCAACACTATATCATAATCTAATTCTCCAGCAAGGATCTCAGCCTGCCTATCATCTCTCTAATATCTCCAAAATATTCAGCACCATCTCAATTGGGTTGAGGACAGGGGATTGTGGAGGCCAGGTCATATGATGCAGCACTCCATCACTCTCCTTCTTGGTCAAATAGCCCTGACACAGCCTAGAGGTGTGTTGGGTCAATGTCCTGTTGAAAAACAAAATGATAGTCCCACTAAGCGCAAACCAGATGGGATGGCGTATCCCTGCAGAATGCTGTGGTAGCCATGCTGGTTAAATATGCCTTAAATTCTAAATAAATCACAGACGTGTCACCAGCAAAGCACCATCACACCTCCATTCATCACGGTGGTAACCACGCATGCGGAGATCATCCATTCACCTACTCTGCATCTCACAAGACAGCGGTTGGAACCAAACATCTCAAATTTGGACTTCCACCAATATGTCCATTTGCTCGTGTTTCTTGGCCCAAGCAAGTCTTCTTCTTATTGGTGTCCTTTAGTAGTGGTGTCTTTGCAGAAATTCAACCATGACGGCCTGATTTACGCAGTCTCCTCTGAACAGATGGTGTTGAGATGTGTCTGTTACTTGAACTCTGTGAAGCATTTATTTGGGCTGCAATCTGAAGTGCAGTTAACTAATGAACTTATCCTCTACAGCAGAGGTAACTCTGGGTCTTCCTTTCCTGTGGCGGTCCTTATGAGAGAGCCAGTTTCATCATAGCACTTGATGGTTTTTGCGACTGCACTTGAAGAAACTTTAAAAGTTCTTGAAATTGTCCCGATTGACTGACCTTCATGCCTTCTTAATTAACCTGCATGGCTACCACAGCATTCTGCAGGGATACGCCATCCCATCTAGGTTGCACTTAGTGAGACTATCATTTTGTTTTTCAACAGGACATTAACCCAACACACCTCCGGGCTGTGTCAGGGCTATTTGTCCAAGGAGAGTACTGATGGACTGTTGTTTCTCTTAGCTTTTTTGAGCTGTTCTTGCCATAATAAGGACTTGGTATTTTACCAAATAGGGCTATATTCTGTATACCACCCTTACCTTGTCACAACACAACTGATTGGCTCAAACGCATTAAGAAGGAAAGACATTCCACAAATTAACTTTTAACAAGGCACACCTGTTAATTGAAATGCATTCCAGGTGACTACCTCATGAAGCTGCTTGAGAGAATGCAAAGGGTGTGCAAAGCTGTCATCAAGGCAAAGGGTAGCTACTTTGAAGAATCTCAAATATAAATATATTTGTATTTGTTTAACACTTTTTTGGTTACTACATAATTCCATGTGTTATTTCATAGTTTTGATGTTTTAACTATTATTCTACAATGTAAAAAAATATAAAAAATAAAGAAAAACCCTGGAATGAGTAGGTGTGTCCAAACTTTTGACTGGTACTGTATTTCTAATCAGGCATTAAATATGACAGTCAGAAGCTCAGTCGGGAACATCGGGGAAATAATCCGTTCTGCTACATTGGACCATTTTTCTCCTCACTTCATTGAAGTGAGCTTTTTGAGTGTTGAATTGATTGCGCTAGCAGTAGCGTTAGAGATTCGGGGTGTCAAATATTGTTGCTATTTTCACAACTGGGAATTATGGGTGCAGTAGCTGGCAGTGGCGTGAAAGGGCATAGTAATATATAGTCTGCCCCAAATTTGCTAAATATGTTGAACATGTTTGCAGTTCACATTTGTTCTAATTGCATTGCTTCAATACAGAAATACATTATTAAACATAGGCTATAGCATTCACACTGATATAGCGGCTAGGCCTGCTGTAAATTGCAGTCTGGACATGGACATGCCAAACATAGTCAATAATCAAGGCCTAAAAAATATATCATATAATTCTAATAAAAATGAAGCAACTTGTTTTAAATAGGCTATGTTTAAATATAGTTACAGGCACCATCATTTCTACCTGTGGGCGTATAATACAGAAAAGGCAACTTGGACTATGGAGGGTTTTACACACATACAAACTTTTCACAGGGGCTGGATTAAGATCCAATATAAAGAGAAAGGGGGAATGTCCACTCACCATTTTACTGCTCGGAAATGTAATGTTTTATAAACGTCATGGAACCATCTTACAGGTAATATTTGCACTTCTCAAGAAATAGCCACGTACAGTACGTTCTCACCATAAACCCATGGATTGGAGAATCTTTCTAATAGGTTTGTTTTTATTTCATTTAACTTGATTAAAAAGCAATCTTTTTTTTAAACCAACAATATTTCTAAATGGGATCAGGTCAGAAGCATGATGATGTAAATCATTTATCCCGTTCCATTGCACTGTGTGCAGGCCTGGAGCGTGTCTTTGGTAGTCGGGCGTAGGGCGATCTTTAAAAATGGGGATGGGATAGCCTACTTGAACAAATCAAATTTGATTTGTCACATGCACCGAATACAACAGGTGCAGACCTTACCGTGAAATGCTTACTTTACAAGCCCTTAACCAACCATGCAGTTCAAGAAATAGAGTTGAGAAAATATTTACTAAATAAACTAAGGTGAAAAAAATGTATACTGTGTATATACACTGCTCAAAAAAATAAAGGGAACACTTAAACAACACAATGTAACTACAAGTCAATCACACTTCTGTGAAATCAAACTGTCCACTTAGGAAGCAACACTGATTGACAATAAATTTCACATGCTGTTGTGCAAATGGAATAGACAACAGGTGGAAATTATAGGCAATTAGCAAGACACCCCCAATAAAGGAGTGGTTCTGCAGGTGGTGACCACAAACCACTTCTCAGTTCCTATGCTTCCTGGCTGATGTTTTGGTCACTTTTGAATGCTGGCGGTGCTTTCACTCTAGTGGTAGCATGAGACGGAGTCTACAACCCACACAAGTGGCTCAGGTAGTGCAGCTCATCCAGGATGGCACATCAATGCGAGCTGTGGCAAGACGGTTTGCTGTGTCTGTCAGCGTAGTGTCCAGAACATGGAGGCGCTACCAGAAGACAGGCCAGTACATCAGGAGACGTGGAGGAGGCCGTAGGAGGGCAACAACCCAGCAGCAGGACCGCTACCCCCGTCTTTGTGCAAGGAGGAGCACTGCCAGAGCCCTGCAAAATGACCTCCAGCAGGCCACAAATGTGCATGTGTCTGCTCAAACGGTTAGAAACAGACTCCATGAGGGTGGTATGAGGGCCCGACGTCCACGGGTGGGGGTTGTGCTTACAGCCCAACACCGTGCAGGACGTTTGGCATTTGCCAGAGAACACCAAGATTGGCAAATTCGCCACTGGCGCCCTGTGCTCTTCACAGATGAAAGCAGGTTTACACTGAGCACGTGACAGAGTCTAGAGACGCCGTGGAGAACGTTCTGCTGCCTGCAACATCCTCCAGCATGACCGGTTTGGTGGTGGGTCAGTCATGGTGTGGGGTGGCATTTCTTTGGGGGGCCGCACAGCCCTCCATGTGCTCGCCAGAGAAGCCTGACTGCCATTAGGTACCGAGATGAGATCCTCAGCCCCCTTGTGAGACCATATGCTGGTGCGGTTGGCCCTGGGTTCCTCCTAATGCAAGACAATGCTAGACCTCATGTGGCTGGAGTGTGTCAGCAGTTCCTGCAAGAGAAAGGCATTGATGCTATGGACTGGCCCGCCCGTTCCCCAGACCTGATTCCAATTGAGCACATCTGGGACATCATGTCTCGCTCCATCCACCAACGCCATGTTGCACCACAGACTGTCCAGGAGTTGGCGGATGCTTTAGTCCAGGTCTGGGAGGAGATGCCTCAGGAGACCATCCGCCACCTCATCAGGAGCATGCCCAGGTGTTGTAGGGAGGTCATACAGGCACGTGGAGGCCACACACACTACTGAGCCTCATTTTGACTTGTTTTAAGGACATTACATCAAAGTTGAATCAGCCTGTAGTGTGGTTTTCCACTTTAATTTTGAGTGTGACTCCAAATCCAGACCTCCATGGGTTGATAAATTTGATTTCCATTGATAATTTTTGTGTGATTTTGTTGTCGGCACATTCAACTATGTAAAGAAAAAAGTATTTAATACGAATATTTCATTCAATCAGATCTAGGATGTGTTATTTTAGTGTTCCCTTTATTTTTTTGAGCAGTGTATATCAAAAAGTAACATACTAAAATTGTATAACAATAACGAGGCTATATACAGGGGGTACCGAGTCAATATGCGGGGATACAGGTTAGTCGAGGTAATTTGTAAAGTGACTATGCATAGATAATAAACAGTGAGTAGCAGCAGTGTAAAAACAAAGGGAGGGGTCAATGTAAATTGTCCAGGTGGCCATTTTATTTAATTGTTCAGCAGTCTTATGGCTTGGGGGTAGAAGCTGTTAAGGAGCCTTTTGGTCCTAGACTTGGTGCTCTGGTACCGCTTGCCATGCGGTAGGGCCTTCCTCTGACACGCCTAGTATATACAGTGGGGAGAACAAGTATTTGATACACTGCCGATTTTGCAGGTTTTCCTACTTACAAAAAGCATGTAGAGGTCTGTAATTTTTATCATAGGTACACTTCAACTGTGAGAGACGGACTCTCAAACAAAAATGCAGAAAATCACATTGTATGATTTTTTAGTAATTAATTTGCATTTTATTGCATGACATAAGTATTTGATCACCTACCAACCAGTAAGAATTCCGGCTCTCACAGACATGTTAGTTTTTTCTTGAAGAAGCCCTCCTGTTCTCCACTCATTACCTGTATTAACTGCACCTGTTTGAACTCGTTACCTGTATAAAAGACACCTGTCCACACACTCAATCAAACAGACTCCAACCTCTCCATAATGGCCAAGACAACTTTTTTTAAAGTTATCTGTGACCAACAGATGCATATCCGTATTCCCAGTCATGTGAAATCCATAGATTAGGGCCTAATGAATTTGACTGATTTCCTTATATGAACTGTAACTCTGTAAAATCTTTGAAATTGTTGCATGTTGCGTTTATATTTTTATTCAGGGTAGATTAAATTGTACACTGTTATCAGCGTTTTGTGCCGACTGTATTTTATATTTTCTACAAGATAAACTTATGGAATACTAAGGGCATTGGTTGTATGCATAATTCTGACAGTGCTTTGATTGGTGCGTATAGTAATAAACTTACAAACGCTTGCTCACCCTGTAGCTCTCCAGAACCACGGTTGGCCAGGGTTAAACCAAGTACGTCTCTGTTTTTAAGGTTTGTATCTATTACGTTCCTCTGACCCATATGCTATTGTTGCCCTTTGATTAGAGACACCAGACTGCAAGTAATAATGTCATCATAGGAAAAGGAAATGTTTGTCTATTTGGTCTCCTGCTCTTTTTGTGAGGAGAGGATACTGATCCAAGCACTATGAAGCTGAAGATCCTGTGTGAACTGAAAGATTGTACTACAGTTTGACGTGATTTCACTCAAGCGATGAAGTTGGTTGAGACTTTGGTGTTAAGTGACTTTGGGCGTCTTGAAAAGCGCTTAAAATAAAATGTATTATTTATTATTAGAAAAATAATGTGTTTGTTTTCTGATGACTCTGAAGAGGTCTGTGTGCATGAGAGCTAATAATGTACCATTCAGGTAGGTGAGTGCATTTTCCTGCTCCCTGCGTCACCACAAATCTCACTATTAGTCATAGTGTTTCTATATTTATATTTGTGTATTGATATATGGATATTTATATACAGTAGAGATCAGGGGTGTAGTGGAGGGTAACGCACCTTTACGCACCTTTTATTTTGTGAGAGGGTTTACCCAAAAATGCATTGAAAGTTTAGGGAGAGTTACTTTATTCACCATGTATTGCGATCAGAGTTTACCACGACGTCACTGGTAGAGATCATGAGGTTTCTTGCTGAGGATAGCTGAAGGCAACAGAGTTATAACCTCTTACTTTGCCAGAAATTCACACACACAGTCTAATTTTAGTTTAGTTTTGTCAGTGTTAGACTGGTAATGTTTTCAACTTTGAATGGTCATTCATCAACTTTATTACAGTCTAATATGTTTGTAGGCGATACAATCCGAGTTTGAAGTGTTGGACAAGAGTAGGCCTAAATGTCAAGTTTATTAGTGCTGTTTCATGACGGTACAAAATGCATAAATAGTTTTGCATCATGTGCCATCCACAGACGGTCAAGCAAAGTAAAAAAATGTTTTTTATCATACTGTATCTAAAGCATTCCTTTAAAACGAGTGCTTTTTCGTCATATGTGGACTAGAGGAGAAAGAAGGGAAAGCACCATTGTTGTGTATTTTATTCCTCTCATGTTACTATTTTAAACTGCATAATTGGGAAAGGCTCATAAGCAAACAATTCATGTAAAGCCTACACCAGTTGTATTTGGCGCAAATTACAAAATAAAATTTTATTCGAAATCCTTAAGCTCGTTGATATAAACAGCCTTGAACTGACCAATGTCAGGTATCAAAATCAAATTTTATTTGGTCACATACACATGGTTAGCAGATGTTCATGCGAGTGTAGCGAAATGCTTGTGCTTCTAGTTCTGACCATGCAGTAATATCTAACAAGTAATCTAACAATTTCACAACAACTACCTTATACACACAAGTGTAAAGGAACGAATAAGAATATGTACATATATGGATGAGCGATGGCCGTGCGGCATAGGCAAGATGCAGAGTACAGTATATACATATGAGATGAGTAATGTAGGGTATGTAAACATTATTCAAGTGGCATTGTTTAAAATGACTAGTGATCCATTTATTACATCCACTTTTTTATTATTAAAGTGGCTAGAGATTTGAGCCAGTATGTTGGCAGCAGCCACTCAATGTTAGTGATGGCTGTTTAACAGTCTGATGGCCTTGATAGATAAATAGATAGAAGCTGTTTTTCAGTCTCTCTGTCCCAGCTTTGATGCACCTGTACTGACCTTGCCTTCTGGATGATAGCAGGGTGAACAGACAGTGGCTCGGGTGGTTGTTGTCCTTGATAATCTTTTTGGCCTTCCTGTGACATCGGTTGGTGTAGGTGTCCTGGAGGGCAGGTAGTTTGCTCCTGGTGATGCGTTGTGCAGACCTCACTACCCTCTGGAGAGCCTTACGGTTGTGGGTGGAGCAGTTGCCATACCAGGCGTTGATACAGCCCGACAGGATGCTCTCGATTGTGCATCTGTAAAAGTTTGAGAGTTTTCGGTGACAAGCCAAATTTCTTCAGCCTCCTGAGGTTGTTGCTCCTTCTTCACCACGCTGTCTGTGTGGGTGGACCATTTCAGTTTGTCCGTGATGTGTACGCTGAGGAACTTAAAACGTTCCACCCTCTCCACTACTGTACCGTCGATGTGAATAGGGGGGTGCTCCCTCTGCTGTTTCCTGAAGTCCACGATCATCTCATTTGTTTTGTTGACGTTGTGTGAGGTTATTTTCCTGACACCACACTCCGAGGGCCTTTACCTCCTCCTTGTAGGCCGTCTCGTCGTTGTTGGTAATCAAGCCTATCACTGTAGTGTCGTCTGCAAACTTGATGATTGGGTTGGAGGCATGAATGGCCATGCAGTCATGGGTGAACAGAGAATACAGGAGAGGGCTGAGAACGCACCCTTGTGGGGCCCCAGTGTTGAGGATCAGCGGGGTGGAGATGTTGTTTCCTACCCTCATCACCTGGGGGCGGCCCGTCAAAAAGTCCAGGACCCAGTTGCACAGGGTTGTGTCGAGACCCAAGGTCTCGAGCTTAATGACAAGTTTGGTGGGTACTATGGTGTTAAATGCTGAGCTGTAATCGATGTACAGCATTCTTACATAGGTATTCCTCTTGTCCAGATGGGTTAGAGCAGTGTAATTGCAATTGCGTCATCTGTGGACCTATTGGGGCGGTAAGCAAATTGGAGTGGGTCTAGGGTGTCAGAGTGGAGGTGATCCTTGACTAGTCTCTCAAAGCACTTCATGATGACGGAAGTGAGTGCTACGGGGCGATAGTCGTTTAGCTCAGTTACCTTAGCTTTCTTGGGAACAGGAACAATGGTGGCTCTCTTGAAGCATATGGGAACAGCAGACTGGGATAGGGATTGATTGAATATGTCCGTAAACACACCAGCCAGTTGGAAGAAATCAATGGACCAACCAATGGCAGGTACCAATGAGCCTTACCTGACATCAAAGAACACCAATGTAAAGAAATGCCTTGAATTACTATCTGCAATTAGACCATATTGAACAAACTGGCCACTAGTGATGGGCATTCCATCTCTTTTAAGTGAGCCGGCTCGGCTCCCAAACACCTCTTTCAAAAAAAATTTTTTTTGTATTTTTTCAAGTCAAACAGTTTGCAATAGTTTGACTATGATTGGTGTTAAAACAATTCTAATTAAAATCATTACCATAACCACAATGTATTTAAAAATGCATTGGTTTGTTATGAAAAAGAATGCTATTAAACATTTGAATGTAAAGTATAACTTTTTAATGTATATAAACAAAGTGCATATAAATCTAACCGTTCAAAACAAATATAATCTGAACAACATAATAGAATATTGCACCATATCAAAGAAAAATAAATAATGTGCAAAACTGCAGCATCCCACTTAAAACATTAAACTGGTCCCTCTTTTCTGTCACATGTCCTGTGGTTACATTTGATTCTCTGCAGACCCTTACAAAGGAGTATCATTTTTGACACTGTCACATAGCTGAAAAGAGAGAACAGTAACTTATTAGTTCAGGTTCATGTTTTGTCTACTGATACTACATTCTCATCTACTGCTCATAAATATATATATATATATATATATATAAATATATATATATATATATATAAAATACTGGATTAAATAATGTAGTAATAACTGCTTACTGTACCTCTCTCCACTGTACCTCTCTCCACAGTGACCTGCTCAAAGGGTTCCAGGACCCTGCACACCTCCTCCACCACCTCCCATTCCTCTTGGGTCAGAGCATCAACAGGTGCATTTACAATGGCCAGGGTAGAAATTATGTCATCATTTGACTCAAACTGCTTCAACATATAAAATGTTGAATTCCACCTTGTAGTGCAGTCTTGTTTAGGCCTCAGCTCAGGCATCCCCATCTAGCGTTGTGTAGACTTTAGTTTTTCAGCTACTGTGCTCCTGTGGAAGTATTCCACAGCTGCTTTCTTTGTCCACAGTGGGCTTCATCACCTTCAGAGCATCTCTTACAATCAGGCTGATTGTGTGGGCAAGACATGGATGATGGGTCCATTTTAAAATGTTCATGGCTTTGGTTATGTTAGCTGCATTGTCGCTAACACAACAGACCACTTTTCCGTCTACTTGCCATTCTCTGGCCACTCTTAACAGTTCCTCTGCCAAGTTCTCTGGGGTGTGTCTGTCGCTGAACTCAAAGCAGTCCAGAAGACAGCTCGACATCGGAAAATCTTAATTGAAGTGACATGTAAGACGTGTTTTCCCTTTATGTCCAGTAGTCAGTGGTAAGGCAAACTGCAGTAGCTTTTTGGACTCTTTCCCACACTGAAGCCTATGTGCTCTCATACAGTTGTGGAATACGTGATTTTGAAATGCTTTTCCTTCTTGGAAATTTGTACATTGGATTTAGACTATTGCTATATTTTCTAAAACCTTTGTCCTACACGGCTGGACATCGGTGGCAATCATTTTAGCCAATGCAATATCAATTTGGCCTTGTTTTGCTACAGACAACCACCCATAAACTGGTCCATAGAAAGACTGCGTTGCTGTGGGTCGCGGAATAGACCTACTTGACTGAGTGTATACATCTCCACGTGTGGATGCCCGCTAGTTTCTCGAAGCTCCGCTACAGCTAGCTTCACAGTTGGGTGCACAGTTCGTATATGCCGGTGTAGATTGTGCGTAGAACCGGCTTAATATGAGATTTTGTTTTGGCAAATTCTCCACTGTGCTCTAACATTGTCTACATTATTAAAATGCATCCAAATGCTACTGTGCTTCCGACTCATTTTTTTGCTGTTGTTTTCACCGCTGTACTTCCTCTCTCCCCTCACGCATCATTGGTTCATTGGTTCACTGCGTGTCTGATTGACAGGAACAACAGGTGAGGATGTTAGTCTGAGCAGACAGTCAGAACGAATGTGTAGATTTGAGCATTTAGGCCTATATTATTTATTTTTTTATTTTTTCGTATGAATTAGTTAATTCTATAATTCTATTATCTGAATTTTTTTAAATATTTTTATAAATAGATTCGGCTCTTCTGATATGCGAGCCGGCTCTAAGAGCCGACTCTTTCGCGAACGACCCATCACTACTGGCCACTGAGTTGTATAGCTGTCATAAACGCAGCGTGGTTGCAAAATAAATAGGTTGGAATGTAAATTATCATCAAATGAATATGAAGTCTGACTGAAAGCGTCTTGATTGTCTGGTTGCGGGACAAAGGGCCAAAGTATGTAACTGCCCCGCACAATCTGGGACATGTTAAATAAAAAAATAACATGTGGTTCCCCTATTACCGAGTTCATTACAACTGGGAACTCTGACAAAAAAACATCTCAGACTGGGAAAAATCGTTTTGAACGGTCATCCATCTCGGAATTCCAAGCTGGAGTGTAATGAGACTATGGAGGTGTTCCCCACTTTTTTATTTTCTTCTTTTTTTATTATATATTTTTTTTGCAGAGTATTTAATTGTCTTAAAATATAGTTACATTTATTTTTGTAAGGTAATCAAATGTGGTGTTTAGTTTGTAAATGTACATTTGTGAATATGACATTTGGCCAAAATAATAATTTAATGAATTACATACAATTGTTTCAACTTATTTCTATCGTAAGTAAAGATTTCAAGCAGTACATCTCTCCACAATAGTGTAAAATCGTCATAAATGTGTTCAATAATAAACCTACTGCTGTCTTGCCACAGATTCCTAACTTGAATACATTGCCAAAAAAAGATGCAACACTGTTTGAACGCGGCATTAATTACAGTCGAAGACACAGACAATGAGGTAGCACGCAAGCATTGGTTGATGCATGCAACGTCTGAACGCGGCCATCGTCTCCACTGCAGCAGGCCCTCAAGTCGATTACCGATTTATGGTCTCACTGATGGAAAGCCGTGCTGGCATCGAAATGTTGAGACATTCCGAAACAGTGCCAAATTAAAGGTAATTGTATGACCATCGTACCTAGCTAGTTAATAATATACATTCGCGTCCTCAAATGTTGCTAGAAGACTAAAGGCTAAGGTTAGCTTGCTAAGAGTGGGTGGAATGGAGTGCGTAAAGGTTAGCTAGACGGTTAGCTAGGTATAGTTAGTTAGCTAGTTAGGGGAAACACTGGAATCAGTCTGAATTATGTATTTACAACAGAGGTAGCCTAGATATCCTAAATTGTTCGGTATGTAATTCAATGGGTATCCTATTTGCATATAGGTGATGTTCTTTGCTCCATATGTTAGCGAGCAGTAGCTGGCTACATTTTGTACAGACACTTATGGCCATGCAAGCATCATGGATCCAATCAGTCTCTAGCCTCGTATTTTATTCGATTGTTAACTAGCTAACTAGATTGTAATGTGGGAACAATTGTCTGATTTTGTCATTGGTTATGATTGAATCCTTGTAGTTAATGCTGACAACTGGGCACACAGGAGCCATGCTGACGTCTATCAAGTTGCCTATTGTGATCAGAGCCGAAATCAACTTGGTTTTGGTGGTGGTGACAGCCCTTGGACTTTTGTCCAGACTGTATGGAATTAACTTCCCTAAAGCTGTAGTGTAAGTAGCTACTGTATATCCAACCTCTATGTAATTCACTCCTGGTCTGGTTCCCATAGGGTGTGCAGGCTTTTGTTCCAACCCAGTTTGAAACACGGAACACACCTGATAGAGCCACTGATTAGTTGAATCAATCTGT
The DNA here is from genome assembly GCF_029448725.1 of Salvelinus fontinalis. Taxonomy (NCBI): domain Eukaryota; kingdom Metazoa; phylum Chordata; class Actinopteri; order Salmoniformes; family Salmonidae; genus Salvelinus; species Salvelinus fontinalis. Next base: position 6,111,567 of record NC_074692.1, read on the forward strand.
GTGTTAAGTCTAGAACTGTACTGGAGCAAAAGTCTGCAAATCCTGGTGTTGATGGGCCCACATTAAACAACAGTAGCCCATACTATACTGCCCCCTAACTGTCACAGCTACTGGACTGCCCTTGGTAGATAAGGCAAATATAGTTTTTTTAATAAGACAGTAGTTTACCCTGAAACCCTCTGATGTTTTACAGGTTTGATGAGGTGTACTATGGACAGTTTGTATCTCTCTACACAAAGCAGGTCTTCTTTATTGATGAGAGTGGTCCACCTCTTGGTCACATGATTCTAGCATTTGGAGGTAAGTACTGAACCCTTACAATATACACTACATGACCAAGCATTTTGTATGTGGACACCTGCTTGTGGAACATCTTATTTCAAAATTGTGGGCATTAATATGGAATTGGACCCCCCCCCCCTTTTTTTTTGTTTGCTGCTATAACAGCCTCCACTCTTCTGGGAAGGCTTTCCACATCTAGTTGGTACATTGCTGTGGGGGCTTGCTTCCATTCAGCCACAAGAGCGTTAGTGAGTTCGGGCACTGATGTTGGACGATTAGGCCTTGCTCTCAGTCGGCGTTCCAATTCATCCCAAAGGTGTTCAGTGGGGTTGAGGTCAGGGCTCTGCAGGCCAGTCAAGTTCTTCCACACTGATCTTGCCAAACCATTTCTGTATGGACCTTGCTTTGTGCACGGGGGAATTGTCATGCCGAAACAGGAAAGGGCCTTCCACAATCTGTTGCCACAAAGTTGGAAGCACAGAATCGTGTAGAATGTCATTGTATGCTGTAGCGTTAAGATTTCCCTTCACTGGAGCGAAGGGTCCTAGCCCGAACCATGAAAAACAGCCCCAGACCATTATTCCTCCTCCACCAAACTTTACAGGTGGCACTATGCATTGGAGCAGGTAGCATTCTCCTGGCATCCACCAAACCCAGATTTGTCCATCGGACTGCCAGATGGTGAATCATTATTCATCGCTCCAGAGAACACGTTTACACTACTTCAGAGTCCAATGGCGGTGAGTTTTACACCACTCCAGCGGACGCTTGGCATTGCACATGGTGATCTTAGGCTTGTGTGTGGCTGTTCGGCCATGGAAACCCATTTCATAAAGCTCCTGACGAACAGTTATTGTGCTGAAGTTGCTTCCAGAGGCAGTTTGGAACTTGGTAGTGAGTGTTGCAAATGAGGACAGACAATCTTTACACGTTACGTGCTTCAGCACTCGGCGGTCCCGTTCTGTGAGCTTGTGTGGCCTACCACTTTGTGGCTGAGCCGTTGTTGCTCCTAGACGTTTCCACTTCACAATAACAGCGGTTACAGTTGACCTGGGCAGCTGTAGCAGTGCAGAAATTTGAACAACTGACTTGTTGGAAAGGAGGCATCCAAGACGGTGCCACATTGAAAGTCACTGAGCTCTTCAGTAAGGCCATTCTACTACCAATGCTTGGCTATGGAGATTGCATGGCTGTGTGCTCAATTTCAACAACGGATATGGCTGAAATAGCCTAATCCACTCATTTGAAAGGGTGTCCACACACTAATCTGAAGGTCCACACATTAATTTGAAGGTTCACATACTTTTGTATATGTAGTGTATTCTATTTAGCATTTACATGGAAATTCATTTTGTGATGAACCTTTAATCCCTTCACTTAAAATAGTGGTGCCAAACTTTTTATAGTCCCGTACCCCTTCAAACATTAAACCTCCAGCTGCGTACCCCCTCTAGCACCAGGGTCAGCGCACTCTCAAATGTTGTCTTTTGCCATCATTGTAAGCCTGCCACTCACACAGTGAGGTTTTGTCACAACCCTTCTTGTGGGAAGTGACAGAGCACTTATGGGACCAGGACACTAATAATAATATATAAAACCTTATTTTACATATAAAACCTTATTTGTTCATCGAAAATGGTGAATAACTCACCACAGGTTAATAAGAAAGATGTGCTTGAAAGGGTCTCAGTCTTAAATCATTTTCCACACACAGTCTGTGTCTGTGTTTAGTTTTCATGCTAGTGAGGGCTGAGAATCACCTCTCACATAGGTACGTGGTTGCAAAGGGCATCAGTGTCTTAACAGCACGATTTGGGAAGGCAGGATACTCTGAGTACAGTCCTATCAAGAAATCTTGCAGTGGCTTCTGATTTTAAATTCAATTTTCACAGAACCGCTTGTTGCAATTTCAATGAGGCTCTCATGTTCAGATATTGTTAAGTGGACTGGAGGCCGGGCATGAAAGGGATAACGAATCCAGTTCTTTATGTCGTCCGTTTCAGAAAAGTACCTGCGTAATTGCACATCCAGCTCACTAAGGTGCTTCACTATATCACATTTGACATTGTCCGTAAGCTTGAGTTCATTTGCACACAAAAAAATCATACAATGATGGAAAGACCTGTGTTGTCCTATGCAGTCAGAGAAGAGCTCCAACTTCTTAATCAAAGCCTCAGTTGTGTCCCGCACATTGAATATAGTTGTGGAGAGTCCCTGTAATCCTAGATTTAGCTCTTTCAGGGGAGAAAGAATATCACCCAGATAGGCCAGTCGTGTGAGAAACTTATCATTATGCAAACGGTCAGACAATGAAAATTATGGCCAGTAAAGAACTTTAAGCTCATCTCTCAATTAAAAAAACAACAAAAAAAACATCATTACATAATGCAGAAAATACACAAGAGTTCGGGGGCCTTGCTTTAACAAATTTAACCATTTTCAGTGTAGTGTCTAAAACGTCTTTCAAGCTGTCAGGCATTACCTTGGCAGCAAGAGCCTCTCGGTGGATGCTGCAGTGTACCCAAGTGGCGTCGGGAGCAACTGCTTGCACGCGCGTTACCACTCCACTATGACTCCCTCTCATGGCTTTTGCACCATCAGTACAGATACCAACACATCTTGACCACCAAAGTCCATTTGATGTCACAAAGCTGTCCAGTACTTAAAAAATATCCTCTCATGTTGTCCTGGTTTCCAGTGGTTTACAGAAAAGGATGTCTTACTTAATTGACCTCCCATAAACGTAACGGACATATACCAGGAGCTGTGCCAGGCCCGCCACGTCTGACTCATCCAGCTGTAACGATTAGAATTCACTGGCTTGTATGCAAAGCAGTAATTGTTTCAAAACATCTCCTGCCATGTCACTGATGCATCGTGAAACAGTGTTGTTTGATGAAGGCATTGTCTGTATAGTTTTTTTGGGCCTTTTCCCACACCATTGTCCCAGTCATATCCGTGGCAGCGGGAAGAATTAAGTCCTCCACAATAGTATGGGGCTTGTCCTAGTCACTCAGTAGCTCACCATATAAGATGCTTCTAGCCCCTTCTTATTAATGGTATCTGTTGTTTTTATACATGTCTATGGACGTGGGCCTTACTTTTTTTAACCATTTATCCATTTTCGAGCAAACTGAATGAGCAGCAGCTACATTTGGCTACATACGGACCGTTAGTGGAATTCCCGCGAGAGAGTTACGGTTAATGTGATTGGATGTTAATTATTTGACAAGGCTAGCTGTATTTGACAGTTATTCGCTGAACGCTAGATGGTTTAATTTTATTTTTGGCAGTGAAACAAGGCTACTCGGGCGAGAGAAAAACATCACCCAAATGTTTAGCCCTGTTGGAAAATCTAAATGGGCTGTTTGAAAATGTGAATCACATTTTTATTTGGCTTACCCCAGTTTGGGAATAGCAGACTTCGAATAATACTCATTGTTGTTTCTGTAATTTATACAGCTTATCTTGGTGGATTTGATGGTAACTTTATCTGGAACAGGATTGGAGCAGGTAGGAAATCTAATTACTACATTGCCAATGCATCTTTAGATCTAATTCCCAACATCTGAATGGTTGTGCTTTTCTTAAGTTGTTTAATCAAGTTGTTGTTTCTTATGATTCATTGCAGAGTACTCCAGTAATGTGCCTGTATGGAGTTTAAGACTGATACCGGCCCTGGCGGGGTCACTGTGTGTACCCCTGTGTTACCTTCTGGTAGTGGAACTCGGGTACTCACACCTCACAGCACTGGGGGCTGCATTGCTCTTCCTCATGGGTAATGTTGTCCTATACTTCCTCCTATACAGTCAAAGTTGTATTTGGATTTGTACGTTACATTTTTGACTCCCATTGTTGCTCATTGTTTGCCATCTCCATTGAGTGACGTAAGATCAACTATGTATTTTCTGTTTTTGTGAAACAGAGAATTCCTTGATTGTTCAGTCCCGCTTCATGCTGCTGGAATCTGTGCTTATCTTCTTCCTGCTGCTCGCTGTCGTATCCTACCTCAGATTTCACAATGCACAACGCGGGTGAGTGTTGCAGTCCCTCTGTACCTACTAGGAAGGGGTTGTCATTCCATGATCACCAACACATCTTACCACACACCAACATAAACCATGTTCAGTGGCGATTAGCAGAAATGTACCCCACTTCCTTGATTTTAGTTGATGTGTAGTGTCCGCTCGGCGTGCTCTCAGCCTGTGTACGTGCCAGCTGATGTGTCTCTTTGTCCTTTTTAGCTCACCAGTCAGTTTGGCGTGGCTGGTGCTGACTGGAGTCACATGTGCCTGTGCTGTGGGGTTAGTTCAATCAGCCACATTTTAAAACTAATTGGATGGAAATGAATGTATTGAAAACTGAAGTTTAAACCGTTTTTCACAATCATCCCATGGTCATGTTTGCGATTGTGGGTGTTTTACCTCTTTAGGTCTCACTTATGAAGGTTTGGGTTTGTTTGCATGCATGTCTAAACGTTCTGCTTTCTCCCGTTCATCAGAGTGAAGTACATGGGTCTGTTCACCTACTTTCTGCTGCTGGGCTTGGCGGCCGTGCACACGTGGCAGCTTATTGGGGACAGAGCACTGAGAAATGTGAGTTCATTAGGTTTGTTTTTTGTTTATGAATATATCCATGAATTCAAATGGACAGCTTGACTTCCCAGAAGCATACTGCTAATGTTTGAAGTGTCTCTCAACCGTGCAGAGTGTGGTGCTGATGCAGGTAGTGACCCGCTTCCTGGCCCTCGTGGTCCTACCCCTACTGCTCTACCTGGGCTTCTTCTATGTGCATTTGAACCTGCTCTACCGCAGTGGCCCACACGACCAGATGATGAGCAGTGCCTTCCAGGCCAGCCTAGAGGTCAGCATCCCTCTCTCTCTCTCTGAGACCCAGTTGAGATGGCAAGCAACCCACCAAAATGTTCTATTGGATTTATGAAGTGTTTTTAAAAGACTTGACATTGGGTAGTGGCGCTGCTCTGCTGCATGTCATTTGGGGTTATATCTAGTGTGTTTGGCTGTATTCAGGGAGGATTGGCCAGGATCACTCAGGGTCAGCCTCTGGAGGTGGTCTATGGCTCTCAGGTGACCCTCCGCAGTGTCTCCAGTAAACCCATACCCTGCTGGCTACACTCCCATAAGGCCAACTATCCCATCAGGTGAGGGGGCGTTTCTGGTTCTCAATTATTTTATCAGATCTGGACCATGCACGTGACAACACTAGTATGTAGTGCATTTGTGTTCTTGCAGCATGACCAGTTTCTTATTTATTTGGTGCTCTGAAGGTATGAAAATGGGCGTGGTAGCTCTCACCAGCAGCAAGTCACCTGTTATCCGTTCAAAGATGTCAACAATTGGTGGATAATCAAAGATCCAGGCAGGTTTGTGCAGGCCAGCTTTAATTTGGATGTCTAGAACACCCCCACATTGTGATGCAGTGTTCATCCACTAAACGGTTGCTATGTTGTTTATCTGATTCTCTTCCAGACAAGACCTTGTTGTGAGCAGCCCTCCCCGCCCTGTTCGCCATGGTGATGTTGTCCAGCTTCTTCACGGCATGACCTCCCGCCTCCTCAACACGTACTGTATAGCCACGGTTCTGCACACCGCCTTTTCCGTCTGCGCCCCCCAGCCAATGTATCTGTAACCAATATATTAGTCACGTTACTGTGCTTAGCTACTGCCTAACCTCATCATTAGTATTATCTATGGTCTCTCAGGCACGACGTTGCAGCTCCCATGAGTCCTCACGCACAGGAGGTGTCTGGCTACATTGACTTCAATGTGTCAATGCCAGCCCAGAATCTCTGGAAAGTGGTGAGACATACGCACACACACACACGCACACACTCCCACCACCTCATACGCACCTTTTTTTGTTTTACATGCATTTAATCACAATAACGTATACACTCATTTTATGCTCATTATTTTGTATTGTGATTCTTTCCAATGTCCACAAAAGAGTTACACTTTATTAGGTACACCCATCTAGTCCCGGGTTGGACCATTCCTTTACCTCCAGAACAGCCTGAATTCTTCAGGGCATGGAAACGTTGGTCAATTGGTATCAAGGGACCTAATGTGTTCGAAAAACATTACACCACCGACATCAGGCAGGATGGGGCCGTGGACTTGTGCTGCTTATGCCAAATCCTGACTGCCATCAGAATGATGCAACAGGAACCGGGATTTGTCGGACCAGGCAACGTTTTTCCACTCCTCAATTGTCCAGTGTTGGTGATCGCGTGCCCACTGGAGCCGCCCATCCGTGACAAGGATTGATGAGTTGTGCGTTCTGAGATACTGTTCTGAACACCACTGTTGTACTGCGTCGTTATTTGCTTGTTTGTGGCCCGCCTGTTAGCTTGCGCGATTCTTGCCATTCTCCTTCTCGCTGATGAGAAGTCGTTGTTTTCGCCCACAGGACTGCCGCTGACATTCTCGATAAACCCTAGACACTATTGTGCGTGAAAAGCCCAGGAAGCCACCCGTTTCTGTTATACTGGAACCAACGCACGCGTGTGTGTCAAGTTTGGACACACCTTCTCATGGACACCTCTGGGGCGGCAGGTAGCCTAGTTATTAGAGCGTTGGACTAGTAACCGAAAGGTTGCAAGATCGAATCCCTGAGCTGACAAGGTGAAAATCTGTCGTTCTGCCCCTGAACAAGGCAGTTAACCCACTGTTACTAGGCCGTCATTGAAAATAAGAATTTGTTCTTTAACTGACTTGCCTAGTTAAATACAGGTAAAATAAACATCAAGGGGTTTTATTTTTACTGTTTTCTACATTGTAGAATAATAGTGACGACATCACAACTATGAAATAGCACATGGAATCATTTAGTAACCAAAGAAGTGTTAAACGAATCAAAATATATATTTTAGATTCTTCAAAGTAGCCACCCTTTGCTTTGATGACTGCCAAGAGTGTGCAAAGCTTTCTCTCAACCAGCTTCACCTGGAATGCTTTTCCAACAGTCTTGAAGGAGGTCCCACATATGCTGAGTACTTGTTGGCTGCTTTTCCTTCACTCTGCGGTCCAACTCATCCCAAACCATCTCGATTCAAATCAAAGTTTATTTTTCACGTGCGCCGAATACAACAGGTTTATTCACCTTACAGTGAAATGCTTACTTACAGGCTCTAACCAATAGTGCAAAAAAGGTATTAGGTGAACAATAGGTAAGTAAAGAAATAAAACAACAGTAAAAAGACAGTGAAAAATAACAGTAGCGAGGCTACATACAGACACCGGTTAGTCAGGCTGATTGAGGTAGTATGTACATGTAGATATGGTTAAAGTGACTATGCATAAATTATAAATAGAGAGTAGCAGCAGCGTAAAAGAGGGGTGGTGGGGGGGGCACACAATGCAAATAGTCCAGGTAGCCATTTGACCTGTTCAGGAGTCTTATGGCTTGGGGGTAAAAACTGTTGAATACTTTTTGTCCTAGACTTGGCACTCCGGTACCGCTTGCCATGCGGTAGTAGAGAGAACATTCTATGACTGGGGTGGCTGGGGTCTTTGACAATCTTTAGGGCCTTCCTCTGACACTGCCTGGAGTAGAGGTCCTGGATGGAAGGATGCTTGGCCCCAGTGATGTACTGGGCCGTTACGCACTACCCTCTGTAGTGTCTTGCGGTAAGAGGCCGAGCAATTGCCGTGCCAGGCAGGGATGCAACCAGTCAGGATGCTCTCGATGTTGCAGCTGTAGAACCTTTTGAGGATCTCAGGACCCATGCCAAACCGTTTTAGTTTCCTGATGGGGAATAGGCTTATTGTGCCCTCTTCACAACTGTCTTGATGTGTTTGGACCATTGATTGGGGACACTGCCCTGTGTAGGGTGCCGTCTTTCGGATGGGACGTTAAACGGGTGTCCTGACTCTCTGAGGTCATTAAAGATCCCATGGCACTTATCGTAAGAGTAGGGGTGTTAACCCCGGTGTCCTGGCTAAATTCCCAATCTGGCCCTCAAACCATCATGGTCACCTAATAATCCCCAGTTTACAATTGGCTCATTCATCCCCCTCCTCTCCCCTGTAACTACTCCCCAGGTCGTTGCTGCAAATGAGAACGTGTTCTCAGTCAACTTACCTGGTAAAATAAAAAATAAAATAAAAAATTGTAGTTCATTGTTGATATGGACACCAAGGAACTTGAAGCTCTCAACCTGCTCCACTACATCTCCGTCGATGAGAATGGGGGCGTGCTCGGTCCTCCTTTTCCTGTAGTCCACAATCATCTCCTTAGTCTTGGTTACGTTGAGGGATAGGTTGTTATTCTGGCACCACACGGCCAGGTCTCTGACCACCTCCCTATAGGCTGTCTTGTCGGTTATCAGGCCTACCACTGTTGTGTCATCTGCAAACTTAATGATGGTGTTGGAGTTGTGCCTGGCCATGGAGTCGTGGGTGAACAGGGAGTACAGGAGGAAACTGAGCACGCACCCCTGGGGAGCTCCAGTGTTGAGGATCAGCGTGGCAGATGTGTTGTTACCTACCCTCACCACCTGGGGGCGGCCTGTCAGGAAGTCCAGGATCCAGTTGCAGAGGGAGGTGTTTAGTCCCAGGATCCTTAGCTTAGTGATGAGCTTTGAGGGTACTGTGGTGTTGAACGCTGAGCTGTAGTCAATGAATAGCATTCTCACATAAGTGTTCCTTTTGTCCAGGTGAGAAAGGGCAGTGTGGAGTGCATTAGAGATTGCATCATCTGTGGATCTGTTTGGGCGGTATGCAAATTGGAGTGGGTCTAGGGTTTCTGGGATAATGGTGTTTATGTGAGCCATTACCAGCCTTTCAAAGCACTTCATGGATGTGAGTGCTACGGGTCTGTAGTCATTTAGGCAGGTTGCCTTTGTGTTCTTGGGCACAGGAACTATGGTGGTCTGCTTGAAACATGTTGGTATTACAGACTCAATCAGGGACATGTTGAAAATGTCAGTGAAGACACCTACCAGTTGGTCAGCACATGCCCGGAGCACACGTCCTGGTAATCGATCTGGCCCCGCAGCCTTGTGTATGTTGACCTGTTTAAAGGTCTTACTCACGTCGGCTACGGAGAGCGTGATCACATAGTCGTCCGGAACAGCTGATGCTCTCATGCATGCCTCAGTGTTGCTTGCCTCGAAGCGAGCTTAGAAGTGATTTAGCTTGTCTGGTAGGTTCATGTCACTGGGCAGCTCGCGGCTGTGCTTCCCTTTTGTAGTCTGTAATAGTTTGCAAGCACTGCCACGTAAGACGAGCGTCGGAGCTGGTGTAGTATGATTCAATCTTTGTCCTGTATTGATGTTTTGTCTGTTTGAAGGTTCGTCGCAGGGCATAGCAGGATTTCTTGTAAGCTTCCGGGTTAGAGTCTCGCACCTTGAAAGCGGCAGCTCTACCCTTTTAGCTCAGTGTGAATGTTGCCTGTAATCCATGGCTTCTGTTTGGGGTATGTACGTACAGTCACTGTGGGGATAACTACCTCGATGCACTTATTGATAAAGCCAGTGACTGTGGTGTACTCCAATGCCATCGGAAGAATCCAGAAACATGTTCCAGTCTGTGATAGCAAAACAGTCCTGTAGTTTAGCATCTGCTTCATCTGAACACTTTTTTTATAGACCAAGTCCCTGGTGCTTCCTGCTTTAATTTTTGCTTGTAAGCAGGTATCAGAAGGATAGAGTTGTGGTCGGATTTACCAAATGGAGGGCGAGGGAGAGCTTTGTATGCGTCTCTGTGTGTGGAGTACAGGTGATCTAGAATTTTTTTCCCTCTGGTTGCACATGTTGATGGAAATTTGGTAGAACTGATTTAAGTTGCCCTGCATTAAAGTCTCTGGCCACTAGGAGAGCCGCCTCTGGGTGAGTGGTTTCTTATTTCCTTATACAGCTGACTGAGTGCGGTCTTAGTGCCAGCATCTATCTGTGGTGGTAAATAAACAGCCACGAATAGTATAGCTGAAAACTCTCAGCTATACTTACTATAATTGGGTTGCAGTCGGGTGATTGTGGAGGCCAGGTCACCTGATGCAGCACTCCATTACTCTCCTTCTTGATCAAATAGCCCTTACACAGCCTGGGGGTATGTGGGGTCATTGTCCTGTTGAAAAACAAATGATAGTCCCACTAAGCACAAACCAGATGGGATGGTATATCGCTTTAGAATGCTGTGGTAGCCATTCTGGTTAAGTGTACCTTGAATTCTAAATAAATCAACGACAGTGTCATCAGCAAAGCACCATCACACCACCTCCATGCATCACAATGGGAACCACATGTGCCGGGGTCATCTCTTCACCTACTCTGAGTCTCACAAAGACAAAAATCTCAAATTTGGACTTATCAGACCAAAGGACAGATTTTCACTGGTCTAATGTCCATTGCTCATGTATCTTGGCCCAAGCAAGTCTCTTCTTATTGGTGTCCTTTAGTAGTGGTTTCTTTGCTGCAATTTGACCATGAAGGCCTGGTTCACTCTGTCTCCTCTGAACAGTTGATGTTGAGATGCGTCTGTTACGTGAACTCTGCTGCAATTTCTGAGGCTGGTAGCTCTCATGAACTTCCTGTGGCGGTCCTCATGAGAGCCAGTTTCATCATTGCACCTGATTGTTTTTGCAACTGCACTTGAAGAAACTGTCAAAGTTCTTGACATTTTCCGGATTGACTGACCTCCATGTCTTTAGACTGTCGTTTTACATACAGAATATACAGTTGAAGTCGGAAGTTTACATACACTTAGGTTGGAGTCATTAAAACTCATTTTTCAACCACTCCACAAATTTCTTGTTAAACTGTAATTTGCATGACACACAATTTTTCCAACAATTGTTTACAGACAGATTATTAACCTTAATTCACTGTATCACAATTCCAGTGGGTCAGAAGTTTACATACACTAAGTTGACTGCGCCTTTAAGCAACTTGGAAAATTCTAGAAAATCATGTCATGGCTTTGGAAGCTTCTAAAAGGCTAATTTGACATCCTTTGAGTCAATTGGAGGTTTACCTGTGGATATGTCAAGGCCTACCTTCAGACTCAGTGCCTCTTTGCTTGACATCATGGAAAAATCAAAAGAAATAAGCCCAGACCTCAGGAAAAAAAATTGTAGACCTCCACAAGTCTGGTTCATCCTTGGGAGCAATTTCCAAACGCCTGAAGGTACCACGTTCATCTGTACAAACAATAGTACGCAAGTATAAACACCATGGGACCACGCAGCCGTCATACCGCTCAGGAAGGAGACGCGTTCTGTCTCCTAGAGATGAATGTAGTTTGGTGCGAAAAGTGCAAATCAATCCCAGAACAACAGCAAAGGACCTTGTAAAGATGCTGGAGGAAACGGGTACAAAGGTATCTATATTCACAGTAAAACGAGTCCTATATCGACATAACCTGAAAGGCCACTCAGCAAGGAAGAAGCCACTGATCCAAAACTGCCATTAAAAAAGCCAGACTACGGTTTGCAACTGCACATGGGGACAAAGATTGTACTTTTTGGTGAAATGTCCTCTGGTCTGATGAAACAAATAAAACTGTTTGGCCATAATGACCATCATTATGTTTGGAGGCAAAAAGGGGAAGGATTGCATGCCGAAGAACACCATCCCAACCGCAAAGCACGGGGGTGGCAGCATCATGTTGTGGGGGTGCTTTGCTGCAGGAGAGACTGGTGAACTTCACAAAATAGATGGCATCATGAGGATGGAAAATTATGTAGCTATAATGAAGCAACATCTCAAGACATCAGTCTTAAATTAAAGCTTTAGACAGTTAAAGCTTGGTCGCAAATGGGTTTTCCAAATGGACAATGACCTAAAGCATACTTCCAAAGTTGTGGGGAAATGGCTTAAGGACAACAAAGTCAAGGTATTGGAGTGGCCATCACAAAGCCCTGACCTCAATCCCATATAAATGTTGTGGACAGAACTGAAAAGGCGTGTGAGAACAAGGAGGCCTACAAACCTGACTCCGTTACACCAGCTCTGTCAGGAGGAATGGGCCAAAATTCACCCAACTTAATGTGGGAAGCTTGTGGAAGGCTACCCGAAACGTTTGACCCAAGTTAAACAATGTAAAGGCAATGCTACCAACTACTAGTTGAGTGTATGTAAACTTCTGACTCACTGGGAATGTGATGAAAGAAGAAAAAGCTGAAATAAATAATTCTCTATTATTCTGAAATTTCACATTCTTTAAATAGTGGTGATCTTAACTGACCTAATACAGGGATTTTTTACTAGGATTAAATGTCAGGAATTGTGAAACTGAGTTTAAATGTATTTGGCGAAGGTGTATGTAAACTTCTGACTACAACTGTATATACACTACATGAGCAAAAGTATGTGGACACCTGCTCGTTGAACCTCATTCATTCATTACAAAATCATGGGCATTAATATGGAGTTGGTCCCACTTTGCTGCTATAACAGCCTTCACTATTTTTGGAAGGCATTCCACTAGATGTTGGCACATTACTGCAGGGACTTGCTTCCATTCAGTCACGAGTATTTGTGAGGTTGGGCTATTAGGCCTGGCTCCCATTCCAATTCATCACAAAGGTGTTCGATGGGGTTGAGGTCAGGGCTCTGTGCAGGCCAGTCAAGTTCTTCCACAATGATCTCGACAAGCCAGTTCTGTATGGACCTCGCTTTGTACACGGGTGCATTGTCATGCTGAAACAGGAAAGGGCCTTCTCCAAACTGTTGCCACAAAGTTGGAAGCACAGAATCGTGTAGAATGTCACTGTATGCTGTAGTGTTAAGACTTCGCTTCACTGGAACTAAAGGGCCTAGTCCAAACCATGAAAAACAGCCCCAGACCATTATTCCTCCTCCACCAAACTTTACAGTTGGCACTATGCATTGGGGCATGTAACGTTCTTCTGGCATCCACCAAACCCAGATTCGTCCTTTGGACTTCCAGATGGTGAAGCATGATTCATCCCTCCAGAGAACGTGTTCCCACTGCTCCAGAGTCCAATGGCGACGAGCTTTACACTACTCCAGCCGACGCTTGGCAATGCACATGGTGATTTTAGGCTTGTATGTGTGGCTGCTCGGCCATGGAAACCCATTTCATGAAGCTCCCGACGAACACTTCTTGTGCTGACGTTGCTTCCAGAGGCAGTTTGGGACTCGGTAGTGAGTGTTGCAACCGAGGACAGACGACTTTTACACGCTACGTGCGTCAGCACCCATACTGGAAGCTTGTGTGGCCTACCATTTTGTGGCTGAGCTGTTGTTGCTCCTAGACGTTTCCACTTCACAATAACAGCACTTACAGTTGACTGGGGCAGCTCTAGCTCTAACATGGCAGAAGGAACTGACTTGTTGGAAAGTTGGCATCCTATGACGGTGCCACATTGAAAGTCACTGAGCTCTTCAGTATGGGCATTCTACTGCCAATGTTTGTCTACAGAGATTGCATGGCTGTGTGCTCGATTAAAAAAAAAATATATATATATATATAATTATATACACCTGTCAACAGTGGGTGTGGCTGAATTTTCCAAATCCACTAATTTGAAGGGGTGTCCACATACTTTTGTGTCAGTGGCTAGTTTATTAGTTACAACACGCCGTTCACTAAAATAGTTTGCTCCTACAGACAGTGAGCCATGGCTTGCTATATAAAGCAGGCATAGAGGCATTCAGTTACTGTTCGATTGAACGTTTGATTTTCACGCACAACAGGGTCTAGGGTTTCCAGAGAATGGTGCTACAAACAAAAACATCCAGTCAGTGGAAGTCCTGTGGGCTAAAACAATTTGTAGTTGAGGCCGAAGGAGTATGGCAAGAATCGTGCAAGCTAACAGGCGGGCCACAAATTGGCAAATAACAGGGCAGTACAACAGTGTGCAGACAGCATCTCGGAATGCACAAGTCATCGGTCTTTGTCACGGATGGGCTATTGCATCAGACGACCACCCCGGATTCCACTCCTGTCAGCTGAAAAAAAGAAGCGGCTCCAGTGGGCACGCGATCACCAACACTAGACAATTGATACGTGGAAAAACATTGCTTGGTCTGACAAATCCCTGATTTGGCGTAAGCAGCGTCCATGGCCCCATCCTGCCTGGTGTCAACGGCACAGGCTGGTGGTGTAATGGTATGGGGAATATTTTCCTGGCACAGGGTCCCTTGATACCAATTGAGCACCGCTTCCATACCCCAAAGAATTCAGCCTGTTCTGGAGGCAAAGGGGGTTCAAACCCGTTACTAGATAAATTGGCCACTGAGTGTACATATACAGTATATTAGACCACAAGAGAAACATACTGACATTGTTCTTAACCCTGTTCTGTAGGACATTGCGAACAGGGAGGCGGAACAAGATGTCTGGAAGACTATTCTCTCTGAAGTACGTTTGATTCACATCAACACCTCGGCTGTGCTCAAGGTACGCTCAGGGAGCCCGGGGGATTTCTCAACAAACTGTTTGTCTTTACTGTTTTGTCTGTTTAACCTCCAAGCCTTCTTTCTCATGCTGTCGACGTGCAGCTGAGCGGTTCTTCCCTTCCAGAGTGGGGCTACAGGCAGCTGGAAGTGGTGGGGGATAAGATCTACAAGGGCTACCAGCCCAGCGGTGTTTGGAATGTTGAGGAGCACCGCTACGGCAGGAGTAAGTTGTCCGAACACTCAGCTACGTTCAGTAACACTTTACTTACAGGGGCTATACATAAGGCATTCATAAAACCTTTATGAAACCAGTCATAACATCTTTTGAGTGTTGCTATGTCATTCCTAACAACCTTCATAACACATTTATTCAACTCATTCCTCAGGCTTCTTAACCGAATCGCTACACATTGTGTAATTGTTACTAAGTCGTGGGTGTTATGTTGAGAGAATGGCTTTATTTTTATTTTAGGTCTGGAGCAGAGAGAGCGAGAGCTGGAGCTACACTCCCCCACACACATTGACATCAACCGCAACCTCACCTTCGTTGCAAAATTCCTGGAGCTACAGGTAAGAATAGGATAGCATACCTATGAGCACGTGATTCCTTGTTGATGCCATTTCATTGGTGGACTTCACATGTTCTCTCCTTTTGTGTTGGTCTGACAGTGGAAGATGCTGACGGTAAAGCATGAGGATTCTGAACACAAGTACAGCTCTTCACCTCTAGAATGGATCACGATGAATACCAACATTGCGTACTGGCTCCACCCTGCGAGCAATGTAGGTTTGCTTCAACCTTTGTCAGTCATTCACTCAAGGGTGCTGTGTTTTTATATTCCAATATCTCTAAGGTACTCCAGCCAAGATTTGAACAGTTGTGTGTATTAATGAATTCTTACATTGAAATGGAATGGCGCAACCACGTGTTAGCTTGATTAGCCTTGACCCTCTGTTTCAGGCCCAGATCCACCTGATTGGCAACTTTGTCACTTGGACCCTGGCAAACCTCGCCCTTGTGGTGTACGTCCTTCTTTTCCTATCGTATCTATTAAGGAGGCGACGGAAAATTGAAGACATTCCAGAAGGTACCTTTCGGACATACAATATGTAAACGCTAACATAATGTTGACACATTGCAAAGTGGCATGTTAAAAGCAGTCATGTAATGTTTGATTTTGTTGTCCAGCCACCTGGTGCCAGCTGCTTCAGGCAGGAGTAGTGTGTGCTGGTGGCTGGGCTGTCAACTACCTGCCCTTCTTCATGATGGAGAAGACACTGTTCCTGTATCACTACCTGCCAGCTCTCACCTTCCAGATCCTGCTGATCCCTGTGGTTCTGGAGCACCTGCACACACACATGCTGAGGTGGGCACCAATGACTCGTCTCGGGTTGGGATTGAATCAGGTCACGCGGTTGCCTTTCTCATGACAGGTCTTAATCATTCCATTTTTTTAAACATTCTCCTCCTCTCTAGGTGTGCTTCTCTCCGGTGTGCTCTTCGTGGAGTTGTATTGGCAGGGTTGTCCTCAGTATATCTGTCCTTCCGCACCTTCAGTCCTCTCACCTATGGTCAGCCAGAACTGAGCGCCGAGCAGCTGGCTTCGTTGCGCTGGAGGGACAGTTGGGACATCTTGTTTCGCAGACGTTAAGTCTTCACCGTACACCCCCACTGACTGGGGAGCCGTACATTTGCACAGGGCAGGAAGCGCCTAAGGGAACCGTTCCAAAGGAAGGGCTTATTAAAAACATGTTTGGTAGAGTGGATTACTTTCATTTTATTAGTGAGTGCCTCTACATGGGATCAGAGAACTTTGGGTCCAGAAACTGTTTCAATCTTTGAGGGATCTCACACTTCTACAGCTCCGGTCAATGTGAAAACCATGTTTACAAGTATTTTTCTGTATAATTTACAGATCAAAAGGGAATGTTTCCCCAAAAATGTCACTGTGATGAACCACTTTTTAACCATTTCTTCATGTGGAATTTAAGGCTGCATAACAATTGAAATAAAAAACGTAATAAACCACAACGTTGCATTCATTGTAAAGAATTAGCCCGGGATTCTGTCCGTAGCGCAGCACACAATAGTTTTTAAAGGTCAGATTTTATTGATCCGACATATACAGTGTTTACTGTAAAAGTATTGCCTACAATCCGCGATCGGATTGTGTCGGCGGACAGAAACAAATCTACACTGTATTGAACATTTTTATAGAGCCAACCATGATGAATATGACATCTATTAGTCACACACACAATTTTGCCTAAGCGGTATTCTCAATCCCTTAGTGGCAGCAAGAGAACGGAAAATGCAAACCATGAATCTGTTTGTCTCTGAAATTTCATTTGAATCTAGTCTATTGCTGCAGGAAAAAAAAGGTGAGTCTGGGTGCTCACTCAGCGTTGAGCTGGGTCAGTGTTCAGTAAGCTTCTCCAGTGTTCCTCCCAGCACTGTACCTCCCTTGTCTGGGCCTGGCTCTCCTGCACGGCACGGCCCGGGCCAGCTCCTCCCTGTACCGCTGCTAATAGTGCTGTGGGCCCCAAACCAACATGAATTACAGTCAGCCTCTGTTACGTTTCCAGTTGTTTACTTACGTTTGTGTTATTCTGTTTCAGTTGTTCCAAGGGAGGGAAGGGGATGGGAACTAGGGAGTGCTTAAGCGAGAGGCCTGCGGGTATACATAACCCATAGTATTTACTGTTTATACACACTAGGTAAGACCTGGGTGGGCCACCCCCTGTATTTTGGTTAGCGCACCAGGTGGTACTAAAAGGTTAGGTAAGTAGTGGGTAGGCAGGTAAGGTAGGAGAAGGGGCTTTGACATTTTGCTTTCTTTGCTTTGGTTCCGTCCAGCCCCTTTTCCCCATATTACCGTATGAAGGAATAAATACATTCCCAGTAAACTGTATAATCTCTGCCCTTTTGTCATCCTTACTCGCACCTACAATCCCATACCTCTTTCGCTCCACGGGGAGTTGTTGTAACAGGGTGCTGCGTTCCCTCTTCCTAGAGGTGTCCGTAACAGCCTCTATCCCCGTTTATACAGTACCTGGTGCTAACATGCATCCTTTATCCTGATTAATATGTGGGCATAACTATTGGTATTAATGTGTCTCTGATCTGTCCACATTGAGACCAGATTTCCTGGTCCTGACTCCCTCCCTGTATGCAAATTATATGTGTATATATATATATATATATATATACACACACACTACCGTTCAAACGTTTGGGGTCACTTACAAATGTTTTTGTTTATGTTGTCCATTAAAATAACATCAAATTGATCAGAAATACAATGTAGACATTGTTAATATTGTAAAAAACTATTGCAGCTGGAAACGGCAGGTTTTTAAAGGAAAATCTACGTAGGCATACAGAGGCTCATTATCAGCAACCATTACTCCTGTGTTCCAATGGCATTGTGTTAGCTAATACAAATTTATAATTTTAAAATGCTAATTGATCATTAGAAAACCCTTTTGCAATTATGCTAGCACAGCTGAAAACTGTTGTGCTGATTAAAGAAGCAATAAACTGGCCTCTAGACTAGTTGAGTATCTGGAGCATCAGCATTTGTGGGTTTGATTACAGTCTCAAAATGGCCAGAAACAAAGACTTTTCTTCTGAATCTCGTCAGTCTATTCTTGTTCTGAGAAATTAAGGCTATTCCAGGCAAGAAATTGCCAAGAAACTGAAGCTCTTGTACAACACTGTGTACTACTCCCTTCACAGAACAGCACAAACTGGCTCTAACCAGAATAGAAAGGAGTGGGAGGACAAGTACATTAGAGTGTTTAGTTTGATAAAACAGACGCTTCACAAGTCCTCAACTGGCAGCTTCGTTAAATAGTACCCGCAAAACACCAGTCTCAACGTCAACAGTGGAGAGGCGAATCCGGGATGCTGGCCTTCTAGGCAGAGTTCCTTTGTCCCGTGTCATTTTGCACATCTTAATCTTTTCTTTATATTGGCCAGTCTGAGATATGGCTTTGTCTTTGCATCTCTGCCTGGAAGGCCACCATTCCGGAGTCGCCTGTTGAAGTTGAGACTGGTGTTTTGCGATATAGTCAAGCTACACGTGACCCTATGTGTGTGTGAGGGGAGACAACTGGGTGAAAAGGTTGCCTCAGTCTGTCACAACTGAGTGAGGACAACAGGGGCCAGAATGACAGGAAGTCACACTTCCTCTAACAGAGGCTCAACGGTTACCCCAAGTTGGGCAAGAAAGCGCCTTTGACTATCGGCCCAGATGATGTATGGTCGTACTGGTCACACACACAAAACATGAATCTTTCGCCCAGAAACAGGCTCCAAACAGAATAGCTCTATCACTGGTGTGCAGAACATAACACGTTTCCCTGTCTCCTGTTAAGCTAAGAGGAACCAGTTAGTTTCTGTCAGCTCTTGGCTGAGCGCCCAGATATCACGGGGTCATTCTACACACACAAACAGTCAGAACAGGCCTCTACTACTGCACGCACACACACACTTTTCTATCCTATATGAGTTAACGTGACAATCTCAAACCCAATACCAAGGCTTAAAGACAGATGTTTTAGTACACAAGCATTAGTAAGGTTTAACTTCAAAATGCCCTCACAGCTCTCATTGTCAGCATGATTCAAGGCCTCCAGCTCTCTCTCAAAAGCAGGATGGTTCAGATGCACACTCAGCTGGCCACCGTGCTTTTTCGGAAAGGACATGTTACAGACATGAATGCCTTTGCACACAAGGAAATTCACTAGTATGACTGACTCCCACCTAGTCCTACCAGCATTAGGCTTAGCAGTGTGCTTTCATTGGACCTGTTCGAATAACTTAATAATTCATCGTTACTCCCCTGAGATAAGGAGTGATATATGAGTGGATAGATGAAGGCATGGTTTCCACTCCATTGCTTTCACCAATCTTAGCTTATCAGATCAGTAGTTAGCTCTAGAAAAGACAGAAGGGAGTGTGCATAGTAAAGTATTCAAACAGTGCCCAGTGACTTTCTCGCCTCACTCTCCTGCAAAGTGACGCCTTGCTGTTGAAGGGTGTTGTTCTCCCAGGTTAGAGATGAGCACCCCTGGCACCTTGGAAAGACACTCAAGTCATTCAGCTGCTGTTGGAATTCTTTCCAAAGTCAAGGAACAGGACAGAGAGGAAGGGACAGGTAATGAGAAGAAAATGTGCCTCAAAATACAAAATATGCCTCAACCGTTACCCATCAATGGAAATGCATTGAAAAAGTGCTTCAAAAGTTAATGTTAACCTTGCAGACAGTTGTGGTAGTCCTGAGCTTGGCTCTGGTAGATGAGCAGCCTTTTGTTCATCTCATCTGCAAAATGTTCAAATGTTTTCTGGGAGGTACTGAGGCCTTGTGATATAACTTATAGAACTCCTGCTCATCACACACACATTCAAACTAGTGTTATTGGCAATTACTTTGGGAAGATTTTGAATATTGTGAATATTAGACTTTACTACAAATAATATATGATCAAATGGCACATCACAATATTGGGTTTAACTGCAGATCAGAAATAAGAAGCTGTTACCTCAGGAACCAGGAAAAGAATACCAATGGTCTTCCACAGAATGCTGGCTATCAAACTTCGGAAGGCAGTCCTGAAAGAATGACACAACTTATCTTGCAGTCAGAGGGAATGAATGAAATGTTATTTTCGTGTCAAATCACCAATTGGCAACTCATCCCTTATGGGATTAAGTGACACCAACATTCCAATAATTCACTACGTTAATTAAATTTTCATTCTTCTGGTGTTCTCTGCATTGCGCATCGCATGAAGAGTGAAAAATAGATACAAAATAAAGTCAGAATTAATACATAATAGTAAATTACATCCCTAGAGCAGTAAAATAATATATTTACACTACCGTTCAAAAGTTTGGGGTCACTTAGACATTTCCTTGTTTTCCATGAAAACATACATGAAATGAGTTGCAAAATGAATAGGAAATATAGTCAAGACGTTGACAAAGTCATAAATAATGATTTTTAATTTAAATAATAATTGTGTCCTTCAAACTTTGCTTTCATCTAAGAATCAATTACAGCCCTTTGGCATTCTAGTTGTCAATATATTGAGGTAATCTGAAGAGATTTCACCCCATGCTTCCTGAAGCACCTCCCACAAGTTGGATTGGCTTGATGGGCACTTCTTACATACCATACGGTCAAGCTGCTCCCACAACAGCTCAATAGTGTTTAGATCCGGTGACTGTGCTGGCCACTTCATTATAGACAGAATACCAGCTGACTGCTTCTTCCCTAAACAGTTCTTCCATAGTTTGGAGCTGTGCTTTGGGTCATTGTCCTGTTGTAAGAGGAAATTGGCTCCAATTAAGCTCCATCCACAGGGTATGGCATAGCATTGCAAAATGGAGTGATAGCCTTCCTTCAAGATTCCTTTTACCCTGTACAAATCTCCCACTTTACCACCACCAAAGCGCCCACAGACCATCACATTGCCTCCACCATGCTTGACAGATGGCATCAAGCACTCCTCCAGCATCTTTTCTGCGTCTCACGAATGTTCTTCTTTGTGATCCGAACACCTGAAACTTAGATTCGTCTGTCCATAACACACTTTTCCAATCTTCCTCTGTACAGTGTTCTTTTGCCCATCTTAATATTTTATTGGCCAGTCTGAGACATGGCTTTTTCTTTGCAACTCTGCCTACAAGGCCAGCATCCTGGAGTCGCCTCTTCACTGTTGACATTGAGACTGGTGTTTTGTGGGTACTATTTAATGAAGCTGCCAGTTGAGGACTTGTGAGGCATCCGTTTCTCAATCTAGACACTAATGTACTTGTCCTCTTCCTCAGTTTTGCACCGGGGCCTCCCACTCCTCTTTCTATTCTGGTTAGAGCCAGTTTGCGCTGTTCTGTGAAGGGAGTAGTACACAGCGTTGTACGAAATCTTCAGTTTCTTGGCAATTTCTTGCATGGAATAGCGTTCATTTCTCAGAACAAGAATAGACTGACGAGTTTCAGAAGAAAGTTGTGTTTCTGGCCATTTTGAGACTAATTGAACCCACAAATGCTGATGCGCCAGATATTCAACTAGCCTAAAGAAGGACAGTTTTTAAAATTAAAAAAAAAAATAAAAAAACAAGGACATTAAGTGACCCCAAACTTTTGAACGGTAGTGTACATACACAATGTATATACATAACTAAATAGGGGAAAAAAGAAACAAGTCACTTGAACCCAGTCTGGCACAAAGAGAAGATTCATATGGGAGACAAGCCTATACACACACACACACACACACACCATTAACCACAGAAGCAAATTATTTTTTTACAATTTAATTAGAGGTAGCCCATTTTCTTTATTCCATGCTTTATTTAAATATTCTACAAATGGAAATACACAATGGACAAAAAAAACCCATTTCAATTTCCTCATCACTCAGCCACATAATACCAGGGTATATCTGGTGGGCTTTCTGAATAAGAGCAAGCGTATATCGTGGTAGAAATGGCAATAGAGGATAAAATGTGTTTCATTCTCTATTTCTCCAAGGTCACAATAGTTACATTGGCTTTCCTCTTCACCACAATACCGACCTGCTTCAATACGCAGAGGCAATATCCCTGATCTTACCTGTTTCAATACACAGAGGCAATATCCCTGATCTTACCTGTGAACATAGCGATCTCTTGCTTTTAGGTAGGTTATACATAATATATCTCTCACACACACACGAATGCACCCTTAATCAAACAAAAGGTTCATGATTAATCTCCTCCCCCCCATTTTTTTTCATATTGCATCAGTTGTTTTTTAATCATATCTGTCTCCCTTAATTTGGTACAGATGTTCACAGTCAGACTCTTGAAAAAGGTCAGACATTTCAGTTGTCCAGGCTCCCCCTATGGATAGATCCCATAGCAAAACTTTACTAGCCGTTCTGGCAGTTGGCATTTCCAACAGTCTATTCCAAAGTCTTACCATACATGCCTTCCATCTCACCTCACAGGTTCCCAGCCCATATCCCCAGTAATTGCAAGTATAAGTGCTAACTTGTGGACACCTAAAAAGTAACGTACCGCTCCGTTATGGACATGTTCGTTTTCAAAACACCTCTTAGAACCCCACACTCCTGCTGAATAGTCCAGAACAGGACACACACATGTCTGATACCGTTTGGAATACGTAGCATAACCAATATCTTTCAGTGGGTTTGTTTTTCCCTATAACTCCTCCAAGAGCTCTACTTGCTGAGTCGGCCAGGGCAGATGTTCCGTATAGAAAGGTAATATGTTCATCAATAAGAATACCCAAATATTTATATTTGCTAGTAAACTCAAGAATGTCCTTCACCAAAACACTTCTTAGTAGCTGGTTTTCTAAAATGCATTATCTGTGTTTGTCGCCATCTTTTACACCAATTGACAGCACATACCACGTTCTGCAGGTCTTGTTCAGTTTATACCATCAAAATAATATCAGCATATAAAAAGATACTTAGCATTTCATCATCATATCTTACGGCAATATTTCACTGTTTAAATTATTTTGCCAAATAATTTATAAACAAAGCAAACAAAGTCGGTGATAAGAAAGCAATCTATACGATATTCATTAACACGCACTCAAGCAATTGGTACTTTGTAAAGAGACTGGATGATCAAATTTCCCAAAGAAAAGTAAGAGAAGTGTCTTTAACAAACTACAGGCTAAAATATCCCTATTTACACAATCAAAAGCTTTCTGGAAATCAGTAAAACATGCAAAGGTTGGCTTCTCAGAGAATTTAAATCAGTATTGATCGGCAAAATCATTGATCTCAGTAAGGCTGGTTTCTGTGCTGTTAAGGGTTCTATAAGGGGGTACTCACACCGTGCTCGTCTGGTTTGGGACTAAACCGCTGGAATCGCTTTTCAAAGAGAGTGGATTTGGAAAACTTCACACTATAAAAAGGAATTGATAACAGTGCTTACGTCTATCTAAACTGATCAGCAATACGAATCTATTCATAAGCTATACAGTAACTCTACTGTTACTACACGTGATGTCTGCGTGATTGTGCACCACTGATAAAGATAAGAAAACGTGTCCTCTGACCTTTGCGCACTGACAGATTCAGCAGATGTGCTCTTCTCTGACTTCTTCCCAATAGGAAATTACAATTTAAGTACAGAGAGCACAGAAAGACAAAACACTACATCTTACTGGAGCCAGCACAAGTTTTTCTTGCATTTGTTCTTGGCTAGCCTGGGAGCCAGACAGATCACATGGTACGTTAGCTTAGCTAAGAACAAACAGCAAAATGGCTCTGAGACTGCGCACCAGGCTAGTCCTGATCAGTGGTGGAAAAAGTACACAATTGTCATACTGTAGTAAAAGTATAGATACCTTAATAGAAAGTTACTCAAGTAAAGGTGAAAGTCACCCAGTAAAATGGTATTTGAGTAAAAGTCTAAAAGTATTTGGTTTTAAATATACTTAAGTATCAAAAGTAAAAGTATAAATCATTTCAAATTCCTTATATTAAGCAAAGTAGACGGCACCATTTTCTTGTTTTTAAAATGTACTGATAGCAAGGGGCACACTTCAACACTCATGAATCTTTTATAAATAATGCCTTTGTATTTAGTGAGTCCGTCAGACCACAGGCAGTAGGAATGACCACATGTTATCTTGATAAGTGTGTGAATTTCACCCTGTCCTGCTAAGCATTCAAAATGTAATGAGTACTTTGAGTTGTCAAGTAAAAGTACAATATTTTCTTTAGGAATGTAGTGAAGTAAAAGTTGTCAAAAATATAAACAGTAAAGTAAAGTACAGATACCACAAAAAAAACTACTTAAGTAGTACTAAAGTGTTTTTACTTAAGTACTTTACAGCACTGGTCCTAATAGGCTAGATTGAATTCCGTCAAGACATGCTAACCTCTCACCATTACAATAACAGGGGAGGTTAGCATTTTTAGGGATACGATATTTGTCCGTCTAACTTTCTCACTCATCGTTATTCACGATTAAATACATCCAACAAATGTGTAGTCAAAAGCTTGATGTAGTCATTGTATGCTATAAATATGAGAACACATTCTTAACTTTAGACTACTTTAATAAATACACAAGTGAATTTTGTCCCAATACTTTTGGTCATATACATTGGGGGGACAAATGTACACAAATTGCTGTAATTAAACCGTTCACAAGATATGGATGAAAATACACTCAAATTAAAGCTGACAGTCTGCACTTTGACCTCAGTCTATCATTTCAAAGAGACAAAACAAAAAAAATTGTCACTGTCCCAATACTTTGAGTTCATTGTTAATTTCAGCTATTGCCTGATCAGTGGACAATGGCCGGCCCCATTTTCTGATTGTGAATTTTTGCACAACCTCAGCCATTCAAAGTCAAACACGCATCAGCAAAGAGACCTGCATTGACTCAAGGTCATCAGTCAGCCCAGATCAAGGATAGTAAAAAACTGAAAAGATAGTGCCAAAATAGTTAGAGAAAAAAGAAAGCCTCTTGATGCCAATGCTGCTAAGTGTGTGAAATTAACCAACTCCTTTTGTAAAAGTTCTGGTTTTTGCTGGTCCAAGTGATGTGCCTGACTGTGCTGAGAAATGATGCTAGGCTTAGCACAGACAGATCAGCAGCTGCTGCAGAAGACAGTGCAGTCGAGGTAGGGAGAAAACCAGGGGCGCAACTTTGGTTTTTTGAAAGGGTGGGGGACGTAATAAAAAAATATTATATACAGTGTAAGTCGGAAGTTTTACATACACCTTAAAAAATACATTTAAACTCAGTTTCACAATTCCTGGCATTTAATCCTAGTAAAACTTAGGTCAGTTAGGATCACCACTTTATTTTAAGAATGTGAAATGTCAGAATAATATTAGAGAGAATAATTTGTGGAATGGTTGAAAAACGGGTTTTAATGACTCCAACCTAAGTGTATGTAAACTTCCAACTGTATATACCGTCATACCGCTCAGGAGGGAGACACGTTCTGTCTCCTAGAGATGAATGTACTTTGGTGCGAAAAGTGCAATTCAATCCCAGAACAACAGTAAAGGACCTTGTGAAGATGCTCGAGGAAACAGGTACAAACGTATCTATTGCCACAGTAAAACGAGTCCTATATCGACATAACCTGAAAGGCCGCTCAGCAAGGAAGAAGCCACTGCTCCAAAACCGCAATAAAAAAAGCCAGACTACGGTTTGCAGCTGCACATGGGGACAAAGATCGTACTTTTTGGAGAAATGTCCTCTGGTCTGATGAAACAAAAATAGAACTGTTTGGCCATAATGACCATCGTTATGTTTGGAGGAAAAAGGGGGATGCTTGCAAGCCGAAGAGTACCATCCCAACCTTGAAGCATGGCGGTGGCAGCATCATGTTGTGGTGGTGCTTTGCTGCAGGAGGGACTGGTGCACTTCACAAAATAGATGGCCTCATGAGGAATGGAAAATTAGGTGGATATATTGAAGCAACATCTCAAGACATCAGTCAGTAAGTTAAAGCTTGGTCGCAAATGGGTCTTCCAAAATGGACAATGACCCCAAGCATACTTCCAAAGTTGTGGCAAAATGGTTTAAAGACAACAAAGTCAAGGTATTGGAGTGGCCATCACAAAGCCCTGACCTCAATCCCATAGAAAATGTGTGGGCAGAACTGAAAAAGCGTGTGCGAGCAAGGATGCCTACAAACCTGATTCAGATACACCAGCTCTGTCAGGAGGAATGGGCCAAAATTCACCCAACTTATTGTGGGAAGCTTGTGGAAGGTTACCTGAAACATTTGACCTAAGTTAAACAATTTAAAGGCAATGCTACCAAATACTAATTGCGTGCATGTAAACTTCTGACCCACTGGCAATGTGATGAAAGAAATAAAAACTGAAATAAATCACTCTACTATTATTCGGACATTTCACATTTTTTAAATAAAGTGGGGATCCTAACTGACCTAATACAGGGAATTTTTACTGGGATTAAATGTCAGGAATTGTGAAAAACTGAATTTAAATGTATTTGGCGAAGGTGTATGTAAACTTCTGACTTCAACTGTATATATGTATCACTCAAAGGTTTGGACACGCCTACTCATTCAAGGGGTTCTTTATTTGTACCATTTTCTACATTGTAGAATAATAGTGAAGACATCAAAACTATGAACTAACACATATGGAATCATTTGGTAACCAAATAAGTGTTAAAACAAAATATATGTTATATTTAAAGATCCTTCAAAGTAGCCACCCTTTGCTTTGACAGCTTTGCACACTCTTGGCATTTTCTCAACCAGCTTCACCTGGAATGCTTTTCCAACAGTCTTGAAAAAGTTCCCACATATGCTGAGCGCTGCGGTCCAACTAATCCCAAACCATCTCAATTGGGTTGAGATCAGGTGTCTGGAGGCCAGGTCATCTGATGCAACACACCATCACTCTCCTTCTTGGTCAAATAGCCCTTACACAGCCTGGAGGTGTTTTAGGTCATTGTCCTGTTGAAAAACAAATAATAGTCCCACTAAGCACAAACCAGATGGGGTTGCGTATCACTGCGAAATGCTGTGGTAGTCATGCTGGTTAAGTGCCTTGAATTCTAAATAAATCACAGACAGTATCACAAGCAAAGCACCACACCATCAGACCTCCTCCGTGCTTCACGGTGGGAACCACACATGCAGAGATCATCTGTTCACATACTCTGCGTCTAACAAAGACATGGTGGTTGGAACCAAAAATCTCTGAAGCATATATTTGGGATGCAATTTCTGAGGCTGGTAACTAATGAACTTCTCTGCAGCAGAGGTAACTCTGGGTCTTCCTTTCCGGTGGCGGTCCTTATGAGAGACAGTTTCATCATAGTCGTTGATGGTTTTTGCGACTGCCCTTGAACCTAATTGACTGGCCTTCATGTCTTCAACGCTCTTAAAATGACATGCCTAAAATGACATACCCAAATATAACTGCCTGTAGCTCAGGCCCTGAAGCAAGGACATGCATATTATTGTTACCATTTGAAAGGAAAACCTATGAAGTTTGTGGAAATGTGAAAGGAATGCAGGAGAATATAACACATTAGATCTGGTAAAAGATAATACAAAGAAAAAAAACTCTTTTTTTGTACCATCATCTTTGAAATGCAAGAGAAAGGCCATAATCAATTTTTCCAGCCCAGGTGCAATTTTGATTTTGGCCACTAGATGGCAGCAGTGTATGTGCAACGTTGTAGACAGATCCAATGAACCATTGAATTTCTGTTGAAAATGTTGCATCAAGACTGCCCAAATGTGTCTAATTTTTTTATTATTAACTTTTCATGGTCAAAACGGTGCATTCTCTTCAAACAATAGCATGGTATTCTTTCACTGTAATAGCTACTGTAAATTGAACAGTGCAGTTAGATTAACAAGAATTTAAGGTTTCTGCCCATATCAGATATGTCTATGTCCTGGGAAATTCTCTAGTTACTTACAACCTCATGCTAATCACATTAGCCTACGTTAGCTCAACCATCCCGCAGGGGACCCACCGAACTTAAAGAAGTTTTTAAAGTAATGGACTGTCATTTCTCTTTGCTTATTTGAGCAGTTCTTGCCATAATATGGACTTGGTCTTTTACCAAATAGAATAGTCTTCTGTATACCACCCCTACCTTGTCACAACACACTGATCGGCTCAAACGCATTAATGGAAGATATCCCACAAATGAACATTTAACAAGGCGCATGTGTTAACTGAAATGCATTCCAGGCAAAGGGTAGCTACTTTGAAGAATCTCAAATATATTTTGATTTGTTTTAACACTTTTTTGGTTAATACATGATTCCATATGTGTTATTTCATAGTTTTGATGTCTTCACTATTATTCTACAATGTAGAAAATAGTTCAAATAAAGAAAAACCCTTGAAATGAGTAGGTGGGTTCTAAATTTTGACTGGTACTGTATACATTTTGAAAAATATACATTCCCCTAACATCCTTCCCCTAATTGGAGTAAACTAATGGACAACAACACTTAGGCTTCTACTTGCAGCTTATACAGTACATGGGTGATTTTGCAAATATGGGCCTTTTTGTGTCTCAGGGTTAGATTTTTATTGCACAGCCATTAAGTAGAAACAAAAAAAACTTTCAGCTTTCAAAATGTTTTTTAAATTTTAAAGCATTTCACGTCTGGATTTCACTGTTTTTGTCCTGTGTCGCACCAGGACTTTAAACATTCTTCTATGTATTACACTTACAAAAGTTTTGATAACTACAAAATATTTAATGCACCGGTAAAAAAAATAATGAATAAATGGAAACACTAGATGTGGATAAGCCATTTGATCCCCCCCCCCCCCCCCCCCCCCCCCCCCACAAAATACAGTCATCCCTTAAGTATTGTGTCATTACCACCACGATAAGCAAATTACATGATCGTCTTTTTTCAAAAGTTTGTTTACTTGGTTACCATGAACATGAATAGTGACAGTGGAGAGCATGGATGTCATGCGGGGAATTCCAATTTTGATGCCAGGAAATTATAAAAATATAAAAGGTAAATATAACTTGAGAAGATAATATTTTAAATGTTTGTGATTGGCAAATAGGCTATAATTTCATAAAATTGTTATATTTTTTAAATTATGTTTTACTTGTGTGTATTTAGGATACATTGTATGCTAGCTGTTCAACTGGAGTTAGCATGCTAGAATCCCTGCTATTTATACCCAAATACTGTTGAAATGTCATTACCACCACATAATGAACTGTGATGTAAGGACAGAATGTGGTGGTAATGACAAAATGTACTAGTTCATCCATTTTTACTTACCTTAAGACCTGGAAAAAAATGTCTGTCCTACATTGTAAGACTCATTACTGAGTTCCAAACTGCCTCTGGAAGCAACGTCAGGAAAATAACTGTTAGTCGGGAGCTTTATGAAATGGGTTTCCATGGCCGAACACAAGCATAAGATCACCATGCACAATGAGTGGTGTAAAGCTAGCCGCCATTGGACTCTGGAGCAGTGGAAACGCATTCTCTGGAGTGATGAATCACGCTTCACCATCTGGCAGTCCGACAGTCGAATCTGGGTTTGGTGGATGCCAGGAGAACGCTACCTGCCTCAATGCAGAGTGCCAACTATAACGTTTGTTGGAGGAGGAATAATGGTCTGGGGCTGTTTTTCATGGTTTGGGCTAGGCTCCTTAGTTCCAGTGAAGGGAAATCTTAACACTACAGCATACAATGACATTCTAGATGATTCTGTGGTTCCAACTTTGTGGCAACAGTTTTAGGAAGGCCCTTTTCTGTTTCAACATGACATTGCCCCCATGCAAAAAGCAAGGTCCAAACAAAATGGTTTGTTGAGATCGATGTTATCACATCTACTCCCACTCCTCCCCTCCAGCGTTCGACGTCACCGGTTTACTAACCACCGGTCCTGGCATTCATCATTAGGCACACATGGACTCCATCACTTCACCGATTACCTCCCCTATATCTGTCACTCCCTTAGTTCCATTCCCCAGGCAGTATTGACTATGTGTTTCATGTCTATACACTACTCGTGTTTGTTGTATTGTTCTATGTTCCGTTTATTATTAAACTCACCACCTGCACTTGCTTTCCAACTCCCAGCGTATACGTTACAGGTGTGGAAGAACTTGACTGGCCTGCACAGAGAGCCCTGACCTCAACCCCATCAAACACCTTTGGAATGAATTGGAACAAATGGTCTGTTTTATATCTTCAATCAAATTAAACATGTACAACTGTTACATTAAAATGTTTAAAGATATTTTTCATCAGTTGTTTTATATGAAATGTAATTTCCACTCAGTTATTACCACAATGCTTAGTCATTCCAAGACGGCGTAGCAGTGTAGACGTCTTTGTCCTGTCGTGTCCCGTGTCCCTTGTATATATCTTTTTACATCTTTTTCTTCGCATATCTTTTAAAAATACTTTCTTAAACCTCAACTTCTAAATACTCTCCTGCAACCCGCCTCACCCAATGTGGCGTGGATCTGCTTTTTTTCTAAAGTATTTCTATTTACTTCTGATCTGGAATCCATCTACTGAAGATAGCCAGCTAACTGCCTACCAGCTATCAGTTAGCAAACCATTGCTAGCGGTCATCAGCTAACCTTTAGCTCGGAAAGCTCTCGCTAGTTCGAACAACGTGACTAAAACCAGAGCATAACGGACCTATTTCTCACCATATCCCCGGATTCCTACCGCAAACTCTGAACATTTTCATCTGGATCTTCGCAACTAGCTAACCACAATCCCGGGTGACCACTCCTGGCTAGCGTTTCCATCCCGGAGCAGGCACCGGAGCAGGCACCAATTAGCCTGAAGCTAATTGGCTAGGGCTCCTGTGCTACCACTGAAGCCCACTCCTGGGCTACAAGACCCGGACCCATTTACTGCCGATACGGAGCACGGAACCCCGCCTATCCTCTACGACTGGAATACCGACATAATCTGCCCGGGGACTCCAACAGGCCCCTCAGGCGTGACGCCCGCTGAAGGCCCATTCTGCTAACCTACTAGGCCTGTTAGCTACCTAGAGCTACCTGGAACCCTACTAATTCCACGACTGGTCTATCGACGTCACCGCACGAAGAGGCAAAAACAGACTCCCCCCCCCATCGCGACGTCCCCCAAAGGCTAACTTGCCTGCCCCGGTCTGCTAACTGCTAGCTTATCTTGCAGCTAGCGCAGCCAGGAAGCTAGCACCAGTTAGCAAACACAATTCTACAATTCACAACCTCTCTTTCGCCATCGCTATCCGGCTTGGATTCTCTGTCGACACGACCACGTCTGGTTTGCAGACGTGCCCTCAACCGGTGCCCTCAACCGGCCTCCGTCTGAGCAGACCCCCTCCGTCTGAGCAGACCACCCCCCCGGGCTACTAACTTTAAACGCGTGCTAGCTTAGTGGAGGCCTCACTACTCCATCTACGGCTGCCCCCTGGACACTATGATCACTTGGCTACATAGCTGATGCCTGCTTGACTCTCCATTAATTAACGGTACTCCATTCTGTTTATTTGTGTTTTATCTGTCGGCTCTGTGCCTTAACTCAGGATCTGTGTGTAGTTAATCCGACCCTCTCTGCCCAGTCGTCGCCATTTTTACCTTCTGTTGCTGTGTTAGCTGACTAGCTGCTGTTATTTCACCTGCTGTTTTAGCTAGCTCTCCCAATCATGACCTGCAATCACTTTATGCCTTATTGTATGTCTCTCTCTAATATCAATATGCCTTACATACTGTTGTTCAGGCTAGTTATCATTGTTTTGGTTTGCAATGGACCCCGTAGTTCCACTCTCCGTACCTCTGATACCTCCTTTGTCCCACCCCCCACACATGCGGTGACCTCACCCATTGAGACCAGCATGTCCAGAGATACAACCTCTCTTATCATCACCCAGTGCCTGGGCTTGCCTCCGCTGTACCCGTGCCCCACCATACCCTGGTCTGCACATTATGCCCAGAATCTATTCTACCACGCCCATAAATCTGCTCCTTTTATTCCTTGTCCCCAACGCTCTAGGCGACCAGTTTTGATAGCCTTTAGCCGCACCCTCATCCTACTACTCCTCTGTTCCTCGGGTGATGTGGAGGTAAACCCAGGCCCTGCATGTCCCCAGTCACCCTCATTTGTTGACTTCTGTGATCGAAAAAGCCTTGGCCTCATGCATGTCAACATCAGAAGCCTCCTCCCCAAGTTTGCCTTACTCACCGCTTTAGCACACTCTGCCAACCCTGATGTCCTTGCCGTGTCTGAATCCTGGCTTAGGAAGGCCACCAAAAACTCTGAGATTTCCATACCCAACTATAACACTTTCCGTCAAGATAGAACTGCCAAAGGGGGAGGAGTTGCAATCTACTGCAGAGATAGCCTGCAAAGTTCTGTCATACTTTCCAAGTCTATGCCCAAACAGTTCGAACTTCTAATTTTAAAAATTAATCTCTCCAGAAATAAGTCTCTCACTGTTGCCGCTTGCTACCGACCCCCCTCAGCTCCCAGCTGTGCCCTGGACACCATCTGTGAATTGATCGCTCCCCATCTAGCTTCAGAGTTTGTTCTGTTAGGTGACCTAAACTGGGATATGCTTAACACCCCGGCAGTCCTACAATCTAAGCTTGATGCCCTCAATCTCACACAAATCATCAAGGAACCCACCAGGTACAACCCTAAATCCGTAAACATGGGCACCCTAATAGACATTATCCTGACCAACTTGCCCTCCAAATACACCTCTGCTGTCTTCAATCAAGATCTCAGCGATCACTGCCTCATTGCCTGTATCCGCCACGGGTCCACGGTCAAACGACCACCCCTCATCACTGTCAAACGCTCCCTGAAACACTTCTGCGAGCAGGCCTTTCTAATCGACCTGGCCCGGGTACCCTGGAAGGATATTGACCTCATCCCGTCAGTTGAGGATGCCTGGTCATTCTTTAAAAGTTACTTCCTCACCATATTAGACAAGCATGCTCCGTTCAAAAAATGCAGAACCAAGAACAGATATAGCCCTTGGTTCACTCCAGACCTGACTGCCCTCGACCAGCACAAAAACATCCTGTGGCGAACTGCAATAGCATCGAAGAGCCCCCGTGATATGCAACTGTTCAGGGAAGTCAGGAACCAATACACGCAGTCAGTCAGGAAAGCAAAGGCCAGCTTTTTCAAGCAGAAATTTGCATCCTGTAGCTCTAACTCCAAAAAGTTCTGGGATACTGTAAAGTCCATGGAAAACAAGAGCACCTCCTCCCAGCTGCCCACTGCACTGAGGCTAGATAACACGGTCACCACTGATAAGTCCGTGATAATCGAAAACTTCAACAAACATTTCTCAATGGCTGGCCATGCCTTCCACCTGGCGACTCCAACCTTGGCCAACAGCCCCGCCCCCCCCCGCTGCTACTCGCCCAAGCCTCCCCAGCTTCTCCTTTACCCATATCCAGATAGCAGATGTTCTGAAAGAGCTGGAAAACCTGGACCCATACAAATCAGCTGGGCTTGACAATCTGGGCCCCCTATTTCTGAAACTGTCCGCTGCCATTGTCGCACCCCCTATTACCAGCCTGTTCAACCTCTCCTTCGTATCATCTGAGATCCCCAAGGATTGGAAAGCTGCCGCTGTCATCCCCCTCTTCAAAGGGGGAGACACCCTGGACCCAAACTGTTACAGACCTATATCCATCCTGCCCTGCCTAGCTAAGGTCTTCGAAAGCCAAGTCAACAAACAGATCACTGACCATCTCGAATCCCACCGTACCTTCTCCGCTGTGCAATCCGGTTTCCGAGCCGGTCACAGGTGCACCTCAGCCACGCTCAAGGTACTAAACGATATCATAACCGCCATCGATAAAAGACATTACTGTGCAGTCTTCATCGACCTGGCCAAGGCTTTCGACTCTGTCAATCACCATATTCTTATCGGCAGACTCAATAGCCTCGGTTTTTCTAATGACTGCCTTGCCTGGTTCACCAACTACTTTGCAGACAGAGTTCAGTGTGTCAAATCGGAGGGCATGTTGTCCGGTCCTCTGGCAGTCTCTATGGGGGTACCACAGGGTTCAATTCTCGGGCCGACTCTTTTCTCTGTATACATCAATGATGTTGCTCTTGCTGCGGGCGATTCCCTGATCCACCTCTACGCAGACGACACCATTCTGTATACTTCCGGCCCTTCCCTGGACACTGTGCTATCTAACCTCCAAACGAGCTTCAATGCCATACAACACTCCTTCCGTGGCCTCCAACTGCTCTTAAACGCTAGTAAAACCAAATGCATGCTTTTCAACCGTTCGCTGCCTGCACCCGCACGCCCGACTAGCATCACCACCCTGGACGGTTCTGACCTAGAATATGTGGACATCTATAAGTACCTAGGTGTCTGGCTAGACTGCAAACTCTCCTTCCAGACTCATATCAAACATCTCCAATCCTAAATCAAATCTAGAGTCGGCTTTCTATTCCGGAACAAAGCCTCCTTCACTCACGCCGCCAAACTTACCCTAGTAAAACTGACTATCCTACCGATCCTCGACTTCGGCGATGTCATCTACAAAATAGCTTCCAATACTCTACTCAGCAAACTGGATGCAGTTTATCACAGTGCCATCCGTTTTGTTACTAAAGCACCTTATACGACCCACCACTGCGACCTGTATGCCCTAGTCGGCTGGCCCTCGCTACATGTTCGTCGCCAGACCCACTGGCTCCAGGTCATCTACAAGGCTATGCTAGGCAAAGTGCCGCATTATCTCAGTTCACTGGTCACGATGGCTACACCCACCCGTAGCACGCGCTCCAGTAGGTGTATCTCACTGATCATCCCTAAAGCCAAAACCTCATTTGGACGCCTTTCCTTCCAGTTCTCTGCTGCCTGCGACTGGAACGAATTGCAAAAATCTCTGAAGTTGGAGACTTTTATCTCCCTCAACAACTTTAAAAATCTGCTATCCGAGCAGCTAACCGATCGCTGCAGCTGTACATAGTCCATCTGTAAACTACCCACCCAATTTACCTACCTCACCCCCCATACTGCTTTTATTTATTTACTTTTCTGCTCTTTTGCACACCAGTATCTCTTCTTGCACATGATCATCTGATGATTTACCACTCCAGTGTTAATCTGCTAAATTGTAATTATTCGATTTATTGCCTACCTCATGCCTTTTGCACACATTGTATATAGATTCTCTTTTTTCTACCATGTTATTGACTTGTCTATTGTTTACTCCATGTGTAACTCTGTGTTGTTGTCTGTTCACACTGCTATGCTTTATCTTGGCCAGGTCGCAGTTGCAAATGAGAACTAGTTCTCAACTAGCCTACCTGGTTAAATAAAGGTGAAATAAAAAAAATTAAAAAAAATTACCGTCACGGTACATATTTTTGATGCAAAGGTGTATTAAATTCTAATTGATATTGATGATTTTTTCCCCAGATATGTGTACCTTATATGATTGTGCTTAAGATCATTTCAAAAGTAATGTTAAATACATGTTTCTGAATATCATCAAGGCATACAGTGGGGCAAAAAAGTATTTAGTCAGCCACCAATTGTGCAAGTTCTTCCACTTAAAAAGATGAGAGGCCTGTAATTTCCATCATAGGTACACTTCGACTATGACAGACAAAATGAGAAAAAAAAATCCAGAAAATCACATTGTAGGATTTTTTATGAATTTATTTGCAAATTATGATGGAAAATAAGTATTTGGTCACCTACAAACAAGCAAGATTTCTGGCTCTCACAGACCTGTAACTACTTCTTCTTTAAGAGGCTCCTCTGTCCTCCACTCGTTACCTGTATTAATGGCACCTGTTTGAACTTGTTATCAGTATAAAAGACACCTGTCCACAACCTCAAACAAAGCAGCTTGGTTTGAAGAAATCAACTGTGGGAGCAATTATTAGGAAATGGAAGACATACAACACCACTGATAATCTCCCTCGATCTGGGGCTCCATGCAAGATCTCACCCCGTGGGGTCAAAATGATCACAAGAACGGTGAGCAAAAATCCCAGAACCACACGGGGTGACCTAGTGAATGACCTGCAGAGAGCTGGGACCAAAGTAACAAAGCCTACCATCAGTAACACACTACGCCGCCAGGGACTCAAATCCTGCAGTGCCAGACATGTCCCCCTTGCTTAAGCCAGTACATGTCCAGGCCCGTCTGAAGTTTGCTAGAGAGCATTTGGATGATCCAGAAGAAGATTGGGAGAATGTCATATGGTCAGATGAAACCAAAATATAACTTTTTTTTTTAAACTCAACTCGTCGTGTTTGGAGGACAAAGAATGCTGAGTTGCATCCAAAGAACACCATACCTACTGTGAAGCATGGGGGTGGAAACATCATGCTTTGTGGCTGTTTTTCTGCAAAGGGACCAGGATGACTGATCCGTGTAAAGGAAAGAATGAATGGGGCCATGTATCGTGAGATTTTGAGTGAAAACCTCCTTCCATCAGCAAGGGCATTGAAGATGAAACGTGGCTGGGTCTTTCAGCATGACAATGATCCCAAACACACCGCCCGGGCAACGAAGGAGTGGCTTCGTAAGAAGCATTTCAAGGTCCTGGAGTGGCCTAGCCAGTCTCCAGATCTCAACCCCATAGAAAATCTTTGGAGGGAGTTGAAAGTCCGTGTTGCCCAGCAACAGCCCCAAAACATCACTGCTCTAGAGGAGATCTGCATGGAGGAATGGGCCAAAATACCAGCAACAGTGTGTGAAAACCTTGTGAAGACTTACAGAAAACAAAGTATTGAGATTAAGTATTTGGTCAATAACAAAGGTTTTTTTCCACCATAATTTGCAAATAAATTCATTAAAAATCCTACAATGTGATTTTCTGGATTTTTTTTCCTCATTTTGTTTGAATACTTTTTGTCTAAATACTTTTTTGCCCCACTGTATATGGACATTTAGACATGACAATGATGAATACATATAATTAAGAACAAAAAAAAACACATTTAATGTGAAACGTTATATAAAAGACCTTAGGTGTAAGAACCGACGCTGGAGATGAGAAGCAGGCACAGGGAGTGACCATTTAATGACCGGACATGTGCCAGAACAGGGGGGAACAAAACGACATGACCACAATATGCTGAAGCGGGGAACAACCTCGGGAACAGACAGATATAGGGGACGTAATGAAAGTAGGTGATTGAGTCCAGGTGAGTCCAATGAATCGCTAATGCGCGTGACGAGGGAAACAGGTGTGTGTAATGATGGTGGCAGGAGTGCGTAGTGCTGGGCAGCCTGGCGCCCGAGTGCCAGTGAGGGAGAGCGGGCGCAGGTGTGACATTTTCAGAGCGTTGCACCGTGATTGGCTCAGTGTTCTGTCAGACATGGGGAAAGTACGTCACCTCAAAGTCTAAGGGGAGACCTCGAGAATTTTAGTCCTTTGGGTATTGACATAGAGATACATTAGAAGTGCCCATCCAAGAAGGCTCAAGGTCATTGGCCACAGATAAAATGACATCATATCACGTTATATGTACATTAGCTTTGATTGAACTGATCATGTCAACGTCATACTTTCAAAATCTTAGCAAGCAATCATAATCATGCCGACAATCTACTGGCAAATCCTTTTCAATCCTTGTCATATGAAGAGAAATAATGAAGAGAAATTATAGATAAAACGTATCGGTGCTCATCGGCCATTGGACATAAACTTTGTTGTCCCTCTCTGTGGTCGCAGGTCCGTCTGCTGGATAGTTGTTCGTCAGAGTCTCTGGTTGCGTTCCCCATAAGTCCCAAGGTCTTTCGTGGTTGTAGTTGTTATAATGGATACTTCAGAATACCATTTGGAAATGTTCTTAGATCGACTGCGTTTACCAGACTAAAGTATTTAAAACAGCTGCAGTCTGAATAATTGTTCTTTAGTATGTAGATTTCATAGCCATTTCAACGTGGGGGACCTCATCCCCGTGTTTTTAACTCTTGTAGAGTTGCCAACCATTTCAACATGTAGCTACCGCTTCATGGTTTCTGATCTCCTTAACCATTCGAGACGTCCGGCTTACCGTGGGTCTCTTTGGCTTAAAATGTCAATTTTGTCACGGGCGGTTTAATACTCTGTGGAAGAAGGGGGCTTTCGATGAAAATGTCTGTACTCACGGGGGCGTGGTCACTGACTTGTTAAACTTTATATGAAAATCCAAACTCTCATTTAGAAGGCACATCACATTTAATCTTTTCACAAATAGTTTCATATACGTTTCATAGCATTTAGATATAAACCCCGTAATTGAGAAGTGGACAAAACCAGAAGACACAGTAATGTGTGTTTCATGTCCTTCATGAGATCGACAAATGAAACACACTCGACATGACAGTCCCTTAAGTGTCCACGGACCACTCCCACAATCTCAAAAACAGAAATACTCTTTAGTTATTCAAACTTTTGATGTCCAAGGGTCTCTCTGTGTTCCACGGTTTACATTCCAATCTCAAACACTACAGAGCATAGAGGCAGCGTATTTTACGACCGCCATAAAACAACCGACTTCCCGCTCTACCCCTCTACGAGAGAGAGCACGCTGTAGAGCGGACCCACTGTAACCTGATCCTTCAGATCGTCACAGAAGAGTTATGACAGTGTACAGGGAGAATACTGTTAGAACGGCCCATGTTCTGAATTCTGTCGCTGTACATTTCAAAAGTGCTGAACAAATAGTTATATTGACAACGTCCGTCCTAGCTCGCTCATTAATGTCTCATCAAAATTATGGATTGCCTCTTATCCGCTCGTCGTTCCCTTATGCCATAGTTTGTACATTCAATTGTCATTAGAAACCACATTTGTTTAAACAAGTCAGCCATATCAGCTGTTTTTTAAAAAGGCAGTAAAATGAGGCTGAATTAACTGTTTCGCTGCCAAACAAGGCTCAGCTGATAGCCAGGTGTAGCAGTGGTAAGGTGTTGGGACTCTGCTGTTGGGACGGCTTTATGTAGGCCCTAACACTTTGTAGGCACCGTTTGTCACCGTTATAGTGCAATTAATGTATTGTTTTGTGTTGTGGATTTGCTGGCATGCATTATTATTTTTGGTATTTTTTTTGCCCCACCAAGATTTACATGCTAAAATCGCCACTGATAACTTGACATTTCTTCCATACATTGTGGGAGGATAACCAACCTTTCAATGAATGGCAATGCAGGTATTATACACTATAAAATGCTAGGTTACACAAGTTACACAACATGTTTGGTGTACTTAGACGGCATCATAGTGTTTGGCCGTACATGTGAGAGCATGTGAAGCGTTTAGACAAGGTCTTCAGCGGATTGGAGCAGGCGGTACTTCAGATGAAGCCATCTAAGTGCCGTTTGTTCAGGTCGCAGGTGAGCTACCTGGGACACGTCCTCTCGGCTGCGGGAGTGTCCACTGACCCCATGGAAACAGAGGCAGTCAGTTCATGGCCTAGCCCCGAGTCACTCACAGAGGCAAGAAGCTTTTTTGGCCTGGCGTCATACTACAGGAAGTTCACACCAGATTTTGCAGCCATGGCAGAGCCGTTGTACAGATTGACAGATAAGGGGAACATTTTTGAGTGGAACGCAGCGTGTGAAGGGGCTTTTAATGACATAACGTCCGAGCTTACCGCGTCCCCCATCCTTGCTTTCCCGGACCCAAATCTAGATTTCATAATAGATACTGAGGCATGTGACAGAGGCATAGAGAGAGTGCAGTAGCATATGCCAGTCAGGCACTGTCAAAACAGAAGAGGAAGTAGTGAACGACCAAGAAGGAGCTTCTTGCTGTGGTAGTGTTTCTTAAACATTTCAGACACTTTTTGCTGGAGAGGAAATGTCTACTGAGAACTGATCACAGCTCACTGAGGTGGCTGAGTAACTTCCAACAACTTGATGGAGAGTCGACTACATGGTTAGAGAAACTGGATCAGTTTGACTATGATATTGTCCACAGGCCAGGGAGACTGCACCGTATTGCAGATGGTGTATCACGCCTACACAGATATACCGAGAGTGTAGACACAGCCATCTCACAGGAGGCCACTGTCAATCTGAGAGCCGTCGTAAACACGCCTCAGGATGTCACTATAGAGCCTGTAGTTGGAGCTCAAACAAGCCAGGCAGTACCCAAAAATGCAGCTTTCCTACTGGAAGCACAGGATAGAGACCCAGTCATCTCCCAGTTAAAGAAATCGGAGCCAAAGTTCAGGCCTTTCAAACAAGTGTGGGGGGCATTACATGTGAAGAATGGGGTGTTATGCCTTAAGAGTCAAAACTATGAGACAGATGACACCATCTGGAGAGGGGTTGTACTAGATGAGCTCATATATGAGATATCCACAATGACAGAACAGGGCGCCATTTAGGAATTGAAACACTCACCAGTAAAATCAGAGCAAGATTTTATTGGCCAGGCTGGCAGAGGACCATAAAGCAGTGGTTTAAGGGCTGTGTGGCGTGCGCTGCAAACAAGTTACAGGACCCAGCCCCCAGGACGAGTTCTGTCACAGGCTGCCCTTTGAAAGGATAGCTGTAGACTTAATGGGTCCGTTTACAGAGATGACTTTACTAGGTGGTCAGAGGCCTATACCATACCCATTCAGGAAGCAGTACCAGTGGCCAAGAAGCTAGTAGAGGAATTTGTGTTGAAAGCTAGGCGTTCCTCGCTCTATCCATAGCGACCAGGGGCGACATTTTGATTGCGCATTTCTCTAAAAAGACTACAATCTTTTACAAATGAACAAAACACGAACCGCTCTGTACAACCCACAATCAGATGGTTTAGTGGAAAAAATTAACAGAACTCTGATCAACATGCTGTCACT
This sequence comes from Salvelinus fontinalis, assembly GCF_029448725.1. NCBI lineage: Eukaryota > Metazoa > Chordata > Actinopteri > Salmoniformes > Salmonidae > Salvelinus > Salvelinus fontinalis. The sequence continues at coordinate 6,152,562 of NC_074692.1, forward strand.
TTTTCTTGATGACAATCAAAGAAATTGGGATGAGATACTCCCATATAAGTTGATGGCATACAGGAGCAGTGTTCAATCTTCCACGGGGTTCACACCATACAGGATGCAGTTCGGCACTGAAATGACTTCACCGGTTGATGTGGTTATGGGAACACAAAATGAAGGAAACAGTATGTTTCTCAGTATGTGCAAAAGGTGCAAGGGTATTTAAGCTGTAAAGAGAAATCGCCTAAAAGCCACAGGTAAACAAAAGCAATACTTTGATCTAAAGGTGACACCCCAGAGGTATGAGGAAAATGAATGTGTGTGGTTTCGAGACTACCAGAGGAAAAAGGGGTTGACACCCAAACATGAGAAGTAAATTCAAGGGTCCTTTCAAAATTGCAAAGAAACTGTCAGAGGTTCTGTATGAAGTAGTACAGTGTAATGGACTTATCATGCCGTGGTACACTACAACAGGCTCAAACCTTACTTTGGGGTTGTTTCAGAGCATGAGGTCACTGGCACGGGACAAGAGACTGAGTTGAGCACTGACTCATTTATGCCTAGTAAGACATTATTACCCCCCAAGGAAAAAGCAACCAATTTTGCCTAGTTTATCCTTCAGGAGAAGGGTGGGGGACATTGTGTGACTGTGGGCTCCAAGGGATGTTAATGCCTCAGTGGAATGGGAACTGGACACTGTCAGGACTGAAAGCTCAGTCAAAGACACAGAGAGTCATACCACGCAAACGGATGTGAACACTGAGTTGCCCTGTGCACCTGAAGAGAATGTGTCTCCTTTGAGACGGGTCAAGCACCTGAGTCCATTGCAGCAGAAGATCACATGGGTCAGGGAGGTAGACCCCAAAGGACTATTAGGAGGCCTGTTTGGCAAGAGGGTTTTGTGTTGAACTTGGTCAATGCATTCTGAATGTGTTTGGTTACTGTACACTTCTCAGAGGTTATTTTTTGTGTGTTTATCCAGTTTAAGAAGCGGGTAATGTAAGGTTTTACAAAAGTCTCTCAGCCTATCACACAATGTTATGCAAATTAGTTACTGTATGTGAGGATGCGGGAAGTATGCTGGGGGAGAATTATTGGGAAGGCGGGTTAGTGTACTGTCTGTTCTTCCAAATAAAATATAACTTGATTATTTCATGGGAAATCAGTGTCCTCGACTGTTTACACTAGTCAACAAACTATGTGCGAATTTCGGCGGCTTTACAGTTTAGTTACAATAGTAGTAATAGCCAATTCAGTTAGGTTAAACAGCAGTTGCCTTGCCAGCTACATCAGTCAACTAAAGAGTAGCCCGTTTCTGTTCCTTTTACAACTCGGTGGTGAAAGAGCTTAACGTGTACACTGATCTATGCTCAGCTCTCCCTGCTGGTCCAACCAGCCTTCCAGAAGCTTTGCCTTCACACAGCCTGTCAGCCCGCTCTGTGGTGTCCGCGTGGTCCTAAATCCACATTTTATAATCAATCCTCAGGTTGTTTTTAACAAACATAATTGATAAAATTTCAACCGGACCATAACCTATTCATTAAGAGACAAAAGGAAAATGGACAGCTCCTCTCGCACGCGCAGGAACTATTCAGAGGACACCTGACTAGTTTTGAAAAATCTCATTCATTTTTCAAAATAAAAGCCTGAAACTATATCTAAAGCCTGGTCACAGCCTGAGGAAGCCATTGGAAAAGGAATCTGGTTGATACCCCTTTAAATGGAAGACAGTCCAGGAAACACAGATAAAAAAATAAAAAAAATCACTTCCGGGTTATATTTTCTCAGGTTTTCGTCTGCAGAATACGTTTTGTTATACTCACAGACAATATTTTGACAGTTTTGGAAACTTTGGAGTGTTTTCTATCCTAATCTGTAAATTATAGGCATATTCTATGATCTGGGCCAGAGAAAATGTCAGTTTACCTTGGTAACGTTATTTTAAGAAGAAACAAAAATTCTGACCCCTAGCGCTAATAAAGGCCATATAAAAGGGGATGACTTTTGAGTTCTGTGAAAAATCTAAGAAACTTCGATGTTTGAGTGTAGTTGCCTTATAATTCAGTGAGCATGCCCTGCACTGTTGTTTGGTTAGCAGATTTTATGTAGTGCAGTAAGCACATGTGATGTGATTCCGCTGCCAATGGAATGGGTGGAGTAAAAGGGGGCTCCCGAGTGGCACAGGACACCTTACCCAAACCGGTCGCGCAAATCGTGCGCAAATTGATTTTGTCCCCCCACACCAAACGCGATCACGACGCGCAGGTTGAAATATCGAAACAAACTCAGAACCAATTATATTAATTTGGAGACAGGTCGAAAAGCATTAAACATTTATGGCAATATAGCTAGCTAGCTTGCAGTTGCTGGCTAATTTGTCCTATTTAGCTAGCTTGCTGTTGCTAGCTAATTTGTCCTGGGACATAAACGTTGAGTTGTTATTTTACCTGAAATGCACAAGGTCCCCTACTCCGACAATTAATCCACACATAAAACAGCCAACCGAATCGTTTCTAGTCATCTCTCCTCCTTCCAGGATTTTTCTTCTTTGGACTTTATATGGTGATTGGCATCTAATAGTATTACCATGACCGACCTCAGTTCGTCTTTCAATCACCCACGTGGGTATAACCAATGAGGAGATGGCGCGTGGCTATTAGCTTCTATGAACCAATGAGGAGATGGGAAAGGCAGGACTTGCACCGCGATCAGCGTCACAAATAGAACGGACTTCTATTTCAGCCCTTGGCAATGCAGACGCTCGTTGGCATGCGCGGACAGTGTGGGTGTAATAATTGAATAACATGTATGTTTAACTCTATTTTGCAATGCTCGGTGTGGTCAGCATGTGAGGCAGTGGATCTCAGTGCTAGAGGCGTCACTACAGATCCTGGTTCGATTCCAGGCGGTATCATAATCGGCCGTGATTGGGAGTCCCATAGGGAGGCGCACAATTGGCCCAGCGTTGTCCGGGGTAGGCCGGTGTAGACCCTCATTGTAAATAAGAATTTGTTCTTAACTGACTTACCTAGTTAAATAAAAGGTTAAACACAATTTTTTTAAATGACACCATATAATATTCTGTATATACAGTGTTTTCGGAAAGTATTCAGACCCCTTGACTTTTCTCACATTTTGTTACTGTCACGGCTCCTCCTCTGCAGTGCAGGGGGCGGTTCCTCCTGCAGGCAGAGGAGGGTCGTTAGTGATTGGAGCCACCTGGGCTCAGGGTATAAAGCTGTCACTAATCACTCTTGCTCTCTCTCTCTCTCTGCTCCTCCAGGTATGCTCATGATTTGTTTGTTCCATTTTAGTTTTGCATAGTTTCCACTCAGTCATGTTCACACACACATATTCATGCACCCATGCACTTTACATACACCTTACATTATGATACATCCACACCTCATTCCTATTTCTTAGTTTAAGTTAATAGTTTGCTTAATAATAAAGAACACTTTTGAATTGGCCTATACCTGTTGTTCGTGTCCTCTCATTTGTCACAGGCTATGAGCCGGCTTGTGACATTACGTTACAGCCTTACTCTAAAATGGATGAAAAAAAATCCTCTCGTCAATCTACACACAATAGTCCATAATGAAAGAGCAAAAAAAGCTTTTTAGACATTTTTGCAAATGTATTAAAAATAAAAAAAATGAAATATAATATTTACATAAGTATTCAGAACCTTTACTTAGTACTTTGTTGAAGCACCTTTGGCAGCGATTACAGCCTTGAGTCTTCTTGGGTATGACGCTACAAGCTTGGCATACCTGTATTTGGAAAGTTTCTCTCTGCAAATCCTCTCAAGCTCTGTCAGGTTGGATGGGGAGCGTTGCTGCACAGCTATTTTCAGGTCACTTCAAAGATGTTTGATCGGGTTCAATTCTGGGCTCTGACTGGGCCACTCAAGAACATTCAGAAACTTGTCCCGGAGCCATTCCTGTGTTGTCTTGGCTGTGTACTTAGGGCCGTTGTCCTGTTGGAAGGGGAAACTTCAACCCAGTCTGAGGTCCTGAGCGCGCTGGAGCCGGTTTTCATCAAGGATCTCTCTGTACTTTGCTCCGTTCATCTTTCCCTCAATCCTGACTAGTCTCCCAGTCCCTGCTGCGGAAAAACCTTTCCACAGCATGATGCTGCCACCACCATGCTTCATCGTTGGGATGGTGCCAGGTTTCCTCCAGACGTGATGCTTGGCATTCAGGCCAAAGAATTCAGTCTTGGTTTCATCAGACTAGAGAATATTGCAGGCTGTCATGTGCCGGGCCACTCTACCATAAAGGCCTGATTGGTAGAGTGTTGCAGAGATAGTTGTCCTTCTGGAAGGTTCTCCCATCTCCACAGAGGAACTCTGGAGCTCTGTCAGAGTGACCATCCGATTCTTAGTCACCTCCGTGACCTAAGGTCCTTCTCCCCCGATTGCTCAGTTTGGCTGGGCGGTCAGCTCTAGGAAGAATCTTGGTGGTTCAAAACTTCCATTTAAGAATGATGGAGGCAACTGTGTTCTAGGGGACCTTCAATGCTGCATAAATTGTTTTGTGCCCTTCCCCAGTTCTGTGCCTCGACACAATCCTGTCTCAGAACTCTACTTACAATTCCTTTGACATCATGGCTTGGTTTTTGCTCTGACATGCACTGTCAAATGTGGGACCTTATATAGACAGGTGTGTGCCTTTCCAAATCATGTCCAATCAATTTAATTTGACACAGGTAGACTCCAATCAAGTTGAAGAAACATCTCACGGATGATCAATAGAAATAGGATGCACCTGAGATAAAATTAGAGTCTCATAGCAAAGGGTGTGAATACTTATGTAAATAAGGTATTTCTGTTTTCTGTTTTTATATATTTTCCACACAAAAAAGCTGTTGACGTTTATTGGGTATTGTGTGTAGATTGATGAGGAAACACATTTATTTAATCGTGTGGAAATAGTCAAGGGGTCTGAATACGTCCTGAATGCACTGTCTATATATATTTATAAACTGGGTGGTTCGAGCCCTGAATGCTTATTGGTTGACATCCATGGTTTATCAGGTATATACAGTTGAAGTCAGAAGTTTACATACACTTAGGTTGGAGTCATTAAAACTCATTTTTCAACCACTCCACAGATTTCGTGTTAACCGACTTGCCAAATATATAGTTTGTTAAGACATCTACTTTGTGCATGAAACAAGTAATGTTTTCATGACATCATGGGAAAATCAAAAGAAATCAGCCAAGACCTCAGAAAAAAAATTGTAGACCTCCACAAGTCTGGTTCATCCTTGGAAGCAATTTCCACACGCCTGAAGGTACCAAGTTCATCTGTACAAACAATAGTACGCAAGTATAAACACAATGAGACCACGCAGCCATCATACTGCTCAGGAAGGAGACGCGTCCTGTTTCAAAGAGGTGAATGTACTTTGGTGCAAAAAGTGCAAATCAATCCCAGAACAACAGCAAAGGACCTTGTGAAGATGCTGGAGGAAACAGGTACAAAAGTATCTATATCCACAGTAAAACGAGTCTTATAATCGACATAACCTGAAAGGCCGCTCAGCAAGGAAGAAGTCACTGCTCCAAAACCGCAATAAAAAAGCCAGACAACGGTTTGCAACTGCACATGGGGACAAAGATCGTACTTTTGGAAGAAATGTCCTCTGGTCTGATGAAACAAAAATAGAACTGTTTGGCCATAATGACCATCGCTATGTTTGGAGGAAAAAGGGGGATGCTTGCAAGCCGAAGAACACCATCCCAACCGTGAAGCACGGGGGTGGCAGCATCATGTTGTGGGGGTGCTTTGCTGTAGGAGTGACTGGTGCACTTCACAAAATAGATGGCATCTTGAGGAAGGAAATTATGTGGATATATTGAAGCAACATCTCAAGATATCAGCCAGGAAGTTAAAGCTTGGTCGCAAATGGGTCTTCCAAATGGACAATGATCCCAAGCATACTTCAGAAATTGTTGCAAAATGGCTTAAGGACAACAAAGTCAAGGTATTGGAGTGGCCATCACAAAACCCTGACCTCAATCCCATAGAAAATTTGTGGGCAGAACTGAAAAAGCGTGTGCGAGCAAGGAGGCCTACAAACCTGACTCAGTTACACCAGCTCTGTCAGGAGGAATGGGCCAAAATTCACCCAACTTATTGTGGAAAGCTTGTGGAAGGCTACCCGAAACATTTGACCCAAGTTAAACAATTTAAAGGCAATGCTACCAAATACTAATTGAGTGTATGTAAATGTCTGACCCACTGAGAATGTGATGAAAGAAATAAAAGCTGAAATAAATCATTCTCTCTACTGTTATTCTGACATTTCAAATTTTTTAAATAAAGTGGTGATCGTAACTGACCTAAGACAGGGAATGTTTAGTAGGATTAAATGTCAGGAATTGAGTTTACATGTATTTGGCTAAGGTGTATGTAAACTTCCGACTTGAACTGTATGTTTGTGTGTATATACACTGCTCAAAAAAATAAAGGGAACACTTAAACAACACAATGTAACTCCAAGTCAATCACACTTCTGTGAAATCAAACTGTCCACTTAGGAAGCAACACTGATTGACAATAAATTTCACATGCTGTTGTGCAAATGGAATAGACAAAAGGTGGAAATTATAGGCAATTAGCAAGACACCCCCAATAAAGGAGTGATTCTGCAGGTGGTGACCACAGACCACTTCTCAGTTCCTATGCTTCCTGGGTGATGTTTTGGTCACTTTTGAATGCTGGCGGTGCTCTCACTCTAGTGGTAGCATGAGATGGAGTCTACAACCCACACAAGTAGCTCAGGTAGTGCAGCTCATCCAGGATGGCACATCAATGCGAGCTGTGGCAAGAAGGTTTGCTGTGTCTGTCAGCGTAGTGTCCAGAGCATGGAGGCGCTACCAGGAGACAGGCCAGTACATCAGGAGACGTGGAGGAGGCCGTAGGAGGGCAACAAACCAGCAGCAGGACCGCTACCTCTGCCTTTGTGCAAGGAGGAGCACTACCAGAGCCCTGCAAAATGACCTCCAGCAGGCCACAAATGTGCATGTGTCTGCTCAAACGGTCAGAAACAGACTCCATGAGGGTGGTATGAGGGCCCGACGTCCACAGGTGGGGGTTGTGCTTACAGCCCAACACCGTGCAGGACGTTTGGCATTTGCCAGAGAACACCAATATTGGCAAATTCGCCTTTGGCGCCCTCTGCTCTTCACAGATGACAGCAGGTTCACACTGAGCACATGAACACATGTGACAGACGTGACAGAGTCTGGAGACGCCGTGAAGAACTTTCTGCTGCCTGCACCATCTTCCAGCATGACCGGTTTGGCGGTGGGTCAGTCATGGTGTGGGGTGGCATTTCTTTGTGGGGCCGCACAGCCCTCCATGTGCTCGCCAGAGGTAGCCTGACTGCCATTAGGTACCGAGATGAGATCCTCAGAGCCCTTGTGAGACCATATGCTGACACATGCACATTTGTGGCCTGCAAGAGGTCATTTTGCAGGGCTCTGGTAGTGCTCCTCCTTGCACAAAGGCGGAGGTAGCGGTCCTGCTGCTGGGTTGTTGCCCTCCTACGGCCTCCTCCACGTCTCCTGATGTACTGGCCTTTCTCCTGGTAGCACCTCCATGCTCTGGACACTACGCTGACAGACACAGCAAACCTTCTTGCCACAGTTCGCATTGATGTGCCATCCTGGATGAGCTGCACTACCTGAGCCACTTGTGTGGGTTGTAGACTCCGTCTCATGCTACCACTAGAGTGAGAGCACCGCCAGCATTCAAAAGTGACCAAAACATCAGCCAGGAAGCATAGGAACTGAGAAGTGGTCTGTGGTCACCACCTGCAGAATCACTCCTTTATTGGGGGTGTCTTACTAATTGCCTATAATTTCCACCTTTTGTCTATTCCATTTGCACAACAGCATGTGAAATTTATTGTCAATCAGTGTTGCTTCCTAAGTGGACAGTTTGATTTCACAGAAGTGTGATTGACTTGGAGTTACATTGTGTTGTTTAAGTGTTCCCTTTATTTTTTTGAGCAGTGTATATTTGGAACTCAGTTGGGGTCTCAACTTAGTTAGAATTTTTCTCTCTGCCCTATGACAAAATGAGTAGATTTGAACAAAATTTGTTACAAAATGTGTACAGTCGTGGCCAAACATTTTGAGAATGTTTTTTCAAAAAGTTTGCTGCTTCGGTGTCTTTAGATATTTTTGTCAGATGTTACTATGGAATACTGAAGTATAATTACAAGCATTTCATAAGTGTCAAAGGCTTTTATTGACAATTACATGAAGTTGATGCAATCCACCCTGGCATGCTGTCAACACATCCTGACTGATGGCAAACCATTCTTGCATAATCAATGCTTGGAGTTTGTCAGAATTTGTGGGTTTTTGTTTGTCCACCTGCCTCTTAAGAACTGACCACAAGTTCTCAATGGGATTAAGGTCTGGGGAGTTTCCTGGCCATGGACCCAAATATCGATGTTTTGTTCCCCAAGCCACTTAGTTATCACTTTTGCTGGTAAAGGCTTTGTTCGTCACCAAACTGTTCCTGGATGGTTGGGAGAAGTTGCTCTCGGTGGATGTGTTGGTACCATTCTTTATTCATGACTGTGTTCTTAGGCTAAATTGTGAGTGAGCCCACTCCCTTGGCTGAGAAGCAACCCCACACATGAATGGTCTCAGGATGCTTTACTGTTGGCATGACACAGGACTGATGGTAGCGCTCACCTTGTCTTCTCCGGACAAGCTTTTTTCCGGAAGGGGTATTCATCAGAGAAAATGACTTTACCCCAGTCTTCAGCAGTCCAATCCCTGTACCTTTTGTATAATATCAGTCTGTCCCTGATGTTTTTCCTGGAGAGAAGTGGCTTCTTTGCTGCCCTTCTTGACACCAGGCCATCCTCCAAAAGTCTTCGCCTCACTGTGCATGCAGATGCATTCACACCTGCATGCTGCCATTCCTGAGCAAGCTCTGTACTGGTGGTGCCCCAGTCCCACAGCTGAATCAACTTTAGGAGACGGTCCTGGCGCTTGCTGAACTTTCTTGGGCGCCCTGAAGCCTTCTTCACAACAATTGAACCGCTCTCCTTGAAGTTCTTGATGATCTGATAAAATGGTTGATTTAGGTGCAATCTTACTGGCAGCAATATCCTTGCCTGTGAAGCCCTTTTTGTGCAAAGAAATGATAATGGCACGTGTTTCCTTGCAGGTAACCATGATTGACAGAGGAAGAACAATGATTACAAGCACCACCCTCATTTTGAAGCTTCCAGTCTGTTAATTGAACTCAATCAGCATGACAGAGTGATCTCCAGCCTTGTCCTCGTCAACACTCACACCTGTGTTAACGAGAGAATCACTGACATGTCAGCTGGTCCTTTTGTGGCAGGGCTGAAATGCAGTGGAAATGTTTTTGGGGGATTCAGTTCATTTGCATGGCAAAGAGGGACTTTGCAATTAATTGCAATTATTTTGATCACTCTTCATAACATTCTGGAGTATATGCAAATTGCCATCATACAAACTGAGGCAGCATACTTTGTGAAAATGAATATTTGTCATTCTCAAAACTTTTGGCCACGACTGTAGAATTGCATGAAATTAATCACTGAAATGGATTGGGCACCAAAATTATTTGGGCCCCTAAATGGCTAGTGCCATCTCTGACTGCATGTGTGGGTATGGATGTGGGTTCACAGACCCACTGCAGCCCCTCATGATGAGTTCAGCCCCTACCCCCATCAAAGTTGCTTATCCCTGCTCCAAGTTATGGGGGCTCCATTTGCAACATGTAACATTTTGTGAAAACATTTTATTCCGTGACACAAAATGCAAAGATTGTAACTTTTTGTGTCCATAAATTCCAAACAGTGTCTGCATTTTGTGGACAAAGTGCAAGTGTGTACCATGCCTCTTTATCAAAGATTTCTATACAAATTGTATCTTTACTTTTCTTTGCCATTCATTACCGCCACTTTCCTCTGCTTTTGCATTTCTTCTAAAATGCACATGAAGAGATACAAGCAAAGACATCAGAGGAAGGTTTTGATACCGTCTCTGGTACAAGTAACTTGAATACAGAAACACATTCATCATGCAATCATGGTTCAAAATATAAAACTATTATTGGAAAAATACAAAGATTAAACATATTCATGATATCAACAAAATGATTATTTCAATTGATTTCATAATTAAAAATGTTTTGTTTAAGAATGTAAACTAGCCTGTGTCTCAAGGTCCTTGCCACGTCACCCAGCCCCTCCTCTGTTCCCCCTCTCTCAGTCACATCCCATCCGTGTCAGTGTTGCCACTTCCACTACTGTTGTCCAGGTCACAAGGTGTGTGTTCCTTCCATGTGGGCTTTGACCTAAGGACACGTTTCCTGTTGTTGAAGAATTAAATGATTATTAAAAAAATTCTAAGAACAAGCAGCATAAAACAAGCCTCTTTACCATACCAAAATCACTCCCGTGGATAACCCCTATGGAGACAATTTATGACAAAATACAGATTTCAACAAATGTTCTCTAAAACATATGAACTTGCCAACCTTCTGTAGTAGAAGTTACACCTCAATCTGGGCTTGCTACAGTCTAAGACCTCATCCACTGATGGAGCTCTTTCCTGGCACACGAAACAAAGAAGAATACATTTACAATACACATTAACTTCATATCGGTTTCCTTTTAAACTGAAACAAAATTTGACGTGTGTTCCATCCAGATGGAGAGAAGTGAGTTCAGTTGGCGTGACTACTGATAAGTGGTTTGCTGTGTAATAAGAAAACCTCAACTAGTCAAGAGATAAACAATTGAAGGTACTTACTGCTGAGATATTCTCCTCCCTGGGCCCTCCTGCACACAACTGTTGGTCTTGCGAAGCAATGCACACATCATACTCTCCTAATGTCGGACTTTGCAGCTCCACACTACTAGCTGTGATAAAAAAATATATTTAAAAAAATAGCTAACATAGAATGCTAGGATTTCAAAAAAGCACGGTCAAATCACATCTTAAGCTATGCTCATGATTAGCCAGAGCACAACAACTAGAGCTTTTCTGATTGTTATTGAATATCTTTTTTTGTGTTGTGATGGTTATTTGTCACTTGTCATAGATTTCTTGCCTTTGGTTAATTTATCTTTGCAGTCTTCCTCACTGGTCTGGCTTTTCTGTGGCAGAGAACACACAGAAAAAAAAGCACACTCAATCTAAAGTGGGTTGCAGAGACAGGAAAACACATGAGTTGCCAAAGCAGAAACACAGAGTTCAAAAGTAATAATACCGCATTGTTATAAATCAGGAAGCAAATTACATTTACAAACTCTGCAAGGAAACATCCTCAAAGTCTGACGTCTGAGACTGAAAGACGTTAATTCATGTAAATATGTTTCCAAAATCAAAAGGCTATCCTGGGCTATCCTTTCCCAAAACGTTTTATGGAAACAATTAATGGAGAGAGAATCTGAGAAGCTTGCAATTCAGTGAATCCAGTAACACTCTAGGTTTGAATTAAAACAGATCTGAATGGAAGCGGTTGGTGGAACCCATTCTCACATCATGTTGGGAGCAGGTGTGCCTGTGAAGCCTGGTCTGTAGTGCAATAATCTCTCCCTCTGTCCGGAACAACTGGACCTGCAGCTCATCACAGCGCTCACCCAGCTCCCGAATCTGTTTCCGGTACTGGTCCTTATCCTGGAGGCTCCGGCAATTCTCCTGGTGGTACTCCTCTCGAGAGGCGATGGCCTATCGCAACAATAGAGGAAAGACAAAACAGGGGCTTTGGTTCGCTTTGCTGTAGTGGTTTATATGAAACAGATGGCAAGTGTGGTTGGACGAACATCTGATCATAACCACGCAGATAGTCAATTCTTTCATTTTGATCAAATAGAAGTAAACTCTTTTGGATCAAATGAAAGTAAGCACTACGGGACGAATCTTAACCTTCACTTGAATTTTCACTTAGTCATGCATTGATGTCAATGGGAGACAACGTGAAAGTGGAAGTTAGGATTTGCCACTGAGCCAGTGAAGCCCTAGAATGACACAGTCCTAGAATCACACCATGTTCACCTTGTCTCTCTCCCTGCTGACCTCATCCATCTGTTTCAGGATACCCTCCATTCGGTCACGATACATTTTGGCATCCTTCTTCAATGTCGTGCATTTCAAGTCAAGAACCTCGTTCGCCTCTAAGTACTGCAAGAATAAATCAAACCTACTTATTACAATTGGAGCAACAGAACTTTCCCCATCATGGGAAAACCCAACTTGCACAATTTAACACACAGGCAGCTATTCTAATGAATGAGGAACAAGCTGGGGCAGATGACAAAAATAAGGACATTTATGAATTCCGATCATGAGGATCAGCATTCTGTGTAAATAATATCTTTTGTGTTATACATTTTGCACCTGTGTTGAAAGAGCAGTTGAGTAAAATATATTTGAAAAATGCTAATATAATCAGTAGTCTTCTCTACAACTAATCCTAAACAGTGCTAATTGTTGTGGAAAATATCAGGCTGTGATGTATACCCTATTCCGCAGTGCCTCAGCATCGTGCAGATCTCTGCGTAGGGTGTAGATGTTGTTGACCAGCTCCTGGTGCTGAGCCTGAGAGTGCTGCTTGTAGTCCTCTAGACTTTCAACGCTCAGCCTCTCTTGATCCAAGGGGGCTGGAGCTGTCCCCTGTTGGAACATTCAGATGACTCCTGTCACACTACTCAAGACAATACTTTTACCACACAACTGTACCGGCCTGAATCGTACTGTGCATTCAGATATTTTCTTTTCACGTTGTCCTTTTCAGCAGAGTTCCCTCAAACTATAGTGGATGCGTAACCAAGCCAGCACAGTACAGCTCTGCTCAGCACGACTTGGCTCAGAAGTGTGAAAAGGGTACAATTGTGCATCTGAAAAATCACATGTACTTTATTTGCAAATACATTTGTCTTGCGGCGAACAAAATGGAACTCCTAGCTGTTATTCCAAAATGGGTCCAGTGCAGCGCATTGTACTTTTTATTTCCCTGCATATCCAAATATTTGTTGAGAAATGATCACTGAAACGGACTGAGGAGAGATCGAACGTACCTGAGCAGACGCCTCCAGATCCTGGATGCGCGCTGTGAGCAGATGATTGTGTCTCTGGAGCTGCAACATCCTGTCCTGACTCGGTCTCTGCTCCATGGCGTTCTTCAGTTTCACAGTTCTGATTTTCGAGTCGCTCTCTGCGTTCATCAGGCAGTGCTTCAGCTTCTCGATCTATTGATCAATAAAAATCCCATTAAAACTGTGTTCGCTGTTGCTGATTGAGTTTGTGCTGTTCTCTAACAAACGTGTCAACATGTCTGACTGCAGAGGTCTTTTTATACAAAAAAATGTTAACCATTTGTCATGAGTTATTGTGTTTGGGTTTGCTAGAGCTGCAACCCCCTCCCCTCCTATCTCACCTCCAGCTGCAGATCACGGGCGGACATGAGGGCACTGTTCTTCTCTTCGCTCAGCTTGGTAACATCGCGCATCAGGCTGTAGTTCTCGTCCTTCAGGTGGCATACCTCCTCCCACAGCCGGCCCTTCTCTTCCCGCATACGATGCACGCGCTCCTGTTGCTTCCGCAACTCCCTCTCCCTAACCTGGTGCTGGCGGACAGCGTCCTCCTGCGCGGCTGCAGCCGCAGTGGCCTCTTGTCTGCGCCGGCGTTCCTCCTGCAGTCCCTTCTGCAGACGTGTGACCTCATTCATCAAGAACTGAGTCAGTCCTGACTCACCCACCGTGTCTATGTCAGAGAGAGGACAGTATGTTATGCAGTGGAGGCTGCTGAAGGGAGGACGGCTCATAATAATGGCTGGAACGGAGTAAATGGAATGTCATCAAACACATGGAAACCATGTGTTTGATGTGTTTGATTCCATTCCGCTCCAGCCATTACCACGAGTCCGTCCTCCCCAATTAAGGTGCCACCAACCTCCTGTGATGTTATACTACCGTAAAATCCATTGTCACAGTCAGACATTGGCACTTTGAAGGATCTGAGCAATACATTTAACTCATAACTTTAAAAAAAAAATGCATAAAAGCTTGAATGAAAAATACACTACTTTTCTACAGATAGATGGCTTATAGCTACTCACCAACTAGTATAGAGAAGACCCGGGCAGGTTCTTTGCCAGTAATCTTGTGATACAGCTGAGGATAGTCCAGCTCCAAACTCTCGAGGAATGCCACATAGCCTTTGCGTCCAGTTCTTTGAAGAATATCCAATAGTGCACCTGTGAGCATGAATCTGAGGTTTAAAAGTAAGGTATGGACATGCATTTCAGGTCATCTTTATTTGGCAGATTATCACATCTCTCAATGGCTGAATTGATATATAGCAATCTTCAATCTTCTGAAATGTGCAGTGCAATTGCAATAAAGATGACCTGGAATCCAACTTAGTTGTTGTAGTTCAAAGTAAAACAAGTGATACACTTGACCGTTTTCTCAATAACCTGAAATAGAAGACTGTGCCTTACCTACTTTGCGTCGTCGGACGACCAGATTGGGGTCATTGAATATCTGCTCCTCATCATCACAGCTTAGCACCTTGCACTGCCGCAGGTAGGGAGTGATTTGCGACGGCTCAATGGTCTTTATCAGCAGCAGTCTGTATTCCTCCAGCTGGACCCAGCACTCCTCATCCTCCATATCTGACACACTCTGTCAGTCCCAATTGTCTCTGGGTCCCTGCTGGTCTAATAACTCCTTCACTAAGGGTTTATCAACTTGGAGCTAACTCTAGTTGTTAAAGTGGCTACAATCCAAATGTGGAACTGTTATGTGGAACTGCTGTTTTATGACGCAAGAGTCAAGTTCCTTTTTTTTGTAGGAGTTATTTCGGTTTTTCCATTTCACAAGTATTTGTGCTGACACAAACTCTTCAAGAAAATGTTTAATAGTGAAAATGTAACAACAGTAGTGACTTCTTGAAAAGTTGTGAATAATCGACCTACCAACATACAGCATGTTCCTTTATTCCTAATAAACCAACAAATCAAATCAAGTTTATTTTATATAGCCCTTCGTATATCAGCTAATATCTCGAAGTGCTGTACAGAAACCCAGCCTAAAACCCCAAACAAAAAGCAATGCAGGTGTAGAAGCACAGCGGCTAGAAAAAACTCCCTAGAAAGGCCAAAACCTAGGAAGAAACCTAGAGAGGAACCAGGCTATGAGGGGTGGCCAGTCCTCTTCTGGCTGTGCCGGGTGGAGATTATAACAGAACATGGCCAACATGTTCAAATGTTCATAAATGACCAGCATGGTCAAATAATAATCAGGAGTAAATGTCAGTTGGCTTTTCATAGCCGATCATTAAGAGTATTTCTACCACTCCTGCGGTCTCTAGAGAGTTGAAAACAGCAGGTCTGGGACAGGTAGCACGTCCTGTGGACAGGTCAGGGTTCCATAGCCGCAGGCAGAACAGTTGAAACTGGAACAGCAGCAAGGCCAGGTGGACTGGGGACAGCAAGGAGTCATCATGCCCGGTAGTCCTGACGCATGGTCCTAGGGCTCAAGTCCTCAGAGAGAGAAAGAAAGAGAGGAGAGAATTAGAGAGAGCATACTTAAATTCACACAGGACACCGGATAAGATAGGAGAAGTACTCCAGATATAACCAACTGACCCTAACCCCCCGACACATAAAGTACTGCAGCATAAATACTGGAGACTGAGACAGGAGGGGTCAGGAGACACTGTGGCCCCATCCGATGATACCCCCGGACAGGGCCAAACAGGAAGGATATAACCCTACCCACTTTGCCAAAGCACAGCCCCCACACCACTAGAGGGATATCTTCAACCACCAACTTACCATCCTGAGACAAGGCTGAGTATAGCCCACAAAGATCTCCACCACAGCACAAACCAAGGGGGGGCGCCAACCCAGACAGGAAGATCACGTCAGTAACTCAACCCACTCAAGTGACGCACCCCTCCTAGGGACGGCATGAAAGAGCACCAGTAAGCCAGTGACTCAGCCCCTGTAATAGGGTTAGAGGCAGAGAATCCCAGTGGAGAGAGGGGAACCGGCCAGGCAGAGACAGCAAGGGCGGTTCGTTGCTCCAGAGCCTTTCCGTTCACCTTCACACTCCTGGGCAAGACTACACTCAATCATATGACCTACTGAAGAGATAAGTCTTCAGTAAAGACTTAAAGGTTGAGACCGAGTCTGCGTCTCTCACATGGGTAGGCAGACTATTCCATAAAAATGGAGATCTATGGGAGAAAGCCCTGCCTCCAGCTGTTTGCTTAGAAATTCTAGGGACAATTAGGAGGCCTGCGTCTTGTGACTGTAGCGTACGTGTAGGTATGTACGGCAGGACCAACTCGGAAAGATAGGTAGGAGCAAGCCCATGTAACGCTTTATAGGTTAACAGTAAAACCTTGAAATCAGCCCTTACCTTAACAGGAAGCCAGTGTAGGGAAGCTAGCACTGGAGTAATATGATCCAATTTCTTGGTTCTAGTCAGGATTCTAGCAGCCGTATTTAGCACTAACTGAAGTTAATTTAGTGCTTTATCCGGGCAGCCGGAAAGTAGAGCATTGCAGTAGTCTAACCTAGAAGTAACAAAAGCATGGATACATTTTTCTGCATCATTTTTGGACAGAAAATTTCTGATTTTTACAATGTTACGTAGATGGAAAAAAGCTGTCCTTGAAACAGTCTTGATATGTTTGTCAAAAGAGAGATCAGGGTCCAGAGTAACACCAAGGTCCTTCACAGTTTTATTTGAGACGACTTTACAACCATCAAGATTAATTGTCAGATTTAACAGAATATCTCTTTGTTTCTTGGGACCTAGAACAAGTATCTCTGTTTTGTCCGAGTTTAAAAGTAGAAAGTTCAGCCATCCACTTCCTTATGTCTGAAACACAGGCTTCTAGCGAGGGCAATTTTGGGGCTTCACCATGTTTCATTGAAATGTACAGCTGTGTGTCATCCGCATAGCAGTGAAAGTTAACATTATGTTTTCGAATGACATCCCCAAGAGGTAAAATATATAGTGAGAACAATAGTAGTCCTAAAACGGAACCTTGAGGAACACCGAAATGTACAGTTGATTTGTCAGAGGACAAACCATTCACAGAGACAAACTGATATCTTTCCAACAGATAAGATCTAAACCAGGCCAGAACTTGTCCGTGTAGACCAATTTGGGTTTCCAGTCTCTCCAAAAGAATGTGGTGATCGATGGTATCAAAGGCAGCACTAAGGTCTAGTAGCACGAGGACAGATGCAGAGCCTCGGTCTGATGCCATTAAAAGGTCATTTACCACCTTCACAAGTGCAGTCTCAGTGCTATGATGGGGTCTAAAATTCGAACACAGAATTATGGAGTGATTAGTGATAGAGTATTGGCAGTAGTACGGACATCTGCAGTTACTCACTTTCTTCTTTAATGACTTTGAGGCAATGACTGACTGACTCCCTCAATCATTTTCTTCCATCTTGTTTGTTGCTCAAACAGTTCTGGCGATAAAACAACTTAATTACTCGTTTTGAAAGTTAAGGTAAAATCATGGATTTTCTTCATTGCAAATAATATTCAAAACAAGTTCCTCATTGAGTATTGACTAGTTTATATACACACACACACACACACACACAATATAATATTAATACATTTATTAACTAGGATTGCAAAATTCCAGTAACTTTCCCAAAATTCCCAGGTTTTCCCAGAAATCCTGGTTAGAGAATGTCAGATTTCTTGCTTATTCCCTCCTGATCCCAGGATTTTTCAGCCAGGATTTTTGGGAAAATTAACTGAATTTTGCATCACTATTAGCTCATGAAAACGCACAATTGTTAGTTTTAGGCTAATAAACTTTTGCATCCTGGATTAAAAAAAATACGTTTTTGTTCACAAGCAGAGAGGTGTGCCCCTTTGAGTACATTTCTGGCCAAACTTTGACCACAATTAAATCAACCTGCCAGATTATAATGAGTGTTATAAACCAGGTGATTTGGCTGAATGCTGTATTATTTCAGACCACATACCATGGGTATGACAAACAATTACTATTTACTGGTCTAATTACAATGCTAACCAGTTTATAATAGCAATAAGGCACCTTGGGGGAGTTGTGGTATATGGCCAATATACAGTGCCTTCAGAAAGTATTCAGACCCCTTGACTTTTTACACATTTTGTTATGTTACAGCCTTATTCAAAAATGTATTAAATAATAAAAAATCCTCAGCAACGCAAAGTACCTGGATTCAGCCCTTAGCCATGGTACTGTAGACAGGTGTGTGCCTTTCCAAATCATGTCCAACCAATTGAATTCACCACAGGTGGAGTCCAATCAAGTTGTAGAAACATCTCAAGGATGATCAATGGAAACAGGATGCACCTGAGATACATTTCCAGTCTCATAGCAACCCAGGTACTTTGGGTTGCACATGGCCCTTAGCCGTGGTATATTGGCCATATATACCACACCTGTTTGGGCCTTATTGCTTAATTAAAGTGTTTTCTACAGATTTATACTACACTGAATAAAAATATGAATGCAACATATAAAGTGTTGGCCCATGTTTCATGAGCTGAAATAAAAGATCCCAGATATGTTCCATACACACAAAAATCTTATTTCTGTCAAATGTTGTGTTTACATCCCTGTTAGTGAGCATTTCTGCATTGCCAAGATAATCCATCCACCTGACAGACCATGTGTATAGCGCCGCGTGGGCGAGTGGTTTGCTGATGTCAACGTTTTCAACAGGTTGCCCCATGGTGGCGGTGGGGTTATGGTATGGGCATGCATAAGCTATGGACAACAAACACAATTGCATTTTATCAATATTAATTTAAATACAGAGATACCGTAAAGAGATGAGGCCCATTGTCATGCCATCCATCCGCCGCCATCACCTCGTGTTTCATGACAATGCACGGCCCCATGTCATAAGGATCTGTACACAATTCCGGGAAGCTGAAAATGTCCTTGTTTTTCCGTGGCCTGCATACTCACTAGACATGTCACTCATTGCGAATGTTTGAGATGCTTGATCGACGTATACGACGGCGTGTTTCAGTTCCCGCCAATATCCAGCAACTTGGCATAGCAATTGAAGAAAAACAACATTCCACAATCAACAGCCTTATCAACTCTATGCAAAGGAGATGTGTCACGCTGCATGAGGCAAATGGTGGTCACACCAGATACTGACTGGTTTTCTGATCCACGCCCCTACTTTCTTTGAAAGGTATCTGTGAAATACATAGATTAGGGCCTAATCAATGTAAATTTACCCCATTTCCTTATATGAACTGTAACTCAGTAAATCTTTGACATTTTTGCATGTTGCGTTTATTTTTGTTCAGTATATTATGGACCATGAAAATGGTTATATGGGCTGATCTGCAAATAAATTGTTGAGGGTCAACCTGAGCCAAGTGCTCTGAAGATCCATCCAGACATTTATTTTTTAAACAAGTAGAATGATTTATTACAAAATATGTACAGGTCAACATAACTTTCTCTTTTCACAATATGTATAAGAAAAATTCAATTATGAACAAAAACAAGTACAAATATGAACCATTAGTTTAGTGCAGTGGTCACCAACCGGTCGATTGTTATCTCCAAGGCATTCCTAGTCGATCACCAACCATTTTTTATTTCTCTCGCACTGTTGACAGTAGGTGCACTTGATTCAGCAGCCCTAGCACAGGAAGGACTGTGTTCCCATTTTTAACATTTTCATGTGTCTGAAGGTAGAGCAAATCAAGTGAACCTATAGGCCTGCCACTGACCAACCAGATATCTCAGATCACCATGTCTGCAGTGTCCTTGTGCCTTAGACTGTAAACAGAAGCCTTGAACTCACAGCAAAGTCGATACTGTCAGATTTAAAAACCATGACTAGAGAGACGAATACGAATACAGCAAAGAGCTGCTGTTTTTATAAGTTCATGTTTAGAACTTTAAATTATTCAGCCCTGTCAACACTTTTATAGGCCATCATAGAATGCACGTTCCCCCTACTTCCAATCACGCTACAATCAGCACTGCAGCTGCAATGAATGAGTACAGAAAAGCATCCCGATAAGCTTGTTATTATTGGCTGCTTGTCTTTAATCTTGAGGAATATTTCACTTTCTCTGGTCATAGGAGAGACAACATTCATTTGTGCACGAGGCAGAAATAATGCAGTGCAACTTGACTTTTCCCATCAGCTGGAAGACTGTGTCCCCTTTTCTCAGCAGAGGGCGGGAGAGCGGAGGGATGGCGAGTCAGGTGAGGAAGCCTCAGAGCTGCTCCTTCTCCTCAGATTGACCATCAGATGCAGGCCATCAGTCCAGTATAAAATTTGAGCAAATTATGCTCACTCAGCTGTGCCTCACAAGTAATAAAACAAATGATCTATTACCAGTGTGATTATATACCAAATGTTGTGTGTGATAGATAAATTTATTTTCAAAATGGTCTGAGAAGAACATTGCCAGGGTAATTCAAGCAGAACGAATATGCAGTGATAATGTATTGGGGCCTATAGCCTACTGCACTAACTTCATGGCTACATAACTGTTTTTAACTGGTTAATGTTGCGTAGGCTTACATTTTTTAAGTCATGTTTATTTAAAATATATAAATATATTTTATATATAATATAAATAGCAGTAGATCGACATGGATTTTGACTCAAAGTGATCTTGACTCAGAACAGGTTGGTGTCCACTGGTTTAGTGCAAATCGACAGCTTAAAATTTGTCTGAACTATTCTGTATTGAGTGACATAGAATACAGCTATCCACTGCTATCTTCTATCAATTCCAGTAACATTGCTTTCTATGACAGTGACATCACAACAAAATTGTCAAGAACTTTCAAACACAAAACCTGGTTAACCCGTAAGACCACACATCATTCCAAAACGATTCCATTTACTCTGTGTTCGTGTTGAGGTTGCGACTTTTATTTCTTGTGGTGATTCCAGAGAAGGAGGTGGCAGGAGGTCCTTTTCCGTCAGTGCTTAGCAGAGGAGCCTGAGAAAAGATCATAACACAAGCTCAGTGGTTCAGTGAAAGGAGGAGGACAGCATGGCAGTGTTTACGAACACATGGTTTGAGACTGAACTCACCTGGAGTGTTGTCTGCTCCACTGGACGGTTCCTGAAAGGTTCCTCCTCCACATCACTGTGGTCCGAGGTGGGGGACTTGGAGAGTTTCACTGGATTGATAGTAGCCAAAAGAGCAGGCATGGTGAAACAGGACAAGAAGCGAGCCTTCAGGAGCAGGTAGCCTGGGTTATGGCTAAAGCGCTCTGCCACAAAGCTCCGCACTGCAGCTACCTGCTGCTGCTCTTCCTGGCTCTCTTTCTCCTCTGGGGGCAGGAGCTGCATTGCACGAACTGCCAACGTCTTTTTACATTTCAGGAGACCCGATAGGGTATTAAGACTGCTGACAAAGGGGGGTAGGTAGGGCAGAGTGACGTCCAAATCCGGAAGCGCAACTCCTTGCTTGCCGCTCAACCACTCTCTCACTTGTGCCGGGTCCTCCGTGAACATCAGGTTGGGATCAAACTGCATTAGCTCCGGATTGCGGGGTGGAGGGACACTTTTAGGCTGGTTAAGCTGCACGATTCGGAGGCCTCCCCCCTGTGGGAATGAGGCTGGAAGGGAGCCTGGAGGGACGTTGAGGACTAAAG
Source organism: Salvelinus fontinalis (assembly GCF_029448725.1). Classification (NCBI taxonomy): domain Eukaryota; kingdom Metazoa; phylum Chordata; class Actinopteri; order Salmoniformes; family Salmonidae; genus Salvelinus; species Salvelinus fontinalis. The sequence goes on from NC_074692.1 coordinate 6,174,244, forward strand.
CCTGTGGATGGCCAGTCTGTGGTCTGATGGGAGCCGAGATGACCATGTTCATGGGAACAGGTGAAACTGCATTGAGCTGAGGACAAGTGGTTGCCACAGTCTGCATGACTGGGTTGGTTATTCTCATGCGTTTCCCTGGGTTGGTCATTCTTAGACCAGTGTTGCTTGTGATGGTAATGGAGGTGGAGAGGGAGGTTAAAACAGATGGGGAGGCAGTCCCCTGTGCTATGGATGAGGCAGGAGATACCATGAGGGCAGATGGGTCTTTAGGTGTAGAGGGAGATGGGCAGACATAGGTCATATTGGGAGAGGCCTGTGTTGCAGCAGCATTTCGTGTTAGAGGGACTTGCTGGTTGATAATAATAGGAGATGGACAAGCAGGTGCAAGAGCATTTCGTGGTAGATTCTGAGGTGTCATCTGGATGCCAATGCCACTGATTGGCACAAGTACAATGGGCATCATGGCCCAGGCAGTTTGTGGAGGGGGCATAACCACGTTAGACTGGACAACTAGGCTCTCTTTGGTACGGGCTTTCTTGCGTTTGGGCGACTCTTCCACAGACTTTTTGGCAATCGCAGCATCCTTGAGGGCCTGTGCTTTCTCAGTAGGTTTACGATTGCGTTTTTTTCCTGAATGATTCTCATTAGCCTCCTCATTCACCCGGTCTATTGTAGTTGAGGATTGGTTGGAAAGGGAGAGGGGAGCAGGGAGTATAGGTTGGTTGGTGGTCGAGGGTATGGGTAGGCTGGGGGTAGAGAGTACAGGTTGACCAGGTGTGGAGGGTATAGGTCGACTGGGGGTAGAGGGTCTGAGTTGGGTAAGTGCGGAAGGCATGAGTTGTTGTCTGGAAGTTGGAGTGGAGGGGACCGCAGGATGTGGGATGGACTGGACTACAGGCGGTGCAATGACAAAGGTCTGAGGGATCATCACAAGTTGACTGTTCTGTTGCTTACTGTTCTGCTGCTCGTTTCCCTTCTGGTTTAGCATACTGGCCACTGTTCTGGGACCATGGCGTTGCTTTGGGTTTTTCAATGAAGCTAGAAAAACTAAATAAAAACAGGGGGTATTTACATTAAACTCACATATAAATGTAATATCGATGAAAAGATGTATTAAAAAAAATAAAAATACTGTGCAGTTGACCATCACTGATCTGAGTACTGAGTCTCTTAGCTAATGTATAAGTGATTTTGGGTTGTAAAAAATACACTGAAAGTAACCAGGAAGTGACTGCCCCTCAGCCTTGTAGTTTTTAAATGATGGTAGTTTTTTTTTTAATGGTCTTCAATGCCCAAAGACATAGCGCACTGGTCTTTAAGCGCAGAACTTCATAAAAGGCATCTGGTAGAAGAAAATTCCTCTACAAAACACACATCATTTTATATCTTAACTGACACGTTACCCTGTTAACATGAATTTCATGACACAATCACAAAGTCAATTGAAAAACAGAATGGTAAATGATGCGGAAGTGGCCATAACTTTCACAGGGTATGACATATTCAAGGCCATATACAAATATGATTTTACCCGGTTTCACTTCCCAAGATTTGTTTCCCATGAGTACCACCTGAAACAGATAAATTGACACAATTGTTACAATAAGCCCTGTTCAAATTGATTATAAGTAGAAATGACTTTAGACGCAAAAATGTAAAACCGTATGAAGGTTGTAAAGTATGAGAACTTTTTGTTTATAGTGTAGTAAATTATACTCACTTGGTTGTTACGCATTTTAATGATCTGCTTACAGCCTTCTGCATCTAAACGGAGGACCTGTTTCAGATCACAACATTAGAAAATGAGCCATACATAATATATTGGTCATACTATCAGGATCGCTGACAACGGCTTCAAAATATGGTATTATAATCAGTTAACTCTTTTCAGATATTGTGGGCTGATGTTATGATGCATTAATTGTGTACCATAATAACTAGTCATGTGCTCTTGATATGCCAATAAAGAACATTTGTAAAACGTGTTCAATCTTTCCTGTACACTACCTTTCAAGAGTTTGAGGTCACTTAGAAATGTCCTTGTTTTTGAGAGAAAAGATAATTTTTTGTCCATTAAAATAACATCAAATTTATTAGAAATACAGTGTACAGTCGTGGCCAAAAGTTTTGAGAATGACAAATATTAATTTTTAAAGTTTGCTGCTTCAGATATTTTTTTAGATGTCACGATGGAATACTGAAGTATAATTACAAGCATTTCATAAGTGTCAAAGGCTTTTATTGACAATTACATGAAGTTGATGCAAAGAGTCAATATTTGCAGTGTTGACCCTTCTTTTTCAAGACACCTGCAATCTGCCCTGGCATGCTGTCAATTAACTTCTGGGCCACATCCTGACTGATGGCAGCCCATTCTTGCATAATCAATGCTTGGAGTTTGTCAGAATTTGTGGGTTTGTTTGATCACCTGCCTTTTAAGCATTGACCACAAGTTCTCAATGGGATTAAGGTCTGGGGAGTTTCCTGGTCATGGACCCAAAATATCGATGTTTTGTTCCCCCGAGCCACTTAGTTATCACTTTTGCCGTATGGCAAGGTGCTCCATCATGCTGGAAAAGGCATTGCTCGTCACCAAACTGTTCCTGGATGGTTGGGAGAAGTTGCTCTCGGAGGATGTGTTGGTACCATTCATTATTCATGGCTGTGTTCTTAGACAAAATTGTGAGTGAGCCCACTCCCTTGGCTGAGAAGCAACCCCACACATGAATGGTCTCAGGACGCTTTACTGTTGGCATGACACAGGACTGATGATAGCGCTCACCTTGTCTTCTCCAGACAAGCTTTTTGAAAATGACTTTACCTCAGTCCTCAGCAGTCCAACCCCTGTACCTTTTGCAGAATATAAGTCTGTCCCTGATGTTTTTCCCGGAGAGAAGTGGCTTCTTTGCTGCCCTTCTTGACACCAGGCCATCCTCCAAAAGTCTTCGCGTCACTGTGAGTGCAGATGCACTCACACCTGCATGCTGCCATTCCTGAGCAAGCTCTGTACTGGTGGTGCCCCGGTCCCGCAGCTGAATCAACTTTAGGAGACGGTCCTGGCGCTTGCTGAACTTTCTTGGGCGCCCTGAAGCCTTCTTCACAACAATTGAACCGCTCTCCTTGAAGTTCTTGATGATCTGATAAAATGGTTGATTTAGGTGCAATCTTACTGGCAGCAATATCCTTGCCTGTGAAGCCCTTTTTGTGCAAAGCAATGATGACGGCACGTGTTTCCTTGCAGATAACCACGGTTGACAGAGGAAGAACAATGATTCCAAGCACCACCCTCCTTTTGAAGCTTCCAGTCTGTTATTTTTTTTTTTTTTTTTTTTTTTATACCCCTTTTCTCCCCAATTTTCGTGGTATCCAATCGCTAGGAATTACTATCTTGTCTCATCGCTACAACTCCCGTACGGGCTCGGGAGAGACGAAGGTCGAAAGCCATGCGTCCTCCGAAGCACAACCCAACCTAGCCGCACTGCTTCTTTAACACAACGCGCCTCCAACCCGGAAGCCAGCCGCACCAATGTGTCGGAGGAAACACCGTGTACCTGTCCCCCTTGGTTAGCGCTCACTGCGCCCGGCCCGCCACAGGAGTCGCTGGAGCGCGATGAGACAAGGATATCCCTACCGGCCAAACCCACCCTAACCCGGACGACGCTAGCCCAATTGTGCGTCGCCCCACGGACCTCCCGGTCGCGGCCGGCTGCGACAGAGCCTGGGCGCGAACCCAGAGACTCTGGTGGCGCAGTTAGCACTGCGATGCAGTGCCCTAGACCACTGCGCCACCCGGGAGGCCCCCAGTCTGTTATTTGAACTCAATCAGCATGACAGAGTGACATGATGTCAGCTGGTCCTTTTGTGGCAGGGCTAAAATGCAATGGAATTGTTTTTTGGGGGATTCAGTTCATTTGCATGGCAAAGGGGGACTTTGAAATTAATTGCAATTCATCTGATCACTCTTCATAACATTCTGGAGTATATGCAAATTGCCATCATATAAACTGAGGCAGCAGACTTTGTGAAAATTTATATTTGTGTCATTCTCAACTTTTGGCCTTGACTGTAGACATTGTTAATGTTGTAAATGACTATTGTAGCTGGAAACGGCAGATTTTTTATGGAATAGGCGTAAAGAGGCCTATTATCAGCAACCATCACTCCTGTGTTCCAATGGCACATTGTGTTAGCTAATCCAAGTTTATCATTTTAAAATGGCTAATTGATCATTAGAAAACCCTTTTGCAATTATGTTAGCACAGCTGAAAATTGTTGTTCTGATTTTAAAAAGCAATACAACTGGCCTTAGACTAGTTGAGTATCTGTAGCATCAGCATTGTGGGTTCAATAACAGGCTCAAAATGGACAGAAACAAAGACCTTTCTTCTGAAACTCGTCAGTCTATTCTTTTTCTGAGAAATGAAGGCTTTTCCATGCGAGAAATTGCCAAGCAACTGAAGATCTCGTACAACGCTGTGTACTACTCCCTTCACAGAACAGCGCAAACTGGCTCTAACCAGAATAGAAAGAGGAGAGGGAGGCCCTAATGCACAACTGAGCAAGAGGACAAGTACATGAGTGTCTAGTTTGAGAAACAGACGCTTCACAAGTCCTCAACTGGAAGCTTCATTAAATAGTACCCGCAAAACACCAATCTCAACATCAACAGTGAAGAGGCAACTCCGTGATGCTGGCCTTCTAGGCAGAGTTCCTCTGTCCAGTGTCTGTGTTCTTTTGCCCATCTTAATTGTTACATTTTTTATTGGCCAGTCTGAGATATGGCTTTTTCTTTGCAACTCTGCCTAGAAGGCCAGCATCCCGGAGTCGCCTCTTCACTGTTGAAGTTGAGACTGGTGTTTTGCGGGAACTATTTAATGAAGCTGCCAGTTGAGGACTTGTGAGGTGTCTTTTTCAAAAACAAGGACATTTCTAAGTGACCCCAAACTTTTGAACGGTAGTGTATGTTACTATACTGGCCAGAATATCTGCATAGGCCTACATCAGGGGTTCGCAAACCTTTTTGGCCCATGACCCCATTTGAATATAAAAAAGTGAATGTAAATCAGGCAATGTTTACTTTTTAATTCTATTCAGTCTATTACAAATCAGTCTGACACTACTTTTGACAGTACCGTATTTCAATACGAAGGTAGTATGGTGAATGACTGAAATGCATCAGAAAGGTATTGGCAAGTACAGACAATCAGGCAAGAATTTTGAATGATATTTTGTGTAGAAAAGAACATCATTGATGTTATTTTTTCCCTCCAGTCTGAGTTAGTGCCTGGTCTGTTCACTCTGTCCTAATGAGTCCTGCTCGGCTTGTGGGTAAATATACACCGAGTGTACAAAAAACACTAAGGACACCTTCCTAATATTTGATTTGCACTCCCCCCTTTTTTGCCCTCAGAACAGCCTCAATTTGTCGGGGCATGGACTCTACAATGTGTCGAAAGCATTCCACAGGGATGCTGGCCCATGTTTACTACAATGCTTCCCACAGTTGTGTCAAGTTGGCTGGATGTCCTTTGGGTGGTGGACCATTCTTGATGCACACAGGAAACTGTTGAAGGTTAAAAAACACCAGCGTTGCAGTTCTTGACACAAACCGGTGCACTTGGCATCTACTACCATATCCCCGTTCAAAGGCACTTAACTATTTTATCTTGCCCATTCACCCTCTGAATGGCACACATACACAATCCATGTCTCAATTGTCTCAAGGATTAAACATCCTTCTTTAACCCGTCTTCTCTCCTTCATCTACACTGATTGAAGTGGATTTAACAAGTGACATCAATAAGGGATCATCGTTTCCACCTGGCAGGTGTATATCATGGATAGAGCAGCTGTCCTTAATGTTTTGTACATTCAGTGAATGTGTTCCTGAAAGTCGTTCAGTGATATTTTGTAGTTTAAATGGTTCAAAAGATAGAGGCACATTTGTAGGAAGAAAACATTACCCCCCCCACCGTTTATTACAACCACAACCACTGTGACGTAACCCCGGTTCTATTAACCAAGCACAATATCATTTATTTCACTTCAGAGTTTCTCTCACGACCCTATTTTCAAATCAGGCGATCTCGACCCCTAGTTTGGGAAACGCTGGCCTAGGAGCTTGAATCCTTAAGTAAAACCTGACTGGCATAATATGAAATTACATAATTGTGCTCATTCATAGAAAATGTTATATTTTGTGGGTTCATTCCCTACCTGCAGAAAGAACACGAACACTGGGCTATTGGTGAGTCCAATGCTCTCTGCTCTCTCTCGCACCATGTCCGCTAAAAAAAACAAGAGATCGTAGGATCAAGTCATCGGTTCAGTCCTGAAACAACCATTATGAAGCCACCAAAATGCAAATTGTCCTTTTCTACAAGTGAGAGAGTAGTTGTGACTTATTGCCTTGACACTTCGTAAAGTACCTTCACGGCGCTTGTTTGAAGAGGGTGGTGGGGGCATAAGCACATTGCCCACCCAGGGAGTGACTGCCAACTGAAGGGAATAGTTGAGAGTGATGCAGGTTTCACTGTTGGCAGAGGACTCCTTTTGTCTTGAGGACTTGTTGGCTGTCCCCTGTTCACCGCTCATAGACCCACTGTTTTTCTGCAGAGACAAATGCATGGGATAGAAAACAGAAGACCTGTATCACAGGCTTCACAAGGAGAAGACCTCTGTACTAACAAAGCTAAATCTGTGTCAGATTGAGCTGGATGGGCCATGCAACTAACGCGTCGAGCACACAACTAAGACAACATATTTTGTTCACTCCCCTCTAACCTTGATTCAACAGTTTATAATCTACGTATTTGTATGAAATGGTCAGATGCATTGATGGTTTGTAATAATAATAAGCAACATATTTTTATTAAAATGTATACAGACAAATTAATAAAAATGTACCCACTGGAAACAACTTTGTTTGGGATTTTTTTTTTAAAGCAATTGAAACACCTGTTTCACCACAAAGAGTGTCACCTGGCGACTTACGTGTTTTCTGGCATTGGTTTTCTTCCAAGCGATCAGGTTTCTCACCTCTCCGTAGCACACCTTCAGCATGGCCAGGTCACTGTTGTAATCCTTTAGAAGGAACACGTACAGAGAATGTCACATGCTACTTTATGTCACAAAGCCGGAACAATGGGTTAGCTTGCTAACTTTCCAACATATTCTAAAATAATAATCATATTTCAGAGGTCATAAACAGTGACACTCACTTTAAAATGAGCATGGTGTAATTGACGCCACATGCCAAACCGCTGATTAATGTTAAAACTTCTTAAGGCTGGGGGCAGTATTGAGTAGCTTGGATGAATAAAATGCCCAGAGTAAACTGCCTGCTACTCAGTCCCAGAAGCTATGATTGGCATATTATTAGTATATTTGGATATAAAACACTCTGAAGTTTCTAAAACTGTTTGAATGATGTCTGTGAGTATAACAATGGATTGCGTCCTACCTGACAGGTCGCTCCTACCAGGTGGCGTGGCGAGAATCTGTCTCCTCACCACGCGCTCTCACCACTGGTGTCCCCCAGGGCTCTGTTCTAGGCCCTCTCCTATTCTCGCTATACACCAAGTCACTTGGCTCTGTCATAACCTCACATGGTCTCTCCTATCATTGCTATGCAGACGACACACAATTAATCTTCTCCTTTCCCCCTTCTGATGACCAGGTGGCGAATCGCATCTCTGCATGTCTGGCAGACATATCAGTGTGGATGACGGATCACCACCTCAAGCTGAACCTCGGCAAGACGGAGCTGCTCTTCCTCCCGGGGAAGGACTGTCCGTTCCATGATCTCGCCATCACGGTTGACAACTCCATTGTGTCCTCCTCCCAGAGCGCTAAGAACCTTGGCGTGATCCTGGACAACACCCTGTCGTTCTCCACCAACATCAAGGCGGTGGCCCGTTCCTGTAGGTTCATGCTCTACAACATCCGCAGAGTACGACCCTGCCTCACACAGGAAGCGGCGCAGGTCCTAATCCAGGCACTTGTCATCTCCCGTCTGGATTACTGCAACTCGCTGTTGGCTGGGCTCCCTGCCTGTGCCATTAAACCCCTACAACTCATCCAGAACGCCGCAGCCCGTCTGGTGTTCAACCTTCCCAAGTTCTCTCACGTCACCCCGCTCCTCCGCTCTCTCCACTGGCTTCCAGTTGAAGCTCGCATCCGCTACAAGACCATGGTGCTTGCCTACGGAGCTGTGAGGGGAACGGCACCTCAGTACCTTCAGGCTCTGATCAGGCCCTACACCCAAACAAGGGCACTGCGTTCATCCACCTCTGGCCTGCTCGCCTCCCTACCACTGAGGAAGTACAGTTCCCGCTCAGCCCAGTCAAAACTGTTCGCTGCTCTGGCACCCCAATGGTGGAACAAACTCCCTCACGACGCCAGGACAGCGGAGTCAATCACCACCTTCCGGAGACACCTGAAACCCCACCTCTTCAAGGAATACCTAGGATAAAGCAATCCTTCTGCCCCCCCCCCCCCCCCCCCTTAAAAGATCTAGATGCCCTATTGTAAAGTGGCTGTTCCACTGGATGTCATAAGGTGAATGCACCAATTTGTAAGTCGCTCTGGATAAGAGCGTCTGCTAAATGACTTAAATGTAAATGTAAATAACAGAACTCATATGGCAGGCAAAAACCTGTGAAAAAATCCAACCAGAAAGTTGGAAATCTGAGGTTTGTAGTTTTTCAACTCGTCACCTATCGAATATACAGTGGGATATTGGTCATATTGCACTTCCTACAGCTTCCACTAGATGTCAACAGTCTTTAGAACCTTGTTTGATGCTTCTACTGTGAAGGAGGGGGGAATGAGGGCTCTTTGAGTCAGGGGCCTGGCAGAGTGCCATGAGCTGACCATGCGCGTTCAAGTGAGAGTTAGCTTGCGTTCCATTGCATTTCTGAAGACAAAGGAATTCTCCGGTTGGAAAATTATTGAAGATTTATGATAAAAACATCCTAAAGATTGATTCTATACATCGTTTGACATGTTTCTACGGACTGTAACGGAACTTTTTGACTTTGTCTGCTCGCGCGTCATGAATTTGGATTACTGAGCTAAATGCGCGAACAAAAAGGAGGTATTTGGACATAAATTATGGACTTTATCGAACAAATTAAGCATTTAGTGTGGAACTGGGATTCCTGGGAGTGCATTCTGATGAAGATCAAAGGTAAGTGAATATTTATAATACTATTTCTGACTTTGTTGACTCCACAACATGGCGGATATCTGTATGGCTTGATTGTTGTCTGTGCGCTGTACTCAGATTATTGCATGGTGTGCTTTTTCGGTAAAGCTTTTTTGAAATCTGACACAGCGGTTGCATTAAGAAGTGTATCTATAATTCCATGCATAATAGTTGTATCTTTTAACAATGTTTATTTTGAGTATTTCTGTAAATTGATGTTGCCCTCTGCAAATTCACCGGATGTTTTGGAACTACTGAACGTAGTAACGCGCCAATGTAAACTCAGATTTTTGTTTATGAACTTTATTGAACAAAACATACATGTATTGTGTAACATGAAGTCCTATGAGTGTCATCTGATGAGGATCATCAAAGGTTAGTGATTAATTTTATCTCTATTTCTGCTTTTTGTGACTCCTCTCTTTGGCTGGAAAAATGGCTGTGTTTTTCTGTGACTAAACGATTGTTAGGTCAGCACCTAACGTACTTTCGTAATAAAACCTTTTTGAAATTGGACACTGTGGTGGGATTAACAACACGTTTATCTTTAAAATGGTGTAAAATACTTATATGTTTAAAGAATTTTAATTATGAGATATGTTGTTTTGAATTTGGTGTCCTGCACTTTCACTGGCTATTGTCATATCGATCCCGTTAACGGGATCCCAGCCATAAGAAGTTAACTGCCTAGCTTAATGATCCTGTTTAGTGATACACTCTGATTAAGTAAATATTTATGGTTACCAATGCAGATCCACAGTGTGCTTTATGATGAGTGCTATTTAGGAACAAAATGACAATAGGGACAGGTGTTGAAAATGTGCATAAGTTAAACACATAATGGTGCAACACACCACATGACTGTTTAGAAATAAATAAATGCCGGTACCTTCTTTGCTAGTATTGGGGGGTTTTGCCCGATGACAGTGGCAGCAGGCTTATCAAAGCGGTCCAGGATGGTGGAACGTACCACTACGACCTTGCCTGCTGCATCCTGGCTGGCCGTCGTTGCCTGCTCTTGCGCTGTGTTCTTGCTGGGCCGTTCAACCATCATGCTCCTCACCTTCCCCAGCCCTTCAAACTCCTTCTCTAGCACGGGGATCCATTGCTCCATGTCTGGTTGGGTGTAGTCTTTGATAATGTCACTTTCCTGATCAGACCAGTGCGGTTCAATGAACTTCTGTTTCTTCTCGTCGTCACTGTCCATAAACTCAAACTCGACGTTCTCCTCCTCGTCGGAGCTTGAGTGCACATCATCGTCTAGCCTCATCAACTTACTCTTGATGCTCCTCACAGCCGCGACCTTTCTCGTTCGCTGCAATGATCTTTTCCTTCTGTCCCTCTGTCTGGGCTGTTTACAAAAACAAGAGAAGAATTAACTGTGTCCAGTGTCACAGATTGAGTTAAGAGGGACATGAACGCTACATAGTCAACACTGACCTTGTACCCGGTCATTTTCCTCCACTGGTGAAGGACCTGGCTGTCAATTCTGTTGGGAATCTCGGCAGCTATCTTAGACCATTTACCTATAAAAAAGGACAAAATGAACTGTTAGATGATTATTATCAAGAAAGACGATGGATTATTTTGATATAGTTTCTGTGCGAGTCAGCTTTCTATAACAATTCCTACGTCCATATTTCTCCACCAATAGTCTGAGCTGTGCCTTTTCCTTCTCGTCAAAGGGCCCCTTCTTCACGTTCCCAACCAGGACGTCCACGTACCTACAGAATGAAACCAAATTTGTGTCAGAGACCGTATGTTCTAACACTTTTTGAGTGACCTAAAATGGGTTGGCCATCAGGGAAATGGTCAGGGAATGTTGTGAAAGCTTAGAGCTAATACATTGGCCATCGATCAGTCCATATTAGTCCTCACCTGTCCCTACACTGGCCATCATTTCTGCCAGGCACATCCTGACGGATTTTCCACCAGTTCCCCACCCCGTGTTTAGCCACTGCTCTCAGTAGCATCTGCAACAACAACCAAAAATCGGAGCACAACTTACATTATCAAATAACTATACACTACCGTTCAAAAGTTTGGGGTCACTTAGAAATGTCTTTGTTTTTGAAAGAAAAAGAACATTCAAATAACATCAAATTGATCAGAAATACAGTGTAGACATTGTTAATCTTGTAAATGACTATTGTAGCTGGAAACGGCAGATTTTTTATGGAATATCTACATAGGCGTACAGGGGCCCATTATCAGCAACCATCACTCTTGTGTTCCATTGGCACGTTGTGTTAGTTAATCCAAGTTTATCATTTTAAAAAGGCTAATTGATCATTAGAAGACCCTTTTGCAATTATGTTAGCAAAGCTGAGAACTGTTGTCCTGATTAAAGAAGCAATAAAACTGGCCTTCTTTAGACTAGTTGAGTATCTGGAGCATCAGCATTTGTGAGTTCGATTACAGGCTCAAAATGGCCAGAAACACAACTTTCCTCTGAAACTTGTCAGTCTGTTTTTTTTTTATTTTTTTTTATCCCATTTTCTCCCCAATTTTCGTGGTATCCAATCACTAGTAATTACTACCTTGTCTCATCGCTACAACTCCCGTACGGGCACGGGAGAGACGAAGGTCGAAAGCCATGCGTCCTCCGAAGCACAACCCCACCAGCCGTACTGCTTCTTAACACAGCGCGCCTCCAACCCGGAAGCCAGCCGCACCAATGTGTCGGAGGAAACACCGTGTACCTGGCCCCCTTGGTTGGCGCGCACTGCGCCCGGCCCGCCACAGGAGTCGCTGGAGCACGATGAGACAAGGATATCCCTACCGGCCAAACCCTTCCTACCCCGGACGACGCTATGCCAATTGTGCGTCGCCCCACGGACCTCCCGGTCGCGGCCGGCTGCGACAGAGCCTGGGCGCGAACCCAGAGACTCTGGTGGCGCAGTTAGCACTGCCCTAGACCACTGCGCCACCCGGGAGGCCCGTCAGTCTGTTCTTGTTCGGAGAAATTAAGGCAATTCCATTTGAGAAATTGCCAAGAAACTGAAGATCTCGTACAACACCGTGTACTACTCCCTTCACAGAATAGTGCAAACTGGCTCTAAACAGAATAGAAAGAGGAGTGGGAGGCCCCGGTGCACAACTGAGCAAGAGGACAAGTACATTAGTGTCTAGTTTGAGAAACAGATGCCTCACAAGTCCTCAACAGGCAGCTTCATTAAATAGTACCCGCAAAACACCAGTCTCAACGTCAACAGTGAAGAGGCAACGCCGGGATCCTGGCCTTCTAGAAAAAGCCATCTCAGACTGGCCAATAAAAATAAAAGATTAAGATGGGCAAAAGAACACAGACACACGAAGATTGGAAAAAAGTGTTATGGACAGACAAATCTAAGTTTGAGGTGTTCGGATCACAAAGAAGAACATTCGTGAGACGCAGAAAAACAAAAGATGCTGGAGGAGTGCTTGACGCCATCTGTCAAGCATGGTGGAGGCAATGTGATGGTCTGAGGGTGCTTTAGTGGTGGTAAAGTGGGAGATTTGTACAGGGTAAAAAGGATCTTGAAGAAGGAAGGCTATCACTCCATTTTGCAACGCCATGCCATACCCTGTGGACGGCACTTAAATTGGAGCCAATTTCCTCCTACAACAGGACAATGACCCAAAGCATAGCTCCAAACTATGCAAGAACGACTTAGCAGTCGGAATTAGCAGTCAGCTGGTATTCTGTCTATAATGGAGTGGCCAGCACAGTCACCGGATCTCAACCCTATTGAGCTGTTGGTGGAGCAGCTTGACCGTATGGTACGTAAGAAGTGCCTATCAAGCCAATCAAACTAGTGGGAGGTGCTTCAGGAAGCATTGGGTGAAATCTCTTCAGATTACCTCAACAAATTGACAACTAGAATGCCAAAAGGTCGGCAAGGCTTTAATTGCTGCAAATGGAGGATTCTTTGACGAAAGCAAAGTTATTATTTCAATTTAAAAAAAAAACATTTATAACCTCGTCAACGTCTTGACTATATTTCCTATTCATTTTGCAACTCATTTCATGTATGTTTTCATGGAGAACAAGGACATTTCTAAGTGACCCCAAACTTTTGAACGGTAGTGTACATATCTCAAAATGTCCTTGTAACAGATTCAATGAATCACATCAATTTCCCAACAAAAAAATCCCCAAACCCTCCTGACCATACCTCATCTTCTTCTTTAGACCAATAGCCTTTTTTGAGGGTGGGGTCTAGAACCTGAGTCCACCGATACATCAGCTGGCATGAACCCCGGCCCTCCATGAAATAGGAGACTGGAGTAAAACAGAAATCACGGAGAAAGCAAGTGAAATTTCCAGAACCCAACACACGATGCACTACAACGACAAGCTACAGTATCTTGTATTGAACAAGCACTTTGACTAGAGAAACTAGTTGGTAGACAAGAGCAGTGGACAGTAAGTAGTATCCCGAGAGCTTTTTCGCCCCACTGGGGCATAACAGTGAAGGGGACATCAATAACAACAACCGTCATCGATGTGCGCAAACAATAAAAAAATGTTCTTGCGTAAAACCCCAGGGTGTACACTGGGTGGCGGGGACTTACTCTGGGTGTACGGGATGTAGTTCCCGATACGCATCTTCTCCACCAGCTCTCGAAGGATCTCGTCCTCCACGCTGCCCCACCCCCTCCTCCTGAAGTCGGTGCAGATGTAGCGCTGGTACGTCTGGAGACACATGAAGGCTGTCCTGTTGGTCTGTGTGTGACAGACGGGGGGGGGGGGGGACGGGGGGGGACATGAGTTCAGAATGTATAACGCTGAATCATTTACACATTCAAAGAAATGGTTTGTGTTAAGACGTTCAGGGATTTACACTTGATCTACCTACTACAGAGAAACTTTAACAGTTCAGTCAGGCACTTATCTCTAAGCAAAGCCCAATCAATCAAACTGTGCAAATCAGGACTGGAAATAGCGCCTCTGGATCCCACTGATAGGAAGGGGTAATGACCATGAGTCATGATTGGCCCATACTATACGTCTGCTCTTACCCCAAGTTTATCAGCAATCTGATCCCAGTTGTGGTGCCCATGTTTTACAGCGACTTTCTTGAGCATCTCAATTTCGTTTTCCTTCCAACTGGCTTTGTTAATGGAGGGATGCAGGTAGTTCTGCCAAAAGCTTTTTATGTGTTCAGCTTCACGGATGCCTTCAAACTGGATAGGAATACGATTTCAGAGTCAACACTTAAGCCGTTTTAACAACAGGAAAACTAACGGGGGAGATGACAGAAGTTACTCAACCCACATCAATATTGGAAATCTTTTGCCAATCATGCTCATCATAGCGGCCACCCATCAGGTCATCCTCCTTCAGTGCACTGCAAGGTAAAGCAGATCCGGAAACAGTTATACAGCAATGGTTAGACTCAGGAATGAACATTACAATACATATTGATTAAACAATTCAAATCCATTTAACCGCGTAGTGTACAGTGAGAACAAACTCAAAACAGACCTGTCTGACAAGATAACCTGACGCATCTTGGAATTAACAGGCTAGATCATTATTTCCCATTAAAGAGTTATGACGGGAATCACCTGATGGCCTGAATGTCCTTTTCAATTTCAGTGATTTGTTTCCGCAGGATTTGCTTTTCCACATTTTCAGCGTTGACCATTTTCTGTGTAAGGTATTCCACCCTATGAGACAAAATAAACTTTATGTCATTCATGAAGGCCATTGGGTTAATAATCATAATCTATTCAACTTCTATAGCGCTTTTCTTTACAGAAATAATCTCAAAGTGCTTGAAAACACTAAACAAAGAGGAATAAAATGATAGGTCTGCACTACTATTTTCAGCCAGAGTAGAACGTTTTCAGTTGTTAAAGCCTCCTGATGGGCCGACACCAATCCTCAATAAGTGTTA
Source organism: Salvelinus fontinalis (assembly GCF_029448725.1). NCBI lineage: Eukaryota > Metazoa > Chordata > Actinopteri > Salmoniformes > Salmonidae > Salvelinus > Salvelinus fontinalis. Next base: position 6,189,337 of record NC_074692.1, read on the forward strand.
ACCTACATTTCATACACCCTGTGTAAACATCAGAAGATTTGCTACATTTTGATAAGCACAGGAGCGAATAACACATTACCATTTCAAAATCCATCTATACTTTTTTCACATTTTGTTGCTTTACAAAGTAAGATTGAAATGAATTTAATTGTAATTTTGTCAATGATCTACATAAAATACTCTGTCAGTGGAAGAAAAATTATAATATTTTTTAAAAGATGAATAAAAACTTAAAACACTAATATAGCGTGAAGTATTCAGAGTCAATACACGTTAGAAACACCTTCAGCAAGTGTGCAAAGCTCATGCACACCTGTATTGTGCAATATTTGCCGATTATTATTTTCTAAATTCTTCAAGATGTTGGGGATCATGACTAGATGTACATTTTCCAGTCTTGCTATAGATTTTCAAGCAGATTTAAGTCAAAACTATAATTTGGCCACTCAGGAACATTCACTGAAATGTGAATTCCTCTCCTAGTGTCTGGGGTAAAGCAGACTGAAGCAGGTTTTCCTTTAGGATTTTGCCTTTGCTTAGTTCCATCCCGAAAAACTCCCCAGTCTTTGTTGATGTCAAGCATACCCACACCATGATACAGCCACCACATTGCCCTAAACATAAGGCTTTGCATTTAGGCCAGTATTACTTTTGTGCCTTGTATACACATTCATGGTTTTGATTTTTTTTTTATTCTGCATATTTTTCTTCTTGTCCTTTAGGTCATTATTTTTGAGTCACTACAATGTTGTTGATCCATCCTCAAATCACAGCCACACTCTGCAGCCTTTTAAAAATCACCTATTGCCTCATGGGTGACATCCCTAAGAAGTGTACTTCCTGTCCTGAAGCTCAGTTCAGAAGGACAACTGAATCTTGTATGTGTCTGGGTGGTTTAATATATCATCCACAACATCATTATTAACTTGACATATATTAAAATGTTTGATTTGTTATTGTTACCCATCTACCAATCACTGCCGTTCTTTACAAGGCTTTCGAAAATCTCCCTGGTCTTTGTAGTTGAATCTGTGCTTGAAATTCAATACTTGACTGGGACCTTACAGATGTTGTATTTATGGAGGACAGAGGTAGTCATTCAAAAATTATGTCAACCCCTATTATTTCACACAGAATCCATATCACTTCCGTGATTTAAGCCAAATTTGACTTTTGAACTAATTTAGTCTTGCCTAAACAAAGTGGGTGATACTTATACAAAAACTATACTTTAGTATTTAATTTTTTTTAAATATGCATTTTCTTTTCGCTTTGACACTACGGTGTGTTTTATGTAGATCAACGACCCCAAAAAAATAGCTATTTCAATCCCACTTTAAAACGCAACAAAACGTGAAAATTTCAAACGTTGCAGTTGAAATTTGTGTTATCGATTCTTCCATAGGCTCAAGTGGGTGTAGACTTTATCGGCACTGTACATTATGAATCAAAAAATATATAAAATACTCTTCAGGGGAAAACAACACTTTACTCCTTACTTACTTGGACAGCTTGGGCTGTATCATGCGTTTCATGCTGTCTTTCATGACAGCATTTATCAGCAGAGTCTTCTGCCACCCTTCCCCTGAAAATACAAAATCGGCAATTTAAAAAGTAATCAAGACGCCACATTCTGATAGTGCTTCTTGCGTCCTTGTTATGTGACATCACCACTAAGGTCTAACAATTATTATTTTTGTACTCACATCTTTTCATCTTGACGTCGTCAGTGGGTCCGATCCTTTTACTCATCTTCTCTTTGGCTTCTGGATTAGCAGGTGGGCCCTGTGGGAGTCGGAGAGGTAATGTTAAAACATGGAGATATACAGTACCAGTCAAAAGTTTGGACACACCTACTCATTCTTGGATTTTCTTTATTTTTACTATTTTCTACATTGTAGAATAATAGTGAAGACATAAAAACTATGAAATAATACATATGGAATCATGTAAACAAAGAAAGTGTTAAACGAATCAAAATACAGTTTATATTTGAGATTCTTCAAAGTAGCCACCCTTTGCCTTAATGACAGCTTTGCACACTCTTTGCATTCTCTCAGCCAGCTTCACCTGGAATGCTTTTCCAACAGTCTTGAAGGAGTTCCCACATATGCTGAGCACTTGCTGGATGCTTTTCCTTCACTCTGTGGACCAACTCATCCCAAACCATTTCAATTGGGCATGCAGTCCGGTGATTGTGAAGGCCAGGTCATCTGATGTAGCACTCCATCACTCTCCTTCTTGATCAAATGTCCATTACACAGCCTGGAGGTGTGTTGGGTCATTCTCCTGTTGAAAAACAAATGATAGTGGGACTAAGCGCACACCAGATGGGATGGCGTACCGCTGCACAATGCTGTGGCAGCCATGCTGGTTAAGTGTGCCTTGAATTCTAAATAAATCACTGACAGTGTCACCAGCAAAGCATCCATGCTACATGGTGGGAAACACACATGCGGCGAACATTCGTTCACCTACTCTGCATCTCACAAACACACGGCTGTTGGAACCAAAAATCTCTGATTTGGACTCATCAGACCTAAGGATAGATTTCCACCGGTCTGATGTCCATTGCTCGTGTTTCTAGGCCCAAGCAAGTCTCTTCTTATTATTGGTGTCCTTTAGTAGTGGTTTATTTGTAGCAATTCGATCATGAAGGCTTATTTCACGCAGTCCCCACTGAACAGTTGATGTTGAGATGTGTCTGTTACTTGAACTCTGTGAAGCATTTATTTTGGCTGGAATTTCTGAGGCTGGTAACTCCAATGAACTTATCCTCTGCAGCAGACGTAACTCTGGGTCATCCTTTCCTGTGGCGGTCGTCATGAGAGCCAGTTTCATCATAGCGCTTGATGGTTTTTGCGACTGCACTTGAAGAAACTTTCAAAGTTCCTGAAATTTTCCGGATTGACTGACCTTCATGCCTTTCAATAATGGTTGACTGTCGTTTCTCTTTGCTTATTTGAGTTGTGCTTGCCATAATATGGATGTGGTCTTTTACAAATTAGGACTATCTTCTGTATACCACTCCTATCTTGTCACAACTGACTGGCTCAAACACATTAAGGAAAGAAATTTTACAAATTAACAAGGAACACCTGTTAATTAAAATGCATTCCAGGTGACTACCTCATGAAGCTGGTTGAGAGAATGACAAGACTGTGCAAAGCTGTCAAGGCAAAGGGTGGCTACTTTGAAGAATCTCAAATGTATTTTGATTTGTTTAACACTTTTTTTGTTTACAACATGATTCTATATGTGTTATTTAATCGTTTTTATGTCTTCACTATTATTCTTCAATGTAGAAAACAGTAAAAATAAAGATAAAACCTTGAATGAATAGGTGTGTCCAAACTGTTTTACTGGTACTGTAGTAACCAAAAAAGTGTTTAAAAGCAAAATATATTTTATATTTGAGATTCTTCAAAGTAGCCACCCTTTGCCTTGTTGACAGCTTTGCACACTCCTGGTATTCTCTTAACCAGCTTCATGAGGTAGTTAATTAACAGCCTTACTAAAAGTAAATTTGTGGAATTTCTTTCCTTTTTAAAGCGTTTGAGCCAATCAGTTGTGTTGTGACGGTAGGGGTGGTATACAGAAGATAGCCCTATTTGGTAAAATACCAAGTCCATATTATGGCAAGAACAGCTCAAATAAGCTAAGACAAACGACAGTCCATCATTACTTTAAGACATGAAGGTCAGTCAATTCGGGAAATTTCAAGAACTTTGAAAGTTTCTTCAAGTGCAGTCACAAAAACTGGCTCTCATGACCGCCACAGGAAAGGAAGACCCAGTTACCTCTGCTGAAGAGGATAAGTTCATTGGAGTTACCAGCCTCAGAAATTGCAGCCAAAATAAATGCTTCAGAGTTCAAGTAACAGACACATCTCAACATCAACTGTTCAGAGGAGACTGCGTGTATTAAGCCTTCATGATAGAATTGCTGCAAATAAACCACTACTAAAGGACACCAATAATAAGAAGAGACTTGCTTGGGCCAAGAAACACGAGCAATGGACATCAGACCGGTGGAAATCTGTCCTATGGTCTGATGAGTCCAAATCAGAGATTTTTGGTTCCAACAGCCGTGTCTTTGTGAGATGCAGAGTAGGTGAACGGATGTTCGCCGCATGTGTGGCTCCCACCATGTAGCATGGAGGAGGTGTGATGTTATGGGGGTGCTTTGCTGGTGACACTGTCAGTGGTTTATTTAGAATTTAAGGCACACTTAACCAGCATGGCTATCACAGCATTCTGCTGCGATAACTCTTTCCATCTGGTTTGGGCTTAGTGGGACTATCATTTGATTTTCAACAGGACAATGACCTAACACACCTCCAGGCTGTGTAAGTGCCATTTGACCAAGAAGGAGAGTGATGAGTGCTGCATCAGATGACCTGCCCTCCACAATCAACCGACCGCAACCCAATTGAGATGGTTTGGGATGAGTTTGACCACAGAGTGAAGGAAAAGCATCAAACAAGTGCTCAGCATATGTGGGAACTCCTTCAAGACTGTTGGAAAAGCATTCCAGGTGAAGCTGGTTGAGAGAATGCCAAGAGGGTGCAAAGCTGTCATCAAGGAAAAGGGTGGCTACTTTGAAGAATCTCAAATATAAAATATATTTTGATTTGTTTAACACTTTTTTGGTTTACAACATGATTCTATATGTGTTATTTAATCGTTTTTATGTCTTCACTATTATTCTACAATGTAGAAAATAGTCAAATAAAGAAAAACCCTTCAATGAGTAGGTGTGTCCAAACTTTTGACTGGTACTGTACCTTTGACCAAAGCTATAGTCGCCTGACCCTGTTCATATTGTACTAAATCTGCTGTCTGATACCTACCAGAAATGTGACTTTATCTTTGAAATAGGGCTTCAGAAAGCTCCCCAAGAAAAGCTTCAGTGTGGGTTGTCCAGATGTGGTAGCCTGGGGAGTTCCTGTGCCAGATAGCTGAGTCATAATCTCTTTCTGTTGGGAAAGACGGACATTATTACATCGCACAGCTTCATTTAACAGATTCCATACGGCACCTTTAAGAAAAGCTGTATGCTTTTAGTTGTTGGCCTCTTACTTGTTGGTGTTGATTGTCTGATAACAGTCGCTCCAGCTCCTCTAATTTCTCTTTCAACACTTCCTGGTAAACAAGGTTCATTTGCAGACATGTATCTGTGTTCTGGGGTAGATCCAGCTCCTCAGCACTGTCCTCTTTGCTCTACCAGACGTGGGAGAAAGGAGAGGGCAGGCATTTTACAGACACCTTACTTTACATACTGTATTATTTACATCATGTGATAAACTGAAAACTGGAGTGGTAGAATAGTGAAAATGATAATCAAAACGAACCGATTCTGTTTCACTTCCTTGGACCTCCTCATCTGTTTCAACACATTATAAAAGAAGTCACACGTGGTAGAAATGCATATTAGCAGGAAAACGTATTCATGAAACAATGCATAACCTGTTTAAAGAACACACGGCAAGGGCAATGGCTACCTGACAGAATCTCAGCATTAGATGCATTTGGGCCAAGAGTGCACTCCAACTCTTCAATCTCTCTCTGTATTTGCTCCCTCTCTGCCTCCAGGTTCCCCGGAGGACCCTAGAAGAGCAGGTTAACATTATTTCTCAATTCATCTGAGATAAATCACACAGTACTATTGGTGATGTCAATGAGTCTTACCAAATCTTCTGGTTGAGATGCATTATCGTCTGATCCATCATCTGACAACAGCAAAAAAAAAATATATATATTAAAAGTTAAAGTACATTTAGGAAGCCCTTAGCCAAGCAAACACAGCCAAGGAGTTGTGGAGACTAAATTGCATTCTATGATTAGACTAGGGTCCAGTTTTTCAAGGCATCGATAGGATTAAAAGCATAGAAATATAATTAATAGAATGGAAGTACCCATTCAAGTCAATGATTTGTAATTGCTATACATTTAATATTATCCATAGGCGAAACCTAGATCGATAACTTCTGAAAAACTGGGGGTCAGGGTCTCTCTCTGCAAGCTCACTGCAACAATAATTCAGAATCAACCCCCCGCCCCCTTCCCAAAAAAAGAATGAATAAACATAATCATTTTCTGTGTTTCATAATTTTCCTTCAATTTGCAAGAGGCTGAATGTACTTCACAAGAGAAAGCATCCAAGCGAGCGAAACAGCGCCCCTCTGTCTCTCTACATGGAAGCCATCTATCTGATGCGGTCTGGTCCAAACGAGTATGGCATTGTTGTCGCCCTTAACATTGAAGGCATGGGAAGCCAGCGAGCATCTGGCCTCCCTTGACCAAAAACGAATTACAAAATGTGCCAATCAGCGTTGAGCTAAACTGAGCGAGCTCAACAGTGAATGGTCCTGGCGCACCAAAAAAGTGTCAAGGGAAGCCAGCTTGGATTTGGCATCACTCCTATCAAATCCCATTGAGCGCATACCTCATTGACAGAAAACCATGAATAGTTGCATCATTGTGGTGTTGTGCTCCGGTGCCTAGCTAGATAGAATTGACCCATTCCTAAATTAGCCATGGAGATAGGGATTTGGACTTGTGGTTTTACTTTATTCGCCGTACTGGCCAATGATTATAATGGCGATTCTGATCCAACCATTAATTCATACATTGTTGGTGCCCTGGCCTTAGAGGATGGAAGTTCAATCTGTAGAAGGCTAATGTTAACTAGCTAACGTTGCCCATGAATAGAAGTTAGGCTAGTGAGCAAGCATTTTAGCCAGGTAGCCTAGGACAACAAAAAAACATAAGCATGTACTGTATGACAGAGTGATAGACCATTTCGTCAACATGAAAAAAAGGTCATTGGCATTTCTCTACAAGTAGGGTGAGCCATGTTTTTCGACTTGCACAAACGCACAGAAATCAGAACCATGGACAGCCACATCATATTTAGCTGACATTAATTGGACTAAATAGTCACTGTATTAGACTAAGCAGAGGAGATTTTATGATGTTGAAATTTGCGACTTGCGGTAACTCGGTGGTTCTAAATCAATAGTTGTTTAGTGGTCCGAAGATTGTTAAAATTAACTTGCTAGGTCATGTAACTGTCAATATGCTGTGTGGACTTCACAGGACAGAGGTTGCTACCGGTTTTGTAATAAACCAATATGTGGTTGAATTTATTCTGCAACTGTCTTCTTAGTCTCGCCCGGCCTTATACACTGCTCAAAAAAATAAAGGGAACACTTAAACAACACAATGTAACTCCAAGTCAATCACACTTCTGTTAAATCAAACTGTCCACTTAGGAAGCAACACTGATTGACAATAAATTTCACATGCTGTTGTGCAAATGGATTAGACAAAAGGTGGAAATTATAGGCAATTAGCAAGACACCCCCCAAAACAGGAGTGATTCTGCAGGTGGTGACCACAGACCACTTCTCAGTTCCTATGCTTCCTGGCTAATGTTTTGGTCACTTTTGAATGCTGGCGGTGCTCTCACTCTAGTGGTAGCATGAGACGGAGTCTACAACCCACACAAGTGGCTCAAGTAGTGCAATTCATCCAGGATGGCACATCAATGCGAACTGTGGCAAAAAGGTTTGCTGTGTCTGTCAGCGTAGTGTCCAGAGCATGCAGGCGCTACCAGGAGACAGGCCAGTACATCAGGAGACGTGGAGGAGGCCGTAGGAGGGCAACAACCCAGCAGCAGGACCGGTACCTCCGCCGTAGTGCAAGGAGGTGCACTGCCAGAGCCCTGCAAAATGACCTCCAGCAGGCCACAAATGTGCATGTGTCAGCATATGGTCTCACAAGGGGTCTGAGGATCTCATCTCGGTACCTAATGGCAGTCAGGCTACCTCTGGCGAGCACATGGAGGGCTGTGCGGCCCCACAAAGAAATGCCACCCCACACCATGACTGACCCATCGCCAAACCGGTCATGCTGGAGGATGTTGCAGGCAGCAGAACGTTCTCCACGGCGTCTCCAGACTCTGTCACGTCTGTCACATGTGCTCAGTGTGAACCTGCTTTCATCTGTGAAGAGCACAGGGCGCCAGTGGCAAATTTGCCAATCTTGGTGTTCTCTGGCAAATGCCAAACGTCCTGCACGGTGTTGGGCTGTAAGCACAACTCCCACCTGTGGACGTCGGGCCCTCATACCACCCTCATGGAGTCTGTTTCTGACCGTTTGAGCAGACACATGCACATTTGTGGCCTGCTGGAGGTCATTTTGCAGGGCTCTGGCAGTGCACCTCCTTGCACAAAGGCGGAGGTACCGGTCCTGCTGCTGGGTTGTTGCCCTCCTACGGCCTCCTCCACGTCTCCTGATGTACTGGCCTGTCTCCTGGTAGCGCCTGCATGCTCTGGACACTACGCTGACAGACACAGCAAACCTTTTTGCCACAGTTCGCATTGATGTGCCATCCTGGATGAACTGCACTACCTGAGCCACTTGTGTGGGTTGTAGACTCCGTCTCATGCTACCACTAGAGTGAGAGCACCGCCAGCATTCAAAAGTGACCAAAACATCAGCCAGGAAGCATAGGAACTGAGAAGTGGTCTGTGGTCACCACCTGCAGAATCACTCCTGTTTTGGGGGGTGTCTTGCTAATTGCCTATAATTTCCACCTTTTGTCTATTCCATTTGCACAACAGCATGTGAAATTTATTGTCAATCAGTGTTGCTTCCTAAGTGGACAGTTTGATTTCACAGAAGTGTGATTGACTTGGAGTTACATTGTGTTGTTTAAGTGTTCCCTTTATTTTTTTGAGCAGTGTATATATATATACATATATAGTAACGACCCTGGGTTTATAAGCGTGGATATCGACTCCGCCGCTTGAGAATTATTTTGGGGCACAGTCGATAGCGCGCTGGACTTCGGGCTAGAAGGTTGAGGGTTCAAGACCTGCTCCCTACCTGTTTCATTACTAGATATTGTAATGAAACAGCAGGGAGCAGGTCTCTAACCCTCGACCTTCTAGCCCGAAGTCCAGTGCCCTATCGGCTGTGCTGCAAATGCATGCTCAAGCGGCAGAGTCGATATCTGAGCTTATAAACCCAGGGTCGTTACACTACTCCCTCCTTTCAAAGAGTGCGTCCTCACGCTAGCTGGCGACTCTAAGTCTTACAGGAACGCGCTCACTGCAAGCACAAGCACTGTCGTGGATGCAAGGTCCGATCACTTCTGACACCAATATACTGAAACAGGCAGGGAGCAGGTCTCCAACCCTCAACCTTCTAGCCCGAAGTCCAGCAAGCTATCGACTGTGCCACAAAAGCATGCTCGAGCGGCAGTCGATATCCGCACTGGACTTCGTGCTAGAAGGTCGAGGGTTCGAGACCTGCTCCCTGCTTGTTTCATTACATTGGTATATATATATATATATCATGGTCGCAAGGATATGAATTAACAGGGTTATAGAGCAAACAACGCAATTATCACAACACATGGGTTGTAATATGGCTTCCCTAATCATTTTACCCACGCACCCTTAACTTACTGATTTAATATACTTCAGATACCCACCAGATGAACAACTGTCTGAAGATAGTTCAATGGAGTTGCTTTCGGGACCAAGGCTGCGCTCGAGCACCAAAATCTGGCGTTCAACGTTCTCCCTCTGTGCAAGAAGGTCATCCGAGGACATAATGGATGAGACACCTTAAAAAAAAAACAATGTAAAATGAATGATAACAAAACCAGGGATCAATTTATTATAGGACAATATGGATTGAAAATACAGGACGTTACAGTAGCTAGCTGACATTGAAAGGAAGCAGGGGGAGCGTGCTGGAATCCAAACCCATTCGCGAGCAGCAACACAACATTTGCAGGTAGCTAACGTAACTTAGTAACTAGCAAACAACACCTGAACTAAACCCAACGTGCAAAAAAAAAGCAACATCCCTCAACTTCAGCATGTCAAAAGTGTTCTAATTTAGCTAGCTAGCCAGCCATGCAGTCTTGACCAGGAGCATCTGAAAGCTTGCTAAACGCTTCTTACCAAGACTGTCATCCAAGTTAACAGATGTGTCTTCTTATGTTATACATAAAATATTACGTAGAAACAAATATATTTAACTAGCTAAGTCCCAATGAAATTGTCTGACATTCAATTTCACTTAAGATCTCTACGTGCTACAAACGACACTGCTGGAATATTAACATATTTCCCAGAATGCAACTGTGAAAGAATCAACGTTTATGTTGTTTTTAAAATTATATTATTGTTTATCATGCATAAACAATTTAGACACATATTCATCGAATATTCCTACTCAAATACTATTACTTGATTAAAATAATCAAATATTACGTTGCAATATTAAAATACCCACAATGCAACGCGGGTATCACAGTAAACGTCACAGCCTTGTACAGAGTCGCTCCGTTGTTGAAACCAAAGATTATCGATATACTGACAAGATTACATGTCTCTTCGCTATAACAATGGGAATCGTTGTCCACAAAGAGGCACGGTGGGCTGTCCAGCTCCCGCCTATCCTTTCTTTGGATTGGTGAATACATCTCATTATTGTAATCAGTTTTTTATTATTCGATAACGGTTGTTGACGCCTGTATTCACTGGGAGAGATGCTAGTATATTACTAGCCTCATTCCATGAATACACATAGACAACTCGAATATAAATTGTTTTTCCTCAAAGTTGCCGGGATATCACGTGTCCTAGTTATGTCAGTAAACTCATAACGTAAGCATTACGAAACTTCTATTACTGCAAATAAACCTCAGGTAGCAAATAAGCCATTCATTACTTTGTTGACCAATTCGACTCTCGTTGGCCTCCATGCAAAAACGCTTGGGAGGGTTCTGCCTTGTGGGAGATCTGTCGACGTGCCCTTGAGCAAGGCATTGACTGTAGATGTTTCTGTGTGTCGCTCTGAATGGGAGTCTGTTGGATGACTGGTGTTGTGTAGTTGTTGAGCGACTTCACTGCAAGTATATTGTATGTTTTGGATATTCAATAAAATAAATTAAACTAATGCTTCGGTGGGGGAAACGCTGAAAAAACGCCACCTGCTAGAGGGAGACCAATTTTTCCTCAGAGTTGGGCCTCTCTCTTCCTCTCTGTTGCAGCACAAGCTTATCAAAGCCACCACACGATTATGACAAACTGCTGGAGCAGTTCAACCTTATTGGGCACAGGGGGAGGCTAGTGTGTTTTTTCCCTGGTTTACATTCGCACTTTTGCAGGTTTTACTATACCATTTCTTTCATTCTAGCCAAATTCCTCATCTGCTTGCATGCGCCTCCCCTATATAGAAGTGTTTTGGTACTTCCCTTATGCGCTATGCTTTTCATTGTGCTAACTTTTATTATAAACGGGGTGGTTCGAGGCCTGAATGCTGATTGGCTGACAGCCGTGGTATATCAGATCGTATACCACAGGTATGACAAAACATTTAGTTTAACTGCTCTAATTACGTTGCTAACCAGTTTATAATAGCAATAATGCACCTCGGGAGTTTGTGATATATGGGAAATATACCATGGCTAAGGGCTGTGTCCAGGTACTCCGCGTTGCGTCGTACAAGGAACAGCCCTTAGTCGTGGTACAGTGCCTTCGGAAAGTATTCAGACCCCCCTTTACTTTTTCCACATTTTGTTACGTTACAGCCTTATTCTAAAATTGATTAAATGAAAACATTTCCTCAACATTCTCCACACAATACCCTATAATGACAAAGCAAAAACAGGTTAAGACATTTTTCACCTAAAAAAAACATTTATAGATATATATACCTTATTTACATAAGTATTCAGACCTTTTGCTATGAGACTCAACATTGAGCTCATGTGCACCCTGTTTCCATTGATCATCCTTGAGATGTTTCTACAACTTGATTGGAGTCCACCTGTGGTAAATTCAATTAATTGGACATGTTTTGAAAAGGCAAACACCTGTCAATATAAGGTCCCACAGTTGAGTGCATTTCAGAGCAAAAACCAAGCCATGAGGTCGAAGGAATTGTACGCACTGCTCCGAGACAAGATTGTGTCGAGACACAGATCTGGGGAAGGGTACCGAAACATTTCTGCAGCATTGAAGGTCCCCAAGAACTCAGTGGCCTCCCCATCATTCTTAAATGGAAGAAATTGGTAACCACCAAGACTCTCCTAGAGCTGGCAGCCCGGCCAAACTGAACAATCGGGGGAGAAGGGCCTTGGTCAGGGAGGTAACCAAGAACCCTATGGTCACTCTGACAGAGCTCCAGAGTTCCTCTGTGGAGATGGGAGAACCTTCCAGAAGGACAACCATCTCTGCAGCACTCCACCAATCAGGCCTTTATGGTAGAGTGGCCAGACGGAAGCCACTCCTCAGTGAAAGGCACCTGACAGACAGCTTGGAGTTTACCAAAAGGCACCTAAAGACTCTCAGACTATGAGAAGCAAGATTCTCTGGTCTGATGAAACCAAGATTGAACTCTTTGGCCTAAAATGCCAAGTGTTACGTCTGAAGGAAACCTGGCACCATCCATACGGTGAAGCATGGTGGTGGCAGCATCCTTCTGTGGGGATGTTTTTCAGCGGCAGAGACTGGGAGACTAGTCAGGATCGAGGGAAAGACCATCTCTGCAGCAACCATCTCTGCAGCACTCCACTAATCAGGCCTTTATGGTAGAGTGGCCAGATGGAAGCCACTCCTCAGTAAAAGGCACATGACAGCCCACTTGGAGTTTGCCAAAAGGCACGTTGGATGAACTTTTTAATGTTTTGCGAAGACCTTTGCTGTGATGGCCGAGAACATCCTGACAAAGATGGAGTTTTTTTGTTTATTTTTCTCGGGTTGTGAGGTGGACGGAATACTCTCCTCAAGTGGAGCCGTGATAGCTTACGACACTATCCGGCCTGCTAGATACAGAAAATTATCAGGTACTTCTGTAGGCCTACATAGAATTAATGTTTTTATGTTTCGTGTTTATCAAGCATTTTTTTCACATGAACACGCTAATGCTGAGGCACTGGAAAATATATAAAAGTGACAAAATTATTGATTAACTGATGTGTTAATTATTGATGACTTATGTGTGCTCCTCCTCATAGGGAACCATAATGTGGTGCTCTGTTTCCTTTTCATGGCTGGACCTCCTTTATGTTGCTCCACTTGAAGCACTAATTGTTTCAAAAGAAAAACTATGTAAATAATCACAAATGGAATTCTTAAAACACCATAACTTTTTCAACAACAATTCAAAGGGTTGTTCATTGAAAACTAGTACAAAGTTTGATATGTTTCATAGTGTGGAGCAAGATAACAAATAGGCCTACCTTTAACAATACTTAGTAATGAAACTTAAACCAGAAACATTTCTGGTGTACCTTGAGGTTGATTCTGTGAGTGGAGATCTTTGATAGAAATCTGAATCTCCCGTTGCCTTGTTTCACTGCCTGTGGAGACGTGGAATCACTCCAGGCTTGCTCCTCAGACCCAGTGGCTATGATAAATGCCTCTCTGTCAAGGATGTTGTCAGCCATTTTAACTGTAAGAACTTCAGCTGAGAAAGTCACTTTTCCATGGTGTTCAGCCTCCATTGTGGGACTAGAGGTCCCAGATACGTTTTCTGTCACTGACAGGTCGCCCTTGTGAACAGATCACGGTATTATTGTAAATCTGCGAGAAACTGCCAGACACCAGAGAGCTACTACCATCAAGAACAGTCACTTGAGAAGTAGTGAAACTTGAGCTACAGCGGCTTGATGCTCTGGATGGAAAATCATGAAGATCTCTGCTCGTGGTGGCCAAAAGTTGAGAGTAAATTCCCTCAGCATATTCTGTGACCTTTTAGCAAGCCTAAGCACCACGGGTAGAGATTTCACTTTTGTAAAAACTGATTGTGCGATACACTTCATATGGCTCACAAAGGAATACATAATGTCAGAGGCTTCAGAACCCACATGAACTGTCATTGGCTAAACTAGGATATTAATTGCATGAATGAAAGCCACCTGCCCTTTGATTGTGTGACTTTTAAGGGATTTTGATTGAAATACTGAATCTGCATAAGAAACGGCACACTAATCATACTAAACAGAGTAACATTAAGTCAAAGCAGCCCATTATTTAGAAAATGCATAGACAGATAAACTCAAACCTAGCAAATAACCCAAATGACCAGAAAACTAATCTTACCTTCCCAGACTTCTCCTTCTTCTCTTCTTTTAGCTGAGCAACTGGCTCTTTCTCCGTTACCTCCTTCTCCATCCGTTTCTCCTGGTGACTATCTTCCAAGTCCTGTTATAATCAAGTGTTGTTACAATCATTATAGCCTATACCAAAGGAGGCTTTTTACAATGTTTGTAGACATTGTAGACCATTTTTGTTGAAAACACAAACTCCAAGCTGCCAAAATAGACCTACCTTCTTTTTCGTCTGACATTAAATCACGTTTATAAAACGAAACCAACAGGTGCAGATGTGTGCTAGTGCTAGTCCAGCTAAACATGTACTGTATATACCGTGGACACAGCACAGGGTCTGAACGGCAGAAACCAAAGTAGCCTAAGGATAAACCCATAAACCCATGTTGACCTTGACATCATAATGATTGATGTCATTGATGTCATAGTGGACAATAGTGGCCCTTGACAGGAACTTGCATGCAACCATGTCCCATTAAATTAGCCTAATAATGTTGTAATAATTCAGCCTGTTGTAGGCATAGGCCCAATAACTGGTTCTACACAGTTAGGCCTATGTGACAATATTTCCTTCATCACTCGCAAGTCAACCTATTCTTAAAAGTTAAACTTGGTCATTGATTTAAAAAAATACTTCTGCTATTCCTCACTCACCATTTTGTACATTCTGTCTTCATCCATGTTCATGCACTATTTTGAAGACTTGTGTGGTGACTTTGTCACAAGACTATGCTTAAAAGTTAGATGCAACAACAAATAGCCGCGATCAGAGATTCAGCACCATTCTACCGGACAGCGACTGAATCAGAATCTCACGATCTGACTTTCAGCACCACTGTGCAGAGGGCAGCGACCCTCTCTAGCGCAGTCCAATTCCTGTTACAGCAACAAACAAAAAAGTGTGGTGGGGCTACCGTGACCTTTGGCTGAAATAAGCATTGTAGCTTTAAGACAAATGTGGGCAAAAAAAACAAGGACATGTGCCGCCCATAGTAGGCTACTAAATGTGTAAATTCTTATTCTAGGGCTATCTTTTACGAATATACAACAAATGGTAACGTGGGTAGGCTAACTTACTGGGTAACATGGGTTGTAGGCGATTCCATAGCAAGACTAACCTACCAAGATATCAATGCACAGTTCAGTCATAAGCTAACCAAATTGGTATAGTTGTATTCAGGGGTGGAAATTGGAAGAAATCACTCCTGAAACGCTCAAATGTAAAATCCATGAATTCAACATAAAAAAAATATTTACATAAAAAAAATGTAAACAATTATTCCACTCTTAGAATCTCCAATTTCCTGTGGTTGGATGTATTAGATCAGGTAGTGATCAGGTACCCCCAGGGGTACGCTCAATGCTGTCGGGGGTACGCCAAATAAAAATGTGATTATTTTATTGTAAAACATTTTGTTCTTCACATTTTCAAACAGTCCATTTATATTTTTCAACTGGCAGATACATTTGGGTGAGTTTTTTTTCTCGCCCGAGTAGCCTCGTTTCACTGCCAAAAATAAAATTAAACCATCTAGTGTTAAGTGACATAACAACACAATGTCAAATACAGGTAGTCTAGTCAAATAATGAACATCCAATCACATTAACCGTTACTCTCTCTCGAGGGAAACTTTCACTCTTGCGTAGACATTTAGAAACGAAACATGACAATTTGAAAAATAAGCCACCGGAGTTTTTTCAGCGTGAATAAAGACGACTTTCAAGTAGTAAAACATGTATAAAAGCAACAGATAGCATTAATAAGAAGGGGCTAGAAACGTCTTATATGGTGAGCTACCGAGTGGCTAGGACAGGCAAGTCCCATACTATTGTGGAGGATGTAATTCTTCCTTCAGCCGTGGATATAACTGGGACAATGCTGTGGGAAAAGGCCAAAAAACTATACAGACAATGCCTTCATCAAACAACATGTTTCCCGACGCATCAATGACATGGCAAGAGATGTTTTGAAACAATTACTGCTTCGCATACAAGCCAGTGAATTCTATGCATTACAGCTGGATGAGTCAACAGATGTGGCGGGTCTGGCACGGCTCCTGGTATATGTCCGTTATGTTTATGAGGGGTCAATTAAGGAAGACATCCTCTTCTGGAAACCACTGGAAACCAGAACAACATGAGAGGATATTTTTTAAGTACTGGACAGCTTTGTGATATCAAATGGACTTTGGTGGTCAAGATGTGTTGGTATTGTACTGATGGCGCCATGGCAGGGAGACATAGTGGAGTGGTAACGTGCGTGCAAGCAGTTGCTCCCTACGCCACTTGGATACACTGCAGCATCCACCGAGAGGCTCTTGCTGCCAAGGGAATGCCTGACAGCTTGAAAGACGTTTTGGACACTACAGTGAAAATGATGAACCTTGTTAAAGCAAGGCCCTTGAACTCTCGTGTATTTTCTGCATTATGCAATGATATGGGCAGCGACCATGTAACAGTTTTACAACATACAGAAGTGCGCTGCTTATCCAGGAACAAAGTATTGACATGTTTTTTTGAATTGAGAGAGGAGCTTAAAGTTTTCTTTACTGATCAACATTTTCACTTGTCTGACCGCTTGCATGATGACGAGTTTCTCACACGACTGGCCTATCTGGGTGATATTTTTTCTCGCCTGAATGATCTGAATCTAGGATTACAGGGATTCTCCGCAACTATGTTCAATGTGCGGGACAAAATTGAGGCTTTGATTAAGAAGTTGGAGTTCTTTTCTGTCTGCATTAACAAGGACAACACAGGTCTTTCCATCATTTTATGATTTTTTGTGTGCAAATGAACTCAAGCTTACGGACAATGTCAAATGTGATATAGCGAAGCACCTGAGTGAGCTGGGTGCGCAATTACACAGGTACTTTCCTCGAAACAAACAACACAAACAACTGGATTTGTTATCCCTTTCAAGCCCTGCCTCCATCGAAATTGCAACAAGCGGTTCTGTGAAAATTGAATTTAATCAGAAGCCACTGCCAGATTTCATGATAGGACTGTACTCAGAGTATCCTGCCTTGGCAAATCGTGCTAAGACACTAATGCCCTTTGCAACCACATACCTATTTGAGAGTGGATTCTTGGCCCTCACTAGCATGAAAACTAAATACAGGCACAGACTGTGTGTGGAAAATGATTTAAGACTGAGACTCTCTCCAATACAACCCAACATGCAGAGTTATGTGCATCCTTTCAAGCACACCCTTCTCATTAACCTGTGGTGAGTTATTCACAATTTTTGTTGAACAAATAAGGTTTTATATGTAAGATGGCTAAATAAATAGCAAAATTGATTATTATTATATTATTATTTGTGACCTGGTCCTATAAGTGCTATTTGTCACTTCCCACAAGCCGGGTTGTGACAAAAACTCACTCATTCTTATGTTTAATAAATATATCGTATAGTGTGTGTGTGGCAGGCTTACAATGATGGCAAAAAACAACATTTGAGAGTGCGCTGACCCTGGTACGCAGCTGGAGGTTGAATGTTTGAATTGGTACAGGACTATAAAAAGTTTGGGAACCACTGTATTAGATTATGATGGAAAGTACAAAGCCAAACTTTTCCTTGTCATATTACTGTAATACATCAGAGCAGAGGAGGCTGGTGGGTGGAGATATGTTTGATACCATTCCATATATTCCATTCCAGCCATTACAATGAGGTTGTCCTCCTATAGCTCCTCCCACCAGCCTCCTCTGTATCAGTGTTTGTGTTGGGGGGCACATAGTTACAGTATTAAGATCAAGGATTGAGATGTATGACCGTTTCTTTTATAGTTCTCTGCCTCCCTCCAGTGGTTAAAATAATAATTTAGATTACTTGTAGTTTTTCATGTTGTTTGTCTGTAATTGTTGTAATGACTTGGTGCTGCCTATCTTGGCCAGGACGCTCTTGAAAAAGAGATTTTAAATCTCAATGAGCCCTTCCTGGTTAAATAAAGGTTAAATTAAATAAAAAATACATGATACCAGAGATGGTTTAGAGCAGGGGTATTCTGTATCAAAGTCACTCATCGCAAATACCCTCATTACTAACCAGACAGTCTCAGAAAAAGTGGATGAAATACAAATACATTAAAGGGGATCAGAGGTCAGAAAACTTGGCCAGTAATTTAGCTAGCTACAAACAATCTCTCTACTCGCATAGAATGCCTATGTTCAAACAAAGTTTGTGGAACAAATGCAGTGTAAAATGCTCACAAAATTAAAACAACCAACTTTGAAGGATGTCTAGTCACATGTTTATTAATCACAATATTTGAGTCATATTTGCCTCAGTGGTAATACAGTGGTAATACACTCAAATACATCTGTTGTTAGTATATATTGTTTTCAAATCGCCTGTTAAAGTGATTTAAAACTAAACATTTATAATGTACAAGTAAAAAAGATGTGCACTATTTTTTGGGGGGGGGGTCAAATCACAAATCAGTGCACCCACCACAACTTAAAATTCTCATTTGAGTGTTGTGTGACACACCATAATTGCTTTCCAGTTCCTTGTTGCTGGATGGTACTAGATCTGCAATCTCTAGTGTCCTTTAAACTCCATCAGCCTTCCTTGTGAATCTCAGATAGGTTGTCGATGGAGTGCAGCAGTTGAGATACTAGACAAAGACTCTCTGCACTTGTCAGTAATTGCCTGTGGACAGAATCAAACCGATAGCCTGAACTTGGAGCAAATACCACAATGTTTAATTCGGGGTTATGTAGAAAACACTATGAACTGAAATGGCACATTACCCAATACCCACACAATCATTTGGAGGGACTGTTTTTATCCCACTTGTATGTAGATGACACTATGGGAGAGAACTCACTTGATGGAAGTCTCTGCATTGAGTGCTGCTTTGTTGAGGTACTCTGAGGCCACTTGCGCATTATGTTTCATTGTATTTAAGGCAGCTGTCTCTCCGGCTCGAAGTCTCTCATTCTCATACCGGTACCCCTCTACTTGGCCCTGCAATATAAAGAGGATCACATTATGCAATCATACGCCACTGAAGCTCATCATCCAGTAACGCCAGCAACACCAGTAAAGGTCAAACCTGTAATTGATGCAGCTCCTGTTTGAGTTTTGATACAATGTTTTCAGCCTTAACTGCTCGTTTCTGTCAAGAGGAAAAAGGTCAAAATAATGAATTAAGACTTCATATCTCAACACACTTCTGTTTAGTAACTAATCATGACATTTGCTTGTAATCTTACTGAGACATATTTCAGATAAATCAGTGAACAAAAAATATTCTTCATCTTTGTCAAACGGATGAACTAGGAGAAAGAGGGACAGATGCGTACGGTCATTAACTGCAGGTTCTGCTCGACGGAATGAACCATGGTCTCTAAAGCCTGAGCCTCCTTCTCCTCCTGCACTCGTCTCTTGTGCAACTCATCTGTGACGTGTCGAATTCTATGGGGCAGTCAGAGAGACATGATGATGAGCATAGGTTAAACACTCTTTAAATAGCATTAACATACAGTACCAGTCAAAGGTTTGGACACACCTACTCACTCAAGGGTTTTTCTTTATTTTTACTATTTTCTACATTGTAGAATAAAAGTGAAGACATCAAAACTATGAAATAACACATGGAATTATGTAGTAACCAAAAAAGTGTTAAACAAATCAAAGTATCGTTTATATTTTAGATTCTTTAAAGTAGCCACCCTTTGCCTTGATGACAGCTTTGCACGCTCTTGGCATTCTCTCAACCAGCTTAACCTGGAATGCTTTTCCAACAGTCTTGAAGGAGTTCCCACACATGCTGAGCACTTGTTGGCTGCTTTTCCTTCACTCTGCTGTCCAACTCATCCCAAACCATCTCAATTGGGTGGAGGCCAGGTCATCTGATGCAGCACTCCATCACTCTCCTTCTTGGTCAAATAGCCCTTACACAGCCTGGAAGTGTGTTTTGGGTCATTGTCCTGTTGAAAAACAAATGATAGTCCCACTAAGCCCAAACCAGATGGGAAGGCGTATCGCTGCAGATTGCTGTGGTAGCCATGCTGGTTAAGTGTGCCTTGAATTCCAAATAAATCACTGACGGTGGCAAAGCACCATCACACCTCCTTCTCCAGGCTTCATGGTGGGAACCACACATGCAGAGATCATTCGTTCACCTACCCTGCGTCTCACAAAGACAAGGCTGTTGGAACCAAAAATCAAAAAATTTGGACCAAAGGATAGATTTCCCCCGGTCTAATGTCCATTGCTCGTGTTTCTTGGCCCAAGCACGTCTTTTCTTCTTATTGGTGTCCTTTAGTAGTAGTTTCTTTGCAGCAATTCGTTCATGAAGGCTTAATTCACACAGTCCCCTCTGAAGAGTTGATGTTGAGATGTATCTGAAGTTTTAATTTGGCCTGCAATTTCTGAGGCAGGTAACTATAATGAACGTATCCTCTACAGCAGAGGTAACTCTGGGTCTTCCTTTCCTGTGGTGGTCCTCATGAGAGACAGTTTCATCATAGCACTTGATGGTTTTTGTGACTGAACTTATTTGTGACTGCACTCAGTTATTGAAATGTTCCATATTGACTGACCTTCATGTCTTAAAGTAATAATGGACCGTCGTTTCTCTTTGCTTATTTGAGCTGTTTTTGCCATAATATGGACTTGATCTTTTACCAAATAGGGCTATCTTCTGTATAGCACCCCTACCATGTCACAACACAACTGATTGGTTCAAATGCATTAAGAAAGAAAGAAATTCAACAAATTAACAAGGCACACCTGTTAATTGAAATGCATTCCAGGTGACTACCTCATGAAGCTAGTTGAGAGAATGCCAAGAGCGTACAAAGCTGTCATCAAGGCAAAGGCTAGCTACTTTGAAGAATCTCAAATATAAAATATATTTTAATTTGTTTGACATGATTCCATGTGTTATTTCATAGTTTTGATGTCTTCACTATTATTCTACAATGTAGAAAATAGTACAAGTAAAGAAAGTTCCTGGAATGAGTAGGTGTGTCCAAATTTCTGACTGGTACTGTATGTGTACAGTTGACATCTTAAAAGTACATCTAAAGAGTAATATTTAAAGCATTACTCCCATGCCATAACATAATATAGGCTTCAACACCATCCCTTAAACCCTTCTCATGCACCAGGTAGGTCTGTACTCTGCAGACCATATCAACTGGCAATTCTATCCACCTACCTTCGATCATCATACTCAGACTTTTTCACAAGATCTTTAATGTGCTTCCTGAGCTGCGCATTTTCCTCCCTCAGCTTAAAAAGAGAAACAGAAATAATCAAAATAAAGGACTTGTGACTAATACCATTGTGATATCCAATCATACGTGTGCATCTGTAAGCAAAGCCTTGAAAGAGGAAAATGACCTTTTGTTGATCCCTATTGCCATTCTCGGTACTACTCTTCTTGGTCTTGTAGGTGAGCTCTGCCATTGATGTCTCGTCATCTCCCTCATAATTCACTGGGGCCCGTCTGGACTGGTGGGCCTCTGGTGAGAATTCTTCATCCACCTGCCATAGGGAGGATGAAGTCTCCTCTTCCTCTGTGCACAGGGAGGACTGACCAGAGTATGTGCTGCTGTCTGCTGCTGCTGCAGTGCCACTCAGTCCAAACACATGTGCCTCCTCGATGGCTGATGGCTGGTAACTCCCAGCCCAGTCCTCCTTAGTGTCATTTTCCAGAAATTGAGGAAACGGTGTGTGGTCCATGTAAAACTGACCCTGGAAGTCTTGATCGAAGCTCTTCGGGGCAGTATATTCCCCCTCTCCCAGGAATGTGCTCCCATATGCCTTCTACAACACAAGAAGCAGCAGTAAGGTAAGTCACATTCACAGCAAAATTCCACCAAAAGTAATATTCTTCACAGTCTGACCAGGCTTTGTATATTATGCTGTGACTTTTTCCAAGGACCTAACACCTCATTTCATGCATAGGCTTTGTAACAGTTTATCTCTGGGGTTTAATGTAAGACTGGTTCATTTGAAATGTTCAGCACCTTTCGCGTTGAGTAATTCTTCTCATCTGGATCCCCTTTCATATCTGGGTACTGGTTTTTGCTGCGGATGAACTCTTTGAAGGAGAAAGGATTCATCTCCTCTCCATCTTCTCTGACTTCATCTATGAAATAAGACATGTCGGTAAATATTTGGATGATAGTTATTTTCAAACGGTCTGGCTGCCATTATTGGAGAAATACAAGAGTTGGACTTTGTTGTGGATGTGTAGTGGCCAATACCCCGTCCTACTCCAGCAACAAGTGCCATGGGATTTGTAAATCCAGATTGTCTCACTAAAGGACAGCACTGTGCCAGGGCAGGGTGCCTGGAGTTCTTAGATTAGAGGTAAGAGTGCCTCACTAATGGCCCTCCAACACCATGCCAGCAGAAATAACTCTGATCCTGGTACCAACCATGCCAAACCCAGCACTAGACACTTGTAACACAAATTAATGGACCATCACTTGCTGATCACTCTTCGATGGTGCTGAACAGATGTGCCCCTGTCTCAGGTAGATGAGATGTGTGTTATTGCATCCAATGATGTGAATATCAAATAGCCTCTGTCTATGGTTGCATGCATCATCTCATTTGAATATTGGATCAGCTAGATATAGCTAGTTTAGAACCTACAACTGAATATTGGACAGATGGATTTGCTATGGAAGTAACAACTTACCAACTTCGATTATATTATTTTTTTCAGAGGTTTTATGCTTTGCCATGTTGACGATTATCCAGTCAATCGGTGATGGTATGAGCGGTTGTCAGCTAACTTCAGTGGCTAACGCGTAGTTAGCTAGCTAACACAGACAGTTTACGTTACCTAGCCAGCTAGCTAGCTAGCTGAAAACATAAGCGTGTGCATTGATTATTAACTATCGAAATAATGTACTAGCAAATTACTAGATGTAGACGAAATGACTTGTCATACGAAAGATAATTGATCAAAATGACATATTTTAGATGTGGTTGTTGTTAGTCAGCTGTGTGCGTCGATTCGCCAAAGGCTAGCTAGCTGCTGAAAATCACGTGGACAATCCTAAACTTGTCACTGGCTACGATTCAGATGACGTTTTATGGAAAATAAACAACATTTCCCAGGAGTCGATCCGATTTCCCGGCAAATTTTACACGTGCCGCGATTCATTCGAAATCCCAGTAAGTGTAAACGTGTATTTGATTAAATTGTCATTCTCACACATGTTTAAAAATATTGCCATGTTCAGTTGCACACGTCAGAGCCGGCGAGTCGTCACATTTATTCGGTTAGCAAACAACCACTTAATTTCGCCGTCGTGCTAGCTAGACTAGCTAGCTAACTACAACAACGGAAATGATTAGGGCACTTGTGGAACTGATTTAGATTTGCTTTATTTGTGCTTGGTGAGGATAAAAAATACAGTTAACTTGCATGACAGGTTAGTCAATAACACTACGCACTGTTGGCAAGAAACGATACACGTATTTGTAAATAGATGGAGCATGTTGAAGGACTTACACACAGCTAGCTAACGTTAGGTAGCCAGAAGATTCCGACCCTACCTTTATGCTTGTTTACACTGAGCTGCACTACTGGGGTTGGAACGCCATCATGGTTATGAATAAGACACCACAGAGCTGGTGCGAGATATTTTCGGAAAATGTATTTCAATGTAGGGGTTGGATATGCCAATGTACTTCCAATTGGACCTTTATCCAAACTGATACTTAGAGAAGATTGAAATACTGCTAGTTCTTCTGGAAAACGGTCCTTTATCATCTTCAAGCCAGCTAACAGTAGCCACAGTAGCCATTATGGAATGGTATGTCACGTTGAACAACAAATAGGCTGATTGGCTGACACTGACATTACAAAATGGCTGTGGTGGCTACTAGCTGGCATGAGGACGAAAAGGACATTTTTTTCCGTAAAAACTAGAAGTATCTATCTGGGGCGGCAGGTAGCCTAGTGGTTAGAGCGTTGGACTAGTAACCGAAAGGTTGCAAGTTCAAATCCCCGAGCTGACAAGGTAACATCTGTCGTTCTGCCCCTGAACAAGGGGCCGTTATTCAAAATAAGAATTTGTTCTTAACTGACTTGCCTAGTTAAAATAAAGATCAAATATATATTCTCAATGTATCAGTTTGGATAAAGGTCAAATTTGGAGGGCAGTTGCATAGGGTTAGAATCTTCTTTGCTAGCTACAAGAGTTGCCAAGATTATGGATTTTCCAGACTCAGTGTATGATGTCCATGGGCAGATTCTCCAATGCAAGTTATACATGAGGACTTTGCTTAGTTTACGGACGTGGGGAACATTGTTTTGGAAAATTGAAAGATGTCATGATAACCTGAATGATGTGTTATTTACTTTAATAGACTCAGACTGAGGAGAAATATTGACCATGTCCCAGGAGAAGCCAGATGCTGGCAGCCAGACACAGTCACAGCCTCAGACTCAGTCCCAGAGTGGCTCCAGCTCATCCTCTGGGTCAGGCACTGTCAGCTCAGTGGACACCATCCCTGTTAGGGACCTTGGCTCCATACCAGAGGAGCCTGAGCCACAGCCATGGGGTCGCCTGCTGCCTATGCAGAGAGGCTTCAGAGCCCACGGTGAGTGCAACCACAAGATATGCCCCAGTTTTCTGGGTAGCTAAGATACCTTCAGTTTGGGCTGTGACAGTCATGTAATTTTGGATGACAGATATTGGTCAGCCAAATGATCGTGGTCACCATTTTAATCGTTTGAATAGCCAAAAGAATAGACGCGCATTTTCTCCTTTGCTCTGCTCCTGAGTGTATGTGCTGCTGCAGCAGTAGGGATGGGGGCGTTGCCCAAGGAAACCGAAGACTGTTTGTTACAAGACCTTGCTGTTTAAGCCGTAGATATCCATTCTAATTCCTAATTCTATGGTTTCAGCAAGGAGCAACTAGGTTTGATCACGTTGTAGAGTCCATGTTACAGCAGAAACGGACTCAACTGCACAAATCCCCGGCTGGCAATTTTTTTTAAAGCCATTATGACTGTTCTTTTATTTTCATGAAGGTCTTCATCCATAACCGTCGGTTATACAGTAATTGTGCCAGCCCTACCTTCAGGCATAGCTATGGAATTGTAACAAGATTTGTGATGGCTCCATATCTATCTGGCGTTATGGCTTCGCTTCTGGAAAACGCTGCCACGCATTTTTCAACTAACCTGGTCTTGGAGATACTTTCTTCGTTTTGATTCAGAAGAAAGGTGTATCTTATAAATGTCTGTGTCTAGTTACAGGCGGTTCTACCAAAAAAAATAAAAATATTCTGGAAGCTGTAAAAATCCATGTTTTTGTACTGTGCGAGAAGGTTCCTTGCCATCTTAGCTGCTGCACATCTAACATTTCCCAGCATCTTTGCGCTAGTCGGTTCTATGCGGCCACGTGTAGAAGTAGATGACAGTGCGTCACACAGTGCAGCCAAAGATCTACACACATGCCATTTTTCACTCGATACAAAACATGGATTTAATATCTTTCTGAATTTTCTATGGTTTTTGAAGAACCCCTTGCAGCTGGACACGGACATTTCTAAGATCTTCTAAATCGATGACTAAGAAAGTATCACCAAGACTAGGTAAAAAAACATGTAGCAGTGTTTTCTATTAGCTAAGCTGTATACCCAGATATGGAGCCATCACATATCGCCTTACAATTCCGTTGCTACTTTAGGCAGTGAATACAGGGGCACGTTTAGTTATTAAACATTTTGCTACAGTTTGTACTGAACGACACGTTTTCCCACCACAGTGCGCACCATTCCTCAACATTCTTCGATGTATATTTGATCCCGTTTGGGTGTGGCGGAGTGGGACCTGATCAATATGGGTGTGACCATTTCAAATTGCAAACTGCTGCAGCAGCACAATGTACAAAATCGCCCTCTGAGCCACCATAATCAGTAATCAAAATGTTCTTCAACTGGTCATCCAGAACAGCACTGTTTCCATTCAATTGAACAACGTTGTGTCCTGCTGAATGCGGTCCATGTGGAAACTGTGTGTGTGTGTCTGTGTGCAGTTTGTGTAAGATTCTTTGTATTTCTCAACTAGCAGCATTAGCATCTGTGTATTCTCTTCTCTATTGAAGTGATAGTGTTTAGTTTGACTTTTTTTCAGACTGTGTTGAGGACGACACTTGGTTTGGCCGGGACAGTAAATGTAACTATTGCTTTGATGACCCCATACTGAAGAAATCGATCAGATTTGCTACATACAGCAAAAAACACTTCCGAATCTTCAGAGTAGGTCTATTCATTTGACAAAATGATGTATTTCATATTTTGTTTACAGAAGAAAATTGTTTTGTTCACAATGTTTGCTCAGTAATGACGGTCAGATCGTTACCTTGCAGGAGCAGAACATTGTCTATGTCTTTGACAACAGTGGCAATGGCACGTTTGTTGACGGTAAAGTTCTTGGAAAAGGAAAAACTCTGCCTCTAGCAAACAATGCAGTGCTGTCCCTAGCTGAGGAACGCCATAAAGGTAACCTTGTTACAGAGTTTTAGTTTCAAGTCATTTCTGTTTAGGTCACTGATACTCAAAAGTCTAGCATTCCACTATATTCCCTGTCGCTCTCAAAATTAAGTATACTGCATCATTCCCTTATTGGTGATGCCGGTTTTAGTTTTTGCATTTATAGTCAATGAGATTGATAGTTTCTCCCCTCATTAGTGTTTGTGTTCATTGATCTCATGGCGGATGAACAGTCCAACCTCCCCAAAGAGTTCAGTGAGAAATACCTGATTACCAAAAAGATTGGAGCGTAAGTGAGCATTTTGATTAATTTCAACTTGTGTATTTTACAGAATCCAGATTTTTGTTTTGAATTACAGAGTGACATTCTAGTATGATCAATGTGTGTAAACGTGGCTGATAACGATTTGTTATACCAGTGGTGTGTGCGGGGAAGTGAAGCTGGCCTTTGAGAGGGCCACTTGCAAAAAGGTGGCTGTGAAGACAATCAACAAGAAGGACTTCCCAGCATCTCTCGGCGTAAGTCTTTTCACCATTTTCTTCGTTTTCTAGTTGATGAATACTATTGCAATTACAAGTAACTCTTCTTTGTGCAATTATAGACTGCCACACAAAATGCGGAACGAGAGATCCAGATCCTCCAAAAGATAGACCATGTAAGTAAGTATTCATTGTCAATGTTAATAGCCTGTTTATACACTGAGTGTACAAAACATTATGAACACCTGCTCTTTCCATGACTGATCAGGTGAATCCAGGTGAAAGCTATGATCCCTTATTGGTGTCACTTGTTAAATCCACTTCAATCAGTGTAGATGAAGGGGAGGAGATGGGTTAGAGAAGGATTTTTAAGCCTTGATACATGGATTGTGCATGTGTGCCATTCAGAGGATAAATGGGCAAGACAAAATATTTAAGTGCTGTTGACCGGGGTATGGTACTAAGTGTCAAGAACTGCAACGCTGCTGGGTTTTTCACCCTCAACAGTTTCTTGTGTGTATCAAGAATGGTCCACCACCCAAGGACATCCAGCCAACTTGATACAACTGTGGGACGCATTGGAGTCAACATGGGCCAGCATCCCTGTGGAACGACATCTTGTAGAGTCCATGCCCTGACGAATTGAGGCTGTTCTGAGGGCAAAAGGGGGGAGTGCAACTCAATATTAGGAAGGTCTTCATAATGGTTTTAACACTCAGTGTACATCTAGAATGTATTATGCTGTAATGACTGCCAAGGAAAGGAGCCTAGTAAAGCAATGGTTATTTTCATGTCCAACCATGTTTTTCTTTCTGGGGTAGTCAAATACCATAGAAGTAGTCATTTTCAACTTGTGTTTTCTACTGGACAAAGTCAGTCATAACACTTTTTTTATATTTTTTATTCAACCACTTTGTATCAAAAACACCTGTAGTATTTGCCTGCAATTTTTCTGTGTAACTTTTTTCTTCTGTCTTTTCCAGCCATGTCTGATCAAAACAGAAGACTTCTTCCAAACAGACGACTCATACTACATTGTTTTAGAGCTGTGAGTTTAGTATTTAATTCAAGCAGACACTTTTTATTTTTATCAATGACAAACCAGTAATACATT
Source organism: Salvelinus fontinalis (assembly GCF_029448725.1). Lineage (NCBI taxonomy): Eukaryota > Metazoa > Chordata > Actinopteri > Salmoniformes > Salmonidae > Salvelinus > Salvelinus fontinalis. Next base: position 6,217,554 of record NC_074692.1, read on the forward strand.
GCATGTAATATTTTCTGTAGCCCACCTCAGAAGTACAATTTTCACAAGCATCGTATTTCCTTTCCCCTTTGATTTATTCTGTTTCAACTGACCGCATGTATGTGTTTCAGCATGGAGGGTGGAGAACTATTTGACAGGGTCAAAAGCAAGAACCAGATAGAGGAGTCAATTGCCAAGCTCTATTTTTACCAGATGTTGAAAGCAGTAGAGGTGGGTGGATTGATGTATTTTTCCATTGGAATTTCTAGAAGAGTGGTAGGCTTTATTAAGTAGGCTCTGCTGGGATGTCAAAATACGCCATACCTATCTTGTTTTATACTGGAGATAGTTACTGTCGCTTGAGTAGTTTTACACTGCTTCCTTATGCTGTTTTATTTCACATTCCTTCCACTAGTATCTTCACAACAATGGCATCATCCACAGAGACCTCAAACCTGAAAATGTGCTACTTTCGTCTCAGGATGATGTTTGTGTCATCAAGGTAAGATTTGTCAAGTCATGTGGGTAATTTTTCCACAATAATTGAACATGGTAGATGAAGAGTAAGTGAGGGTAGATAAAGTTATCCACCTGAAAACTCATTGTCTTCCTGAAGTGGGGGGGGACTGAAAGCTTGGTTGAAGAGTGACAGGCCTCTCTATGTGACAGATCACAGACTTTAATCAGTCCAAGATACTGGAGGAGTCTGCCCTGATGAGGACCCTTTGTGGAACACCCACATACCTTGCACCTGAGGTGTTCACCGATGCAGTCACCGTGGGCTACAGCAGAGCCGTAGACGCCTGGAGTTTAGGGGTCGTCCTGTTTGTGTGGTAGGGATCCAGACTCCTGATGACAGGGTAACATAAACGACAGTGTTGCGTGCTCTGACTAGTAGGAAGTGGCATGTAACTTGTTTCTGTCAACATTTTAAAGGGAATTGTAATGCAATTATTTCAATTCATTTGCAAATAACTTGGGCCAAGATTACTTTTCAACAGCACGCAAGGTTTTCCTGTTCACAGATTCGCATAATTTATTAAACTGGAGCTTACTTCTTGTCTCCCTCACAGCTTGGCAGGCTATCCCCCGTTCCACCCTAATGCACAAACTGGTTTGTCAGTCAGGGATCAGATCACGCAGGGAATTTATACATTTATTCCATCCAAATGGGACGGCATCTCGGATGATGGTAAGAGACTACTGTCAATCCTGTTTGTCTCTGTCATGTGTGTTAGAGCACATATACATTCGAAAACAGATTCTTCCTGTCTCAGGTTGGGAAAGAACTCTGGGTACTTTACTACAGTCGTATTGATAATTCAGTAAATGCTGTCCAATAGTTATTTTACTTATCCAATCATGTCTAGCTAAAGACGTCGTGAAGCGGCTGCTTGTAGTGGACCCCAATGCCCGCCTCACCATTGAGGAGGCTTTACACCATCCCTGGCTGATGGTAAGAGCTTTATTGCCGTCTCTCATTGCCTGGCCCTAGTGCCATCAAGGCGGGTACGTTTACTGGAAGGACGGCTAGGCAGTGTTGTAAGTGGCAACTGTGAATAATCTCTGGTCCCATCAATCTCCGTCTCAGGATGAGGCCATGAAGGAGACTGCTGAATGCATCATGTACCCCAAGGACTCTGGAGATGCCACAGCAGCTGATGCCACAGCAGACTCCGTAGACGCCACAGTAGTGAGAAACAATGTCATTCTACTACAGCAGTGTTTCCCACCCCTCTCCTGGGGGGACCACTAGACGGTTCATATTTTTGTTGTAGCCTTGCACCGACACACCTGATTTAACGAAGGTCTTGGTGATTAGTGTAGGGCTAGAACGCACACACACACAGAGGGGTGTTGCTAACAAAATTGAACTGTCTCTTGTTACTTTAGGCTTCAACTACAAAGAGGTCAAGAGAAAATGACGATGACGAGCAGCAGCCGGCAAAGAGGAGACCAGGCACATCCACAGAGGCAACATGAGTCACGTTTCATCCTCATCACCACATTGGAGACTCCCCCCAGGTAGTTTTCCACTGGCAATTAGGGCCCCTGGAAATCTACCAGTATATTGTGTTTTCACACTTCTATAGCTACATTTCCATTAACTTGTCCAATGATTTTAGACATTTAAAACGTTCGAATAGAAAAATAGATGCGACAATTGCCTGCTGCGGTGCGTTTCCATTTAACTCTCTTGTCGATAGAAACAGCTATATGTAATGGTCCCATACTTTTTTTTTTTGCATTTTTTTGTTGTTTATAATAAAGATTAGGTGGTTGACGTGTTTCCATCAATAAATTGGCCACAGCCTGTATGCCCTCCCACCTATCTGTTTTATGTCTCAGGTAGCCCGCAAAAGCCAGCACAGATAGAATGCAATAATTGCCATATTTTAATAATTCTCATGTGCCAACATATCGCCATGGTGAAACTTGCATCCAGCCGACCAGAATAGCAAGGCAAAGCAATTCAGGCTTTCCTGAAAGTACAGACAATTGTCCTGCAAAGAAACATTATTTTTATGGTTGAAAAATAGATTGAGCAAGCAGTAAGAATTTAGAATTAAATGTGGAGCTTCCAAATTCGGCAATCCATTTCGATTACATCATGGTGCAATCATCTCAAATGTACTTGATTAACGTTACTATATACTGATTGCAAATATAAACGCAACCATTTTATTTTACTGAGTTAGAGTTCATATAAGGAAATCAGTCAATTGAAATAAGAGGCTCTAATCTATGGATTTCACATGACTGGGAATAGATATGCATCTGTTGGTCACATACCTTTAGAAATATGGGCCTCAGGACCTCGTCAGTGTCTCTGTGCATTCAAATTGCTATCAATACAATTTTATTTTGTTGTCCGTAGCTTATGCCTGCACATACCATAACCCCACCGCCACCATGGGGCACTGTTCACAACCGTTCGCCCATACACGTGGTCTGCGGTTGTGAGGCCGGTTGGACGTACTGCTAAATTGTCTAAAACAGAGGTGGCTTTTGGTAGAGAAATTAATATTAAATTCTCTGGCAACAGCTCTGGTATACATTCCTGCAGTCACCATGCTAATTGCACGCTCCCTCAACTTGAGACGTCTATGGCATTGTTGTGACAAAACTGCACATTTTAGAGTGGCCTTTTATTGTCCCCAGAACAAGGTGCACCTGTGTAATGATCATGCTGTTTAATCAGCTTCTTGATATGCCACAACTGTCAGGTGGATGGAATATCTTGGCAAAGGAGAAATTCTCACTAACAGGGATGTAAACAAATTTGAGGGAAATCATATGTTTGTGCGTAAGGAAAATTTCTGGGTTCTTTTATTTGGGCTCTTGAAACGTTGCGTTTATATTTTTGTTCAGTGTACATGTTGATTTCCAACTTGTGGGCACATACTGAGCTATGTCTACTGGAAATTGCCTCCTGTTTTGTAAATAATTGTTTTTGTACAGCTACTGTTGAATAAACAAACATTTTCCACTGGTTTTTATTGTTATGCATCCCTTAATTCTAGGCAGTTATGTCATTGAAAAATATATTCTTACTCTATTCAACATTTTCCATCTCCACTCCAGATCAAGGTCCATAATGCTGAACCATCTAGCTAGTAATTTTGTAGCATATCATACAGAGGTTAATGTAAGGCACTGATCACTCTCCCATTGAGCCTATAAACAACCTCAATCTCAAGGTCAACATGGACAGCACATAATCAGTAAAGACATCTGGTAGTAGTGTTGCGTTCAAGCATTGTGCAAGCTTTTATATCAAACCATCTTGAGATTATTTCATAGCTTTGCTTTGGACCTGTCCCGGAGACTGTACAGAACTGTGTGTGCCTTGTCAAAGGAATCACCCAGCGCAGACTGGACACGACTTTTCCAGCTCAACAGCTTGGGACAATCCTTCAGGATGTCTCTGCCGCCACCTAGGGGCTGAGAGCAAAGCAGTCAATTAATTTAGTAAGCTGAAATGGGTAGCAATCCATACATCAAAATGTATTGTAAGTGGTCAGACAGTCTTTGAGATTTGACATATTCCTGACTACATTGTAGGACCATTTTCTCAGCAGAGGTGGCTGGTTTACCTAGTGGCTAAGCTCTGATGGACCAGTTGACCCACTGCTCCTCACCTGCATGAGTTCACACATGGCCAGCAGGTCAGCCAGGCTGATGTCATCTCCACAGAGGAAGGGCTGCCTCTTGAGGAACATGTTCTCCAGCTTGTCCAGAGTGTCATTTAGGTCTGCCAAAGCCCTCTCCACCTTCAGTGGGTCTGCTGGCTGCCCAGTCATATGGGGCAATAAAACCTACAGCACAAAGCAGCGATGCGTGCCATCAACAACAACCACAGAACATGAAATATAACATGTTCCATAACAGTAAAATTATATTGCATAAATGTGTAATACCCTGCAAAAAGATGGCTATGGGACTAGACTACATTTCACCTGCCAAGTTCCATGAGCAAGCCTTACCTCCATGAGAAAGACCTTGGCCGCATGTGGCCGGGTGTTGGTATGGTGCCAGGCTGTGTATTCATCCACTCTCGCTCTCCTCTCTGGGTGGCGTGGATACCAGTTACCTGGGACATCGTATTTGGTGGCCAGGTATTTTAATATTGCATCACTGTAAAAAGATGACGGGAAATTGTCGTTTTATTTTTAACATTTTTAACATTTTTAAACTACAGAGTGAATGAAGAGTGTTACCTCTCAGTCAGAACAAAGTCATTGTCGACCATCACAGGGACCTTCTGCATGGGATTGAGTTTTGTATACTCTGGTGTCCTATTCTCCCCTATATATAAACAAAGTTATTTAAATACAGTATGTAATTACATTTCTTCTACATTTCTAACATTTCAAATTTCTATATTTCGAATTACATTTCTATATTGAACAAAAATATAAATGCAATATGCAACAATTTCTACATTTTTAAGAAGCCGGATGTGGAGGTCCTGGGCTGGTGTCATTACACGTGGTCTGCCTTTGTAAGGCGGGTTAGACGTACTGACAAATTCTCTAAAATGATGTTGGAGGCAGTTTATGGTAGAGAAATTAACATTCAATTCTCTGGCAACAGCTCTGGTGGACATTCCTGCAGTCAGCATGCCAATTGCATGCTCCCTCAACTTGAGACATCTGTGGCATTGTGTTGTGTGACAAAACGACACATCTTAAAGTGGCCTTTTATTGTCCCCAGCACAAGGTGCACCTGTGTAATGATCATGCCATTTAATCCGCAACTTGATATGCCACACCTGTCAGGTGGATGGATTATCTTGGAAAAGGAGAAATGCTCACTAACAAGAATGTAAACAAATGTGTGCACAAAATTTGAGAGAAATAAGCTTTTTGTGCATATGGAACATTTCTGGGATTTTTATTTAAGCTCATGAAACATGGGACCAACACTTACATGTTGGGTTTATATTTTTGTTCAGTGTATTTGTCAAAATTTGAAGACATGGACGATTGTGAAATAATAATAGCATACTGTTGTCATTCTGAATAGCTAGTTAGCTAGCTAGCTAGTACACATTTGAGACAACTATCAACAGACATTTTGCTGTGCAGAGAAGGACAAAGTTCAAGGTACAGTAGGTCTAAGTTCAATGCAGGACAGAGCAGATACATTTAGCTTTTTAAACAATGTAGCGCTCAGTCTGTTTATAAATATATCAAACATATATATGCATTTCCAATTAACATGAACAATTTTGCTTTAGTAGCAACCAAAACGATAGATATATTGATTGCATGTTTAACGTTAGCTAGATGATGTTGGTAACTAACGTTAAACGTCAGCTAACATTCGCCCAGCCCGCTTGAAACTCACCTTTTCGTATTGCAACTGTTTTCACCTTGTGTGGAATTTTATTGCAGTTAAGAAATATATATATTGCTCTACATGGTTGTGACAATAAATCTAAATACACTTCTAGTTCTACGGTCTTTCTACCAGCCATGATAAACGTATTTGTATTGCTTGCCAACGTTAGCTATGCACTGTAGGCTACTAGTATTTTGCCAGCAGCACAAATGATGTCACTTTGTAGGGTAATGACGAAACCTTCCAAGTAAAAGCCCCCGTTTCAAACCATTGCAATATGGATAACTAATTCAAATTATATTGAATTTTAATCAATGGCCACTTTAATTGTGCCAACATGAAAATGCAAGAAGTAATTTATGAAAACAAATAAAAAGCGGTTAAGAGCGTTAGGCCAGTAACCGAAAGGTTGCTGGTTCGAGTCCCCAAGCCGACTAGGTACAAAATCTGTCACTGTGCCCTTGAGTAAGGCACTTAACACTAATTGGTCCTGTAAGTCGCTCTGGATAAGAGTGTCATGTAAAAATGCAATGTTGACACTGGTATGTTGAGAATATTGGGCTGTAGCGAGATAACTTTTCTACCTGTCTCAACTAAAGGGGGGTGGAAAATACTAAGTAGGGTCTCTACTACCAAATATGGTTAGTTTTGGATGGGAACTGTGTCGCACGGCCTGCTGCTGGCTTTTCACTCTGCCCGTCTATAGCTCCCAATGCAATACACTGTAATAGACTGTACATGGGATACATATTGGCTTGTAGAAAGAATTGTTCTTCCTGTCTCAGCAAAAGTAAGGTGGGAAATACTCAGTAGGGTCTCTACTAAACAAATATGTGTCCCCCTCCAAAACGAACCATATTTGGTTAGTAGAGACCCTACTGAGTATTTCCCATCCCACTTTAGCTGCAACAGGTAGACAAAATGTCTCTCTACAAGCCAACAAGTATCCCATATACCGTGTATTGCATTGTAGTAAATGGAGGGGGTGGAGTTAGGAGTCACCAGTACTCTGTATTAAACCCATTGCCCAGCACAATTGACCCATTTAAGTTTTGCAGACTCTATTGAGTAATTCCAATGACAAATATTTGTATTTCATTAAAGTGTATTTCTTTAAATATACACTGAGTGTACAAAACATTAAGGACACATTCCTAGTATTGAGTTGCACCCCCTTTTGCCCCCAGAACAGCCTCAATTCATCAGGGCATGGACTCTACAAGGTGTCGAAACCATTCCACAGGGATGCTGGCCCATGTTGACTCCAATGCTTCCCACAGTTGTGTCACGTTGGCTGGATGTCCTTTGGGTGGTGGACCATTCTTGATACACACGGGAAACTGTTGAATATGAAAAACTCAGCAGCGTTGCAGTTCTTGACACAAACCGGTGCACCTGGCACCTACTACCATACCTCAAAGGCACTTAAATATTTTGTCTTGCCCATTCACCCTCTGAATGGCACACATACATAATCCATGTCTCAATTGTCTCAAGGCTTAAAATTCTTCTTTATCCTGTCTCCTCCCTTTCATCTACACTGATTGAAGTGGATTTAAAAAGTGACATCAATAAGGGATCATAGCTTTCACCTGGATTCACCTGGTCAGTCTATCTATGTCATGAAAAGAGCAGGTGTCCTTGTTTTGTAAACTCTGTGTAGTCTACACAGTAGCTTTCAACATACCAGTATGTGTAAACTTTCCAAATAAATTATTGTATAAATAATCCAATATACAATAAAATACGTCAAATTATATATTTTTCAAAGGTGGTTGCAGTGCTGTTCAAAAACAGTAGTGCTGTACTAGACTGCAAAACAATTGATATTCCCAATTTAGTGTGTCTTTGCAGGGGTGTCTTGTTTTGAAAAGAAACAACCGCGATCGTGTTACCAGCATAATATTCTGTTGCTAGGAGAACGGTAATCTGTAGGCTACATAGTCACCAACGGAGTCAAAACAAAAGTCGTGCAGGGCGTGATCAATGGATGGTCGAGCGGCAGATTTCCCATAATCTTTTTCGATTTTAGCTGAGGGTTTAAGAATTTTTTTCTGGTATAAAAGAACGCTTAAAATCTATTTTGTGAGTACATGTTTGTAGTTCATGCTCGTTTTTTTAAAGTTTACATTATGGCTGTAAAAACAACAACATTCTTAAAGTTATACACCGTTAGTTAAAATGGTATATTTACTTTAACCTAGATAATGAATTTACGCGATAACGTCATGCAAATATTACAAAGGCGTGATTACTAAACTTCTAAATGAGAACAAAGTTTTTCCAGCAACGACCCAGGGGAGAGTTTCCGGGCACATGCAGAAAGTACCCTGCCAACTAGAAGTCATTCAGCTTGTGCTTTACCATATTTAGCTTCTTTTTTTTTTTTTATAAAAAAAAAACGTATAGTTCTTCTTTTTTTTTTATTCCTTTTTTAAAATGTTTTATTAACAACAAATCAATACAGAAAGTACATAAGGGAACACAAGTATATATAGATTATATATAATGGACAATCGAGCTAGGGGGTACAATATCACATTACAATTACACAAGGACCTTAAGGGACATACATACACTTACAATTCTAACAGCTTTTTTGTTAGTAGAGTATTTAACTGTCTTAAAATATAGTTCAATTTCTTTTTGTAGGGTAGGAAAATGTGTTTTTTTGTTAGTAAATTTACATTTGTGTATATGAAATTTGGCCAAAAGAATAATGAAATGAATTACATAAAAATGTTTCAGCTTATTTTTATCGTATGTAAAGAATCCAAGCAGTACATCTCTCCACAATAGTGTAAAATCTTCATAAATGTGTTCAATTATAAATCTACTGATGTCTTGCCACAGTTTTCTCTCATAGTACGAGAGAATCTGGTCGTTGCGGTGGTGGCACAGGGCTTCTCATTTCTCCTGTGTGGGGATTTTCTATTTTTCCCCTTGCTCACCTGTCCATCTCCTCATTTGATTTCCATGCTGTCACTGTCACTTGGCAACTCAAGCTTAACATTGTTGTCATCTATCGCCCAGCAGAGAGTTCCTCAACGAGCTTGACACCTTAATAAGTACATTTCCTGATGATGGCTCACCGCTCTTCATACTTGGCGACTTCAACCTCCCAACATCTGCTTTCGATTTATTTCCAACTCTTTCTTTCTCCCCTCTTTGCCTCTTTTGACCTCACCCTTTCCCAGTCCCCTCCCATTCACAAGGCAGGCAATACGCTTGATCTCATCTTTACTAGAGGCTGTTCGCCTACTAATCTCACTGCAACCCCCCTCCAAGTCTCTGATCACTACTTAATGTCCTGTTCTGTCTCCCTCTCCTCCAACCTTAGCCACTCAGCCCCCTCCCAGATCGTCATGCGCCCTCGCAATCTCCGCTCTCTCTCCTACTACTCTCTCCTCTTCTATCCTATAATCTCTCCCTTCTGCTAAATCCTTCTCCCTCCTGTCTCCTGATTGTGCCTCTTTGACCATACTCTCCTCCCTTTATGCTTGGCCCTCCCCTCCTGCTGCGTCACTGAGTGACTCATTGCGAGCTTACAGAACAGGGCTGTGGGCAGCTGAGCAAAAATGGAGGAAAATTAAACTTCTGGAGGACCTATCATCCTTTCATTCCCTCTTTTCTACCTTCTCTTCCTCTGTACCAGCTGCTAAAGCCACTTTCTATCACTCTAAATTTCAAGCATTTGCCTCTAACACTAGGAAACTACTTTCCACCTTCTCCTCCCTCCTTAATCCTCCACCCCTCCCGCTTCTTCCTCCCTCTCCACGGACGACTTTGTTAACCACTTTGAAAAGAAGGTTGACGACATCCGCTCCTCATTTACTCAGCCTATTGAGTCCAATGGTCCCACACATATAGAGCTACCCTACACCTTGAACGCTTTCTTCCCTCCCTAGACCGCTCAAAAAACTGCCTGCTTGACCCCATCCCATCCTCCCTTCTCCAGACCATCTCTGGAGACCTTTTCCCATTCCTCACTTCCCTGATCAACTCATCCCTGACCACTGGTTGTATCCCCTTTGACTTCAAAATGACTTGAGTCGCTCCCCTCCTCAAGAAACCAACACTCAGCTCCTCTGACATCAAAAACTACAGATCAGTATCCCTTCTATCTTTTCTTTTTACGAAACACTTGAGTGTGCTGTCTCTGACCAACTCTCACTATCTATCTCAGAACGATCTTCTTGACCCTAACCAGTCAGGCTTCAAGATGAGTCATTCAACCGAGACTGCTCTTCTCTGTGTCACGGAGGCTCTCCTCACTGCCAAAGTTGACTCTCTCCTCTGTTCTCATCCTCCTAGGTCTATCTGCTGCCTTCGATACGTGAACCATCAGATCCTCCTCTACCCCCTCTCAGGTCTGGGTGTCTCAGGCTCTGCACACTCTTGAATTGCATCCTACCCGAAAGGCGGCTCCAAACGGGTGACGTGGAGAGGATATGTGTCTGCACCACATACTCTCACTACTGGTGTCCAAAGGGCTCGGTTCTAGGCCCTCTCCTTTTCACACTATACACTAAGTTACTCGGCTCTGTCATATCCTCAAATAGTCTCTCTATCATTGCTATGCGGATGACACTGAGCTACTACTCTCCTTCTCATGACACCCAAGTGCCGACACGCATTTCTGCATGCCTGGCCGATATCTCAGCTTGAATGTTGGCCCACCACCTCAAGCTCAACAAGACAGAGCTGCTCTTCCTCCCGGGGATGGCCTGCCCGCTCCAAGTCCTCTCCATCACGGTTGACAACTCCACGGTGTCCCCCTCCAAGAGTGCAAAGAACCTTGGCGGGACCCTGGACAACACCCTTTCGTTCTCTGCAAACATCAAAGCAGTGACTCGCTCCTGTAGATTCATGCTCTATAACGGCCGTAGAGTACGACCCCACTTCACACAGGAAGTGGCGCAGGTCCTAATCCAGGCACTTATCATCTCCCGTCTGGACTACTGCTACTCGCTGTTGGCTGGGCTCCCCGCTTGTGCCATCAAACCCCTGCAACTTATCCAGACTGCTGCAGCCTGCCTGATGTTCAACCTTCCCAAGTTCTTCCATGTCACACTGCTCCTCCGCACACTCCACTGGCTTCCAGTCGAAGCTCCCACTACAAGACCATGGTACTTGCCTACGGAGCAGCAAAATGAATTGTCCCTCCCTACCTTCAGGCTATGCTCAAACCCTACACCCCAATCCGAGCACTCCGTTCTGCCACCTCTGGTCTCTTGGCCCTCCCACACTACAGGAAGGCAGCTCCTGCTCAGCCCAGTCCAAGGTCATCTCTGTCCTGGCACCCCAAAGGTGGAACCAGCTTCCCCCTGAAGCTAGGACAGCAAAGTCTCTGTCCATCTTTAGAAAACATCTAAAACCCTACCTCTTCAAAGAATATCTTAAATAATCCTACAGCACCGACCCTCTCACCCCGACACCCCCCCCCAAAAACAGCCTTTTGTGAACAAATACTCACACTTGACTTTTTCCCCCTTACTAGCTCTGACTTTGCTGATAGCTACTTTATTGAGGTAAATACACTAACTGTAAGTCGCTCTGAACAAGAGCGTACGCTAAATGAATAAAATGTCAAATGTAAATCTCATGCATATATAAATCATTGATCTGGACTTATCAGCAACATTAAAGGGATACTTAAGGATTTTGGCTTTGAGACCCTTTATCTTCTTCCCCAGAGTCAGATTAGAAGAATGTCTGGATTAGCATAATGTCTGGAAGTCCATGGTATCCCATAGACTTTAAGTCATTGCGCTAACGTTATTTAGCAATTACGCTAGCACTAGTTAGCAATTTCCGTTAAACTGCACACGGACACATAAAAATGGTATCTCCGAGTTCATCTGACACTGGGGAAGTAGATAAACGGCCTCGTTGCCAACATCCCAGAGTATCCCTTTAACAGTACCTAGTTCATTTAGTTGTTTCCTGTGTCCCAATTACTATAATTTCTACACTTCACAATCCCTGACAAAGAACACACATTCTGGAACTTTGTATCAATATGACAATGAGATATTCATAGCACTGACAGTTGTTGAATAATACGTAATGTGGTACAGGTTTGACAAGTCCTTTCAGAAAACACTGGAGCTGTGTTTCACAGAGGGGTTGACAACAATGTTGTCCTTGGGCCGTCATCTGCTTTTGAAGCCTTCCTCTTGTCTCCGGACTGGAACTCGGTATGGATCTCCAGGAAAGTTTTGTTTTTGGTCTCAGGGACTACCAGGAATATGTATACAGCCACCAAGACAGAAATCACCAAGAACACCAGGAAACAGTACTGCTGCAACTTAGTCTGTGGAGGTAAAAGAGCAGACCAAACCCATCTAGAACCAGCTCTCAAAACAGCCATCTCTCCTAATTTTATATCAATCGGCAGTACGGATCAAACTATTCTAGTATTGAATAACCTACTGTTACACAATTTTTTATATCTTTTTATTTAACCTTTATTTAACTAGGAAAGTCAGTTAAGAACAAATTCTTATTTACAATGACGGCCTACCCTGGCCATACCCGGATGACGCTGGGCCAATTGTGCACCGCCCTATGGGACTCCTAATCATGGCCGGATGTGATACAGCCTGGATTCGAACCAGGAACTGTCGTGACGCCTCTTGCACTGAGATGCAGTGCCTTAGACCGCTGCGACACTAACCATACTCCTTAATTTAAAGGTTAAGTACCACGGTTGCAAACACTTGGAACCTACCACAATAAATGGAAACACCATGCCAATGACGAAGAAGCTGAGCCAGTTCACGGACCCTCCAATCATGTACGCAGCAGGCCGACTGGTTTGGGTGAATAACTCAGTGGTCAAGATGTTTGTCACCCCACCTCCAAAGGACAAAGCGAAGGCATAGTGTTAGTTTTAAATACATTTATAATCAGATAATAATATTGTTGCCAGATCACACAAAGTTTGGCAATACTGGCATAAACGAGCGATAAGTAAGTTCTGTCGGTTACCTGGTCCCAAGCCAAAGCTGAGTATGAAAGCAAAGATGCATCCCATGCTAAGATATGGCATCCATAGGCCTGCTCCCTGCGTTCAACGAAAGAAGACAACAATTCGGTCACAGAAAACTAGTGTTCTCAAAGTGGCCAGCCAAGCAACATTAAAGGTCCAGTGCAGACATTTTTATCTCAATATCAAATAATTATGGGTAACAATTAAGTACCTTCCTGTGATTGTTTTCAATTAAAATTGTCAAAAATAAACAAAAATAGCTTCTTAGCAAAGCGCAATTTCTAAAGCAATAATTGTGCTAGGACTGTCTGAGAGTGTGGAGGGGAAAACTGAAAACTATCTGTTATTGGCAGAGAGGTTTTGAACTTTCTTTTTTATTGGTCTCTTAACTAATGTACTGCCTGGTGATGTGACCAGGCAGGCCTAAACTCCATTCCACCAAAACAGCCTAAAATTTCAGGCTGTCTTTTCAAACAACTCTTACACCAAAAGGGCATTATCCTAATTTTGTAAATGTCACAGTATTATTCCAACCTCATAGTGTGGAAATATATATATAAAACACAGGAAAATCACATTTTTGACTGCACTGGGGCTTGTTACCCAGAAATGATTTGATATTGAGATACAAATGGCGACATTGGACCTTTTAAGGGTTGGTTTAACCATCCACAACTTAAGTGCAACACAGGTCTCTTATTCTGATTAATAAGAGACTGAAATGGAATTGTTAGATCAAAGATACTTTACTTGGAAGGTGAGGGTCAGAGTGAAGCAAATGCACCAGAAAGCCATTAGGGTGTACCCTCCGATGATAAGCACTTTTCGTCCCAGAGTTTCGATCAGCATGCCCTGAAAGACACAGCATCTCATATGGCATACCAGCAGAAGTATAAGATCGTGGAGAAATATAAGATCGAGTTTAAAAAAAACTACAGATGTAGGATATTAATTTGATTAACCTGTTGCAAGAGAATTTTCCTTTAATGCAGGACATTTAAAACTTGCAGTGTATTTGAGGGTTAAAAAGGCTTCTGAAGTTTGTAATTTCGACTTTAACATTTCAGACTTGATATTCCCTTACGAAAAATGTATCAACTCCTACAAAAATGTCCATTAATTATAAATCCACATAATTCACATTTCCTGTTGCTGCAGGATTAAGATCCTACAGCTGTAGTCAACACATCTTAAATATGTTAATCCACTCGATGAATAGTAACGTAAATCATAGCATAGCATTCAATGAGAACAGTACTGTCATACCAGCATAACATGATGAAATTAGCAATCAGTCATTAAAGAGGATTCTAAAAGACTCACAAATCCATGCAAAGAGGCATTGAATACTTAGAAATATACAGTACCAGTCAAAAGTTGACACACCTACTCATTCCAGGGTTCTTCTTTATTCTACATTGTATAATAGTAGTGAAGACATCAAAACTATGAAATAACACATATGGAATCATGTAATAACCAAAAACAAGTGTTAAACACATCTAAATATATTTTATATTGGAAATTCTTCAAAGTAGCCACCCTTTGCTTTGATGACAGCTTTGCACACTTGGCATTCTCTCAATCAGCTTCATGAGGTAGTGTAACGAGTGCACTGAGTCGCGAAGCAATTACAGGGAGTGAATATTTAATAAATGGAACATAATACAAAACAAGAAACACGAACAGCACACAGACATGAAACTGAAATAATAATACCTGGGGAAGGAACCAAAGGGAGTGACATAAATAGGGAAGGTAATCAAGGAGGTGATGGAGTCCAGGTGAGTCTGATGACACACGTAATGATGGTGACAGGTGTGCACTATCATGAGCAGCCTGGTAGCCTATAGCACCGGAGAGGGAGTATATGTGACAGTACCCCTTCCCTGGCGCGCGGCTCCAGCCGCAGGACGCCGACCAAAGGGACGTTCCCGGGGACCAGGAGAGGACCTGTCAAATCTGCTGAGGCGCGGGAACCTGTCGAACCGGGTGAGGCACGGGAGCCTGGCGACCTAGAGCACTGGAGAGGGAGTATACGTGACAGTACCCCCTCCCTGGTGCGTGGCTCCAGCCGTAGGACGCTGACCAAGGGGACGATCCCAGGAGTCAGGAGCGTACCGGTCGCTCCGCTGAGGTGCGGAAACCTGACGAGCCGGCCGAGGCATGAGAGCCCGACAAGACGGCCGAGGCGTGGGAGCCCGACGAGCCGGCCGGGGCGTGGGAGCCCGACGAGCCGGCCGGGGCGTGGGAGCCCGACGAGCCGGCCGAGGCGTGGGAGCCCGACGAGCCGGCCGAGGCGTGGGAGCCCGACGAGCCGGCCGAGGCGTGGGAGCCCGACGAGCCGGCCGAGGCGTGGGAGCCCGACGAGCCGGCCGAGGCGTGGGAGCCCGACGAGCCGGCCGAGGCGTGGGAGCCCGACGAGCCGGTCGAGGCGTGGGAGCCCGACGAGCCGGCCGAGGAGTGGGAGCCCGACGAGCCGGCCGAGGCGTGGGAGCCCGACGAGCCGGCCGAGGCGTGGGAGCCCGACGAGCCGGCTGAGGACACCCAGACTCGACATCCCTTCCAACACAAAAAAAAATAAAAAACACTCCGAGATGCTTCCCTTAGGTGAGGTGATATTCTGTAACAAGTGCGCTGGGTGTCGGGAAGCAAGTACAGGGAGTGAATATTTAATAAATAAACGGAACATAATACAAAACAAGAAACACGAACAGCACACAGACATGAAACTGAAATAATAACACCTGGGGAAGGAACCAAAGGGAGTGACATAAATAGGGAAGGTTATCAGGGAGGTGATGGAGTCCAGGTGAGTCTGATGATGCGCTGGTGCGTGTAATGATGGTGACAGGTGTGCACCAACATGAGCAGCCTGGTGACCTAGAGCGTGAGTGACAGTATATGTGACAAGTAGTCACCTGGAATGCATTTAAATTAACAGGTGTGCCTTGTTAAAAGTTCATTAAGTAATGCGTTTGAGCCAATCAGTTGTGTTGTGACAAGGTAGAGGTGTTATACAGAAGATATCCCTATTTGGTAACAGAACCAAGTCCATATTATAGCAAGAACAGCTCAAATAAGCAAATAGAAACAACAGTCCATCATTACTTTAAGACATGAAGGTCAGTCAATCTGAAAAATGTCAAATCCTTTGAAAGTTTCTTCAAGTGCAGTCGCAAAAACCATCAAGCACTATGATGAAACTGGCTCTCATGAGGACCACCACAGGAAAGGAAGACCCAGAGGATAAGTTCAGTAGAATTACCAGCCTCAGAAATTGCAGCCCAAATAAATGCTTCACAGAGTTCAAGTAACATACACATCTCAATATCAACTGTTCAGTGGAGACTGCGTGAATCAGGCCTTCATGGTTGACTGGCTGCAAAGAAACGACTACTAAAGGACACCAATAAAAAGAAGAGACTTGCTCGGGCCAAGAAACGAGCAATGGACATTAGACCGGTGGAAATCTGTCCTTTGGTCTGATGAGTCCAAATTTGAGATTTTTGGTTCCAACTGCCGTGTCTTTGTGAGATGCAAAGTAGGTGAACGGATGATCTCCGCATGTGTGCTTCCACCATGAAGCATGGAGGAGGAGGTGTGATGGTGTGGAGGTGCTTTTCTGGTGACACTGTCTGTGATTTATTTAGAATTCAAGGCACACAAAACCTGCAAGGCTACCACAGCATTTTGCAGCGATACGCCATCCAATCTGGTTTGTGCTTAGTGGGACTATCATTTGTTTTTCAACAGGACAATGACGCAACACACCTCCAGCCTGTATAGGGTTTATTTGACCAAGAAGAAGAGTGATGGAGTGCCGCATCAGATGACCTGGCCTCCACAATCACCCGACCTCAACCCAATTGAGATGGTTTGGGATGAGTTGGACCGCAGAGTGAATGAAAAGCAGCCAACAAGTGCTCAGCATATGTGGGAACTCCTTCAAGACTGTTGGAAAAGCATTCCAAGTGAATACCTCATCAAGCTGGTTGAGAGAATGCAAAGAGTGTGCAAAGCTGTCATCAAGCCAAAAGGTGGCTACTTTGAAGAATCTAAAATCCAAAATATAAACACTTTCTTTGGTTACTACATGATTCCATATGTGTTATTTCATCGTGTTGATGTCTTCACCATTATAATACAATGTAGAAAATAGTAAAAATAAAGAAAAACTATGAAAAACTACCTACTGTTGAATGGTACTGTATGTACTATGACCAATAGTTGACACTCACACAGGTAAGGGCAGTGAGGCATTCACAGGCTCCTGTGCCCACAGTTACGTAGGGTATGTTGACATCTGGAATTCCGGCCTGCTCAAACACATAATCTGTATAGAAATATATCTGCAAGAGAGAGTGATAGAAAACAAATAAAACACCGGTCCTTCACACTATACCCTATAGTGTATACCAGGGATGGACAACTTAGATGAGGGTGAACTCAAATCTGAACTCATCATGCAGTCAGAGCGAGCCCTAGCCTTTTGGGGCCCTAAGTAAAATTTTGTTGGGGGGGTTGATCTCAGCGATCACTGCCTAATTGCCTGCGTCCGTAATGAGTCTGCGGTCATGCGACCACCCGTCATCACTGTCAAACGCTCTCTAAAACACTTCAGCGAGCAGGACTTTCTAATCGACCTGGCCCGGGTATCCTGGAAGGATATAGACCTCATTCTGTCAGTAGAGGATGCCTGGTTAATATTTAAAAGTGCTTTCCTCACCATCTTAATGCCCCATTCAAAAAATGTAGAACCAGGAACAGATATAGCTCTTGGATCACTCCAGACCTGACTGCCCTTGACCAGCACAAAAACATCCTGTGGCGTACTGCATCAGCATCGAATAGCCCCCGCGATATGCAACTTTTCTGGGAAGTTAGGAACCAATATACACAGGCAGTTAGGAAAGCAAAGGCTAGCTTTATCAAACAGAAATTTGCATCCTGTAGCACTAACTCCAAAAAGTTATGGGACACTTTAAAGTCCATGGAGAATAAGAGCACCTCCTCTCAGCTGCCCACTGCACTGAGGCTAGGAAACACTGTCACCACAGATAAATCCGCGATAATTGAGAATTTCAATAAGCATTTTTCCACGGCTGGCCATGCTTTCCACCTGGCTACCCCTACCCCGGTCAACAGCCCTGCACCCCTCACTGCAACTTGCCCAAGCCTCCCCCATTTCTCGTTCACCCAAATCCAGATAGCTGATGTTCTGAAAGAGCTGCAAAATCTGGACCCCTACAAATCAGGAGGGCTAGACAATCTGGACCCTCTCTTCCTAAAATTATCAGCCGAAATTGTTGCAACCCCTATTACTAGCTTGTTCAACCTCTCTTTCGTATCTTCTGAGATCCCCAAAGATTGGAAAGCTGCCGCGGTCATCCCCCTCCTCAAAGGGGGAGAAACTCTCGACCCAAACTGCTACAGACCTATATCTATCCTACCCTGCCTTTCTAAGGTCTTCGAAAGCAGACAGATCACCGACCATTTCGATTCCCACCGTACCTTCTCCGCTATGCAATCTGGTTTCCAAGCTGGTCATGGGTGCACCTCAGCCACGCTCAAGGTCCTAAACGATATCATAACCGCCATCGATAAGAGACAATACTGTGCAGCTGTATTCATCGACCTGGCCAAGGCTTTCGACTCTGTCAATCACCACATTCTTATCGGCAGACTCAACAGTCTTGGTTTCTCAAATGACTGCCTCGCCTGGTTCACCAACTACTTCTCTGACAGAGAAATCGGAGGGCCTGTTGTCCAGACCTCTGGCAGTCTCTATGGGGGTGCCACAGGGTTCAATTCTCGGGCCAACTCTTTTCTCTGTATACATCAATGATGTCGCTCTTGCTGCTGGTGATTCTCTGATCCACCTCTACGCAGACGACACCATTCTGTATACTTCTGGCGCTAATTTGGACACTGTGCTAACTAACCTCCAGACGAGCTTCAATGCCATACAACTCTCCTTCCGTGGCCTCCAACTGCTCTTAAATGCAAGCAAAACTAAATGCATGCTCTTCAACCGATCGCTGCCCACACCTACCCACCCATACAGCATCACTACTCTGGACGGTTCTGACTTAGAATACGTGAACAACTACAAATACCTAGATGTCTGGTTAGACTGCAAACTCTCCTTCCAGACTCACATTAAGCATATCCAATCCAAAATTAAATCTAGAATCGGCGCCCTATTTCGCAACAAAGCATCCTTCACTCATGCTGCCAAACATACCCTAGTAAAACTGACTATCCTACCGATCCTTGACTTTGGCGATGTCATTTACAAAATAGCCTCCAACACTCTACTCTGTAAATTGGATGCAGTCTATCACAGTGCCATCCGTTTTGTCACCAAAGCCCCATATACTACCCACCACTGCGACCTGTATGCTCTCGTTTGCTGGCCCGTGCGTCATATCAGTCGCAAAACCCACTCACTCCAGGTCATCTATAAGTCGTGGCTAGGTAAAGCCCCATCTTATCTCAGCTCACTGGTCACCATAGCAGCACCCACCCGCAGCACGTGCTCCAGCAGGTATAATTCCCTGGTCATCCCCAAAGACAACACCTCCTCTGGCCGCCTTTCCTTCCAGTTCTCTGCTGCCAATGACTGGAACAAACTGCAAAAATCACTGAAGCTAGAGACATATCTCCCTCTCTAGCTTTTAAGCACCAGCTGTCAGAGCAGCTCACAGATCACTGCACCTGTACATAGCCAATCTGTAAATAGCCAATTCCAACTACCTCATCACCATAGTGGTTCTACACCTGCATTGCTTGCTGTTTGGGGTTTTAGGCTGGGTTTCTGTACAGCACTTTGAGATATCAGCTGATGTAAGAAGGGCTATATAAATAAATTTGATTTGATATTGTTATTTATTTTATTTATTTTGCTCCTTTGCACCCCAGTACCGCTACTTGCACACTCATCTTCTGCACATCTATCACCCCAGTGTTTAATTTGCCATACTGTAATAATTTTGCCACTATGGCCTATTTAATGCCTCACCCCCTTATCCTATCTCATTTGCACACACTGTATATAGACTTTCTCTATTGTATTATTGACTGTACAGTATGTTTGTTTATTCCATGTGTAACTCTGTGTTGTTGTTTGTGTCTCACTGCTTTGCTTTATCTTGGCCAGGTCACAGTTGTAAATGAGAACTTGTTCTCAACTAGCCTACCTGGTTAAATAAAGTTAAATAAAGTTAAAATTAAAACTTTTTTTTTTTAAAGTTGGTTAGGACATATACTTTGTGTATGACACAAGTAATTTTTCCAACAATTGTTTACAAACAGATTATTTCACTTTTTTTCACATCATTCACTGTATCACAATTCCAGTGTGTCAGAAGTTTACATACACTATGTTGACTGTGCCTTTAAACAGCTTGGAAAATTCCAGAAAATTATGTTATGGCTTTAGAAGCTTCTGATAGGCTAATTGACATCATTTGAGTCAATTGGAGGTGTGTGTACTTGTGGATGTATTTCAAGGCCTACCTTCAAATTCAGTACCCCTTTGCTTGACATCATGGGAAAATAAAAATGAATCAGCCAAGACCTCAGAAAACATATTGTAGACCTCCACAAGTCTGGTTCATCCTTGGGAGCAATTTCCAAACATCTGAAGGTACCACGTTCATCTGTACAAACAATAGTACGCAAGTATAAACACCGTACTTTGGTTAGAAAAGTGCAAATCAATCCCAGAACAACAGCAAAGGACCTTGTGAAGATGCTCGGGGAAACCGGTACAAAAGTATCTATATCCACAGTAAAACGAGTCCTACATCAATATATCCTGAATGGCCACTCAGCAAGGAAGAAGCCACTACTCCAAAATGCCAGACTACGGTTTGCAACTGCAGATGGGGACAAAGATTGTACTTTTTGGAAAAATGTCCTCTGGTCTGATGAAACAAAAATAGAACTGTTTGGTCATAATGACTATCGTTATGTTTGGAGGAAAAAGGGGGAGGCCTGCAGCCGAAAAACACCATCCCAACCGTGAAGCACGGGGGTGGCAGCATCATGTTGTGGGGGTGCTTTGCTGCAGGAGGGACTAGTGAACTTCACAAAATAGATGGCATCATGAGGAATGGAAAATGATGTGGATATATTGAAGCAACATCTCAAGACATCAGTCATGAAGTTAAATCTTGCTCGCAAGTGGGTCTTCCAAATGGACAATGACCCCAAGCATACTTCCAAAGTTGTGGCAAAAAGGCTTAAGGACAACAAAGTCAAGGTATTGGAGTGGCCATCACAAAGCCCTGACCTCAATCCTATAAATATTTTGTGGGGAGAACTGAAAAAGCGTCTGCAAGCAAGGAGCCCTACATCCTGACTCAGTTACACCAGCTCTGTCAGGAGGAATGGGCCAAAATTCACCCAACTTATTGTGGAAAGCTTGTGGAAGGCTATCCGAAACGTTTATCCCAAGTTAAAGAATTTTAAAGGCAATGCTACCAAATACTAATTGAGTGTATGTAAACTTCTGACCCACTGGGAATGTGATGAAGGAAATAAAAGCTGAAATAAATAATTCTCTCTGCTGTTATTCTGGCATTTCACATTCTTACAATAAAGTGGTGATCCTAACTGACCTAAAACAGGGAATTTTTACTAGGATTAAATGTCAGGAATTGTGAAAATCTGAGTTTAAATGTATTTGGCTAAGGTGTATGTAAACTTCCAATTTCAACTGTATAGTTTCACAGACATATTGTTGAATTTTTTTCTGGTTTGTGCGAAATCGTTAAGAATAATATAAATCCAGTCTGCACACCACCAAGGTGAATTGGTTTAGTCTTGACACTTGGTTGACAGTGTTGAGGGATGGGTAATGTATTAATACTTGTGTGCCAAATTAACATACATTTGTTTCTATTTGTCTTTGTTACTTCTTTTAGATATTTATGAGTCTTATTTTTGTATATATTTTTATATTTATATAGTTTTAAATGTTATGATTATTTATTTGTGTTGTTCTAATGACAGTTAGTACAGAATCATGCTATTGGGGGGGGGGGGGGGGGGGGGGGCGGAAGGGGGGGTTCGCCCAGGGAGCCATACAAGCTACAACCGCCATACAAGCTAATGTCCTGCAGGTATATGAATTTAACATGAGAGTTCTGTGAATGGAATATTGTACATTTAAACCAACTTCTTCTGATCTCAACTGACTTGAGTTCATACTGATAAACGTTGCAGCCCCGAGGGGACATACGGTCATGTGTGGAAATGTGGTCTGTTGCTAACATACAGCGTTGATGCCGTTGAGCTGCTGGGCGGCGTTGAGCAGGATGATGGTGAGGACTTGCCAGCGGAGGCTGCGGTCCATGAACAGCTGCCAGGGCTTCTTGGGTTTAATGCCAATGGCGCTGACCCTCTCCCTCTCCATGTCCTCCCGCTCGCGATCAAAGTTATCAGTGCCGTGGAGTTGCTTCATCGCTGTCCACAGGAAACACAAGACGCAGCTCACATGGTCTCTCTCCATTTCACGCTTCATTTATTATCCCTCACACTCATAACAGGAATCCACTCATTCACCCAGCCGGCGTAACAAAGCCAAACCAGACAGTCACAGTGGGATACACAGAGGTATTTATTTGATTAGCAAGGATTGTGTGACTAATGAGAGACATTGCCTATTCGCAGTGTAACCTGCTGTTACAGTTTGCACTGCAGTCATGTGCTTGACCCAGTATGTCTCTCAAGGGGAAAGATTTGTATAATTTATGTTTCCCGACCCTTCTGATTTCAGATAAAGGAAGAATCATCCCCCCCTCCAAACTTTCCATCATGTCAAATGAATGTTCAGGTACGGAGTGACACAGGTCGGCTCTCTTTTTTTAGATGAATGATCGTAGGTTACGTTACAATTTAGGTTTGCACACTTTGATCCTGCTTTTTCGCTAAAACAACTGTTTTCTGTCCCAATAGTTTTCAGCGCGATGACTGGTGTCAGTCCTTATGTGAGAGAGCTCGTGGTAGATCTTTTGACATGTGATTGGAAAACATACCTTTTCTACATCCAACGTCATCCCCTCTGTCGATCAACAGGTAGCGAGGGCTCTCTGGGAACCAGGGCAGTATGAGGAGCTGCAGGAACGCTGGGATACAGGTGGTACAGAGCAGGATGGGCCAGTGTTCTTCTTTACCGAGGAGCTCACTGCAGGATCATAGACACTCATTATAGGAACGCACACAAGACGTTATGCGCCGTCTTCATTTCAAAGTACTCTGGAAGTTAGTAGGCAATAGTCCAGGATGATCTACACTTACTTAAGCCCAATCACCTGTCCAGTAAGGATGCCCCCGGTGATGAAAATAGAAGTCCCCATTGCCATGGCACCACGAAGTGCCCTTGGGGCGATTTCCCCCAGATACAGTGGCTGAACGCATATGCCGATACCTGGCAATCAGCATATGATTAGAACAAAGTGTGGCCCATTAACTTACAGACAAGACAGAACCTTGTATAAATATACATTTTTCAACACATCCGGCTTAGAAATAAAGATTGCAAACTGCTGATGTCAACGCTTCACTGGACTAACGCACTGACGTATTTACCCGCATTTACTCCTGTGAAAAATCGTCCAACGATGAGCAGTTCAAATAATCCAGTGGGGTAGCTCAGGCCCATCAACAGAGCAGCCAGTAAGGCAAATGCGTTGTTCATCATTAGTGTCCCCTTCCTTTGACACAGAATAATTGCAGTTCATTAAACTTGTATTGAAAAAAAATGCATGCAGTCTAATGGCTATTGTCAAAATAGTAATAGCTTATGTGTAAAATTGGAGAGTGACACAAATATCCAAATGAGGATTCAAGCCACTATTAACAAAACACACACCTCCCATATCTAATGGCCAGTGTTCCACCTATAGTTGCTCCAATAAATCCTCCTATTGTGAACATGGACACAATGTTGGACCACAGGAGAGTGAGGTAATGCTCTGAAATGTCCTCATCGTAGCGCTCCAGCCAGGTTTGGTTGATGAAATTCTGCACAGACTGGGAAAAAAGCACCCCTAACTCAATACAGCCTTGAAAAGCAGAAGCTCTGCTCACGGCTGAAATGGATTTGTAAATTGCATGACTTAAGAACGTATTATACCTCTGAATGTGTGTGAGGAATGTACCAACACACAGCAGTTGCACAATACAGAAATGACATGGTAGAATTCATCTCTTTTTACTCAAAGGGGTTACATGTCACATGCTCGTAAGTGTTACATTTTTTATGTCATGATTCCCTGGTAATGTGCCCTAAGATTTACATGGAGCCTCCAGGGCTGCGTGTGACTGCTTAGACTGACTGTTTTCTGAACACACAGACATGGTTCAATAAGGACAGAATACAAATGATTATCCAATGTCAGTATCATCTTTTCATTAAATCAATAACACCAAATAAAATTCTATTTAGCCATCTTAAGTATATTAAACTTAAGGGAGCAATCTGCGGTTGAAACAATGACAAAATGTAATCCCCTCCACTGTTTCAGTAAAAAGCTGAGGGAGGGGTTTGGATAAATGTAACCAAGCTCAAATTCATAGACAGAGCTATTGATGCAATGGCTGACCATCCATGATATACAAATTATAGTTGAAACCATGTTTTAAGGCTATACAGTGTTTACATTTACTTTGTTTACAAACATTGGAATAAAAGAATCTCACATTTTGGGTTGTGATGGAGTACAGCAGTTGAACTAAGGGGCATTTATAAGTTATATTTAAAAGTTATATTCTTAAAGAATAAGTAGGTCCATATCCTTAATTAAGTCCCAATATGGAAGTAGCAACTTCAGATCCCCCCCTTTAAGTAGACACATATTGACAATAATGTCTTACCTTGGTGGGGGCATTGATGATTGAAATATTATAACCATATTGAAAGGTTCCTCCAATGCAAGCTGCACAAACTGCCAGTAGAAGGGATTTGTTCGGACGCTGAAACCAATAATACACATAATTGGTGGTTTAGCATCAGATAATATGTACAGATTCTGTGCTGTACTTTTCAACGTTCAGTATTGAACAGAAAAAGGATAACTCTAACAGGTGTAGCCCAATCATGATCATATTTTACTATTAGATAGCTGTTAGAAGTTCAAATGAGGCACAAATACAATATCAAATATATTTGAGCTAAGGTTACTAATTACAATAGCCAAGTGTAGACAACGAATTAGGCTATAGGTTTCTTTAAATAACGTTAATTTGAGCCCCTGTTTGCAGGTGAAGGACACCAAAAACAGTGGGCTTAGTTAGTTTAAAACAAGATATGTATTATAATACATGTATTTACAATTTATCATTGATTAAATATAACTCATAATTCACACTAATGATAATAATAATAACAACAACACCAATAATAACAATACATGTGTTATTACTGTTGTTATTATTATTACTAATATAGCAATAACACCTCTTCTTCTTCTTTATTATTATTAATATTATGCATACCTTAATTTTCTCTTTTGTTTCTTTGCTGCCTTCAAGCAAAAGTTGATATTCCATATCTCCTTTAGTCATTTTGAGTCCTGTTTTTTGTTTTATCTACGGTATGTACAACTTCAGATTGTATACAGCTTTTTCTGTCTAGCCAAAGGCAAAGTGCAAAAGTTGCTCTCTCCTAAGCTAATGTAGACCACTCATCCTCAAGTGGAGTGCCTTTCGAGGATGTGGTCGGGTTGTGCAGTAAATATAGTGAGGATAATACAATTGATCAGTTGTTCCTTGGATGACCCAGTGTCCCATCGTCTGAGCATAACATTGCATTACAGACTCCTCTCTTTTTTACGAGTGGGAAACTCTGCACTCTTTAGACACAGTAACCATTAAATATGTCATGAAACACATTTCTCTATCACACACCGGTTACAGATAATACATTTTGTGCGGATATCTTCATCAAGCAGTAGGCTATTTTTACCTTTCTCATGATTAAAAGGCCTACCTCTTTCTTTAATTCTGCAGACACTTCATTGCTATCCATTTTGAATTTCGTTCATTGAGCCCAACAAATAAAAAGGCACTATTTCTTCCAAGTAAAGCAACTGCAGCCTACTTCTGGATTAAACCTAGGCTATTTATGGTCTGGTCACACCCATACTAGTTGTAGGTGTGATGATTCCATTGTAGCCTAGGCTGTGTTATTATCACTAGTATGAAGGTGTTTAATGAACTCTTGACAGCATTCCTTTAGGCTACTCTGTGCTAGGCCTATGAAAGGTGCAATTTAAAAGGTATAGCCCAGGTCTTATTTGAAAACCATGCACAAAAACTAAGAAGAGGTATATTGAATTATTGGATTTGACCTATTTTATGGTCATCAGTGTGGCAATTTTCCTTTTTGATTATAAAGACCTCATTGTTTGAGAAGTCAAGTGACCAGAAAAGCTCATAAGCCCCTTCTTGGTCAGCAGGATGGTCATTCCACTGTTTCCGGATAGGCTACATGCCTTTGCTATAATTTCAATGATTTCCATTTCTACATTAATTTTCACAATGGGAAAAAAGTGAAAACTCTTTCTTCAGTTTATTGACTATAGCCTATAGAGCCTAGCTAGGCCTAGGGACTACAGACCTTTCACTAGACCTACAGTATATAGTAGCCTAACCTTACAAGTTTACACAAACATATTGGACTTGGAATGTCAAAATGCCAAAAAATTTACCCAATTTGTAGACAAAAGAGACCCTTCTATTTAGTTATATTATATGATGTATAGTCTACTAAGTGAATACTACTGTAAACAGTGCTCCTGACATAGGCCTCCTTGTTCTTTTGAGCTGTACTTCTACATTTTAGTCTCAGGGCGGCGCTGTCAAGCCTTCTAAGGGCTGTGACTAGATGGGATACGGTTTATGTCAGAATGGCACAGAATATATTTTTTTACGTAGTCGGTTTAGAATTTAGGCAGCAGGTTAGGATAATTAACGTAGCAGGTTAGGATAATTCAATTAAGGTTCGGAAAAATGTTGAGTTAACTAAAATGCTAAACTGCGCACAAAACAAATCTACTTTAGACGTCAATTTGACAACTGTATTCAATCTAGCCGTAACCTCATCTAAAACGCAAATTGTTCTATCTGTGAGCAAATCATAGACACTGTGCATCACCGTAAACGTTCCCCCTGTCATTTTAAAGATGGTGGAAGGTAGTTCTACAACTGTCATGTCGGGCGGTAGAAAGCCCCGTTCTGTGGCAAACCCTCTGGATTCCGCGATCACCACACCCAGTGAACGAATCTTGAGAGAATGCCACAATTTATATATCGACAGCGAAAACGGTAAATAGCAAGCTATTTCTACACACATAGCCTACATGATCAGATCAATATAACAGCCGTGCATATTCGTCTTGCCTGCTGTGCAACAAAGTAGCAATTCATTTAAAAGTTCATGCTTGTGTTACACGTGCTCGAATATTCTACTCTGATCATCAAACGTTGTCTGTCACTATCCAGTAATATGTCACTCACCCCAAACAAACAGGGTATTTTACAGTGGTAAACTTCTTTGTGTTGTTGTTTTAACCAGGTCTTTAACCAAGTGTTTGGGTGTGTATTTGGCATTAAAGGAAATGTACAATATTCGTCATATGTCATATTTGTCATATTTTAAATAAGAAATATAGCCTACAGTTTGTCAGTGGTGGAAAACGTACTCAATTATCATACTTGAGTAAAAGTAAAGATACCTTAATAGAAAATGACTCAAGTGAAAGTCACCCTGTACAATACCGCTTGAGTAAAAAGTCTAAAAGTATTTGTTTTTAAATATACTTAAGTGTCAAACGTAAATGGAATTGCTAAAATGTACTTAAGTATCAAAAGTAAAAGTATTAACCATTTCAAATTCCTTATATTAAGCAAACCAGACGGCATCATTTTATTTTTATTTATTTATTGGCAAATAGCCAGGGGCACAATCCAACACGAAGACATAATTTACAAATGAAGCGTTTGTGTTTATTGAATCCGACAGATTAGATGCAGTAGGGATGACCATTGCGTATGTTAATTGGACCATTTTCCGGTCAAAATGTAACGAGTACTTTTGGGTGTCAGGGAAAATGTATTGAGTAAAAAGTACATTATTTTCTTTAGGAATATAGTGAAGTAAAAGTTGGCAAAAATATAAATACTAAAGTACAGATACCCTAAAAAAAACTATGTAAGTAGTACTTTAAAGTATTTTTAATTAAATACTTTACACCACTGCAGTTTGTTGGCCAGATCATGCTCTCAGGGCCTAGGACCTACTCTGTTCATGGCCTATTCCCTGAACTAGATAACATCATATGTTCATTTTTGGGAAATTTTTCAACCATTTTTTTCCCTTAAAAATGTGGCATAAGTAAATGTTGTGATATCTGGATAAAGATGGAAAACGGGTCTTAGAAAACGTTGTTGGAAAAGGACCCATAAGTAAGCATTTCACTGTTAGTCTACACCTGTTGTCTGCGAAGCATGTGGCAAATAAAATTTGATTAGATTTGATATCACGGCTTGCCTGACCCATACTGAAATGGTAGTGTCCAAAAGAAAGGAAAGCCGCCTGATCTGTGTATGTTTGTGTGTGTTCAGGGCTGGTGAAGATAGCAAGCCGACTGGGTCTCCGGCTCCTTCCTCCACGGAAGAAGATCATTGTGATGATAATGGGGAACCACTCTGCTGGAAAAAGCTCATTTATTAATTGGTAATATAGCTCCCTAGTATAACTGCTAAGGATCAGCAAAGGCTAGGCCACAATCAAGAGCCGAGTCGAGTGTAGGAAGGAAGGAAAGAGAGCAAGAGAAAGAAAAAGGGAGAGGCAAATATGTTTGTTAAAATGAGGCTGACGAATGTCCGCACAGGAACATGGATTGGAGGTGCTACAAGATACAGTATTAGCCTAGACGTTGTGGTCTAACAATCCAGTGATTTATTTATCCGAGACCTTTCCTAATGGAAAGAAAGCAATCTAGCAATTTAGTGAGGATGTGAAATACCTAAGAATGTAGATGTATGAGTCTGTTTAATGAATATGACATGTAAAGATTCTGTTTTTGTTTTGCATTTGCTTTGTGTCACATTTTCATTATCACTGTATCCTAAAGGATACCATGAATCTCATAGTCACACATACATTTGAAATTAATAATAACTATCAAGTTTGATTCTGTGATTATTATTTTTTTTTTTCCCCCCCAGTGATGGAATTTGTCAATGTGCAGTGCATTTCACACAATTGTTGACCCAATTTCAATTTCACATGCTGCCATTTCAGGTATGTGGAAGAACATATACAGAGAACAGGCGTTGCCATAGAAACGCAGGGATTTACATTTATAACAAGTGGTCGGAAAAGAGAATCGATGACGGTAAGTTTGTAGCACCACGCCACCGCTGCTGTTAATGTCTCTCAACTCTTTTAACCCTGTTATGAAAAACTTGCTTCGTATTCAGCCAGTGGCGATTGAATAGCATAATAATAAGCCTTGTGGTATGCTAATAATTGCATACCAATGGTTTACTGTTGCTGGCGCCATGAATCTCATTCATTACAGCCATAACTATGATCACTGGAGCCTGTTGTTGGTCACCACTGGTACATATTCAGGAAATCTTTACAGCGTAGGTGCTGTTATATTAGATGTACACTTTCAAATCATTTCCACTCATTTGGGAGTTAGGCATATAGCTGGATCTACACATTGGTGTACAGTGCCCTCCGTAATTATTGAGACAGTGGCACACTTGTTGTTTTGACTCTGTACTGCAGCACTTTCAAGTATAAATGATATAATGACTATGAGGTTGAAGACTGTCAGCTTTAATTTGAGAGTATTTTCATCCATACCGGGTGAACCGTTTAGTAATTACATCACTTTATGGACATAGTCCCCCTGTTATAGGGGACCCAAAGTATTAGTACAAATTAACCTATACTGTATATATTAAAGTAGTCAAAAGTTTAGTATTTGGTCCCAAATTCCTAGCATGTAATGATTACACCGAGCTTGTAACTCTACACGCTTGTTGGATGCATTGGCTGTTTGTTTTGGTTGTGTTTTAGACTATTTTGTGCCCAATAGAAATGAATGGTAAATCATGTATTGTGTTTTGGATTCCCTTTTATTGTAAATAAGAATAGAATTATGTTTCTTAACACTTCTACATTAATGTGGATGCTCCCATGATTACGGATAGTCCTGAATGAATCGTGAATAATGACAAGTCAAAGTTAAGAAATGCTAACCACTCACCATAACAATAACAGGGGAGGTTAGCATGTTTGGGGGTATGATATTTGTGTCTTAACTTTCTCATTGTCATTATTCACAATTAATTCAGGACTAACATATTATATTATTTTCTTATTTACAATAAAAGTGACTTGAAAATTACACTACATTATTTACCATTTGTATTTATTGACTTTTGTATTTGTATTAATTAGGGATCCCCATTAGCTGTTGCCAAGGCAGCAGCTACTCTTCCTGGGGTCCAAACACATTAAGGCACTTACATTACATAGAAAATAATACAGTACATCATATAGCATTATTACACTACTACATATCTACAATACAAAATGTATAATACCACCATACTACAATGTAGGTGCGAGTGCTAGCGCCTGCGTGCGTATGCATGTGTCTGTACTTTGTGTGTGTCTCTTCACAGTCCTCGCTGTTCCATAAGGTGTATTTTTACCAATTCATTTCTATTGGGCACAAAATAATCTAAAACACAACCAAAACAAACAGGAAATTCATCCAACGAGTGTCTAGGTTAACAAGCTTAATGTTGTGCTAGGAATATTGGACCAAATACTAAACTTTTGACTACTTTAATACACATATAAGTGAATTTGTCCCAATACTTTTGGGCCCCTAAAATGTATAAATAGTGTTGTAATTTCTAAGCCGTTCCCCCGATATGGATGAAAATACCCTCAAGTTAAAGGAGATAGTCTGCACTCTGTATCATTTCAAATCCAAAGTGCTGGAGTACCGAGCTAAACGAAAAGATGCTTCACTATCCCAATAATTATGGAGGGCACTGTATTCACATATGAATGTAAGTTGCTTTGGATAAAAGCTTCTGCTAAAGTACATATGATATATTCCGTATATTACATCGGGACGTGGTTGCATCTTGACATATTACTCTACTTTTGAGGTCTGGAAAAATCGGACTAACTTTCATTTTATGACTTGAATAATGTCACTGCAGTGAAATTGCGCTCGTATGAGTTAGGTTAGTTTAAAAAACCAAGCGTGCCGGTACCACGTAACACGCAGATAATGCTGCACGCATTCAATCTAGTTTTGACATTATTTTAACTCCGTATAGTTGTACAATGTGATGAGATGACACTTTTCTTGCTTGCTTAAGCGATGCCTGTGTAAACGTAATGGTACGTACAGTGGTGATGGCTCACTCTGCATGCTGCTCCATCCCCAGAGGGGCTGGGCTGCACGCAGAGAGAGAGAGAGAGCAGAGAGAGAGATTGGCATATTTGCAGTATCATCAGGCTAGGCAACAAGCTTCTCTCTTTCTTTCTCTCTCCCTCCCCTACCTTGGTGAAGGAGATGAAGATGAATAATGTAATTATAGTGAAGGACTGGAAGGATTATCTGCTTTATATACAGAAAGGGCTTAATGCCATGCGCGAGCTGCAGCAAAGCCCCTGGCATTGAGACCAAGAATAACGCCTCGCCTGGCTACTCCAGGAGGAAGACATCTTTCTGACCAGCTGGGCTCCCAACAAGTCCACACGTAGCTAGACATTTTCTGTCTGTTCCTACCACCTCTCTCACTATCTTTTTATCTTCCACAGGGAAATGCCACGCTCCATCTCTACCCCCATTTCCGACCACTCCTGGAGTTTAAAGGTAGGGTTTCCCCTGTCGTCGGAAATACTTTCCAGTGTACCTGGCGTACGAGTTCGTTTGTGGCACAATTTATGTTTTTCTCTTGCGTGAGTAACTACAGAGTAAAATTGATTGTCGTCTAACTTCCACAGCTTTATGTTCTGCCTATTTCACAGTTTTTTATGCTGTCTTCCTATTTTGAACCCATTGTCATTTTCACAGCGGCAGGAAAGTCTGCACACCTGTAACTTAATGACACATTTGTGTGCTTCTGTCCATTATTCTTATGGTAGGCACATGTTGGTGCACCTCAGAACCACCTAAAAGTGTTTACTCTGGAGCAGATTTTGCACCTGTTAAGTTTTCATCTATTCTGTTCAGGGAGGACTAAAACACAGACCATTTCACGGTAAAGTGTTTTCCCTTTAATTAATGCAAACTTTACGCTGGTGTAAAGGCTTAAAAGAGCAATGCAATCAAAAACATGATTTTCCTGTGTTTTATATATATTTCCACACTGAGGTTGGAATAATACTATGAAATAGTGAAAATGATAATAATTAACTTTTAGTGTAAGAGCTGTTTGAAAAGACCGCCTGAAATTTCATATTCATTTTCACTCTCAGGCCGTCTATGTTTTTAATAGACCAATAACAAACAACAGACAGTTTTCAGGTTACACGTCCCTCCCATTCGGATCCTCCAATTAGGCCCCTCTCTCAGACCACTCCCAGATAGTCCTAGCACGATTCTTGCTTGAGAAATTGCATTTTCCTAAGAAGCAATGTTTTATCATTTTTTACACTTTTAATTGAAAACAATCACAGTAATTGTTACCCAGAAATGATTTGATATTGAGATAGAAATGGCTGCATTGGACCTTTTAAAAGTTGTAAATCTGACCCAAGTGACTTTGTCCACGGTATCAGAACATTGCATCAAATCTACTTGGAATGCATTGATTTCTTATTGAAGTCTTGGTTCAAACATGACCAGTGTAACCTACTGCTGCTTGGTTCCCTCCACAAGGTATGTCTGTCTGATAGGAGCTAGAGCTTATAGGTGGTTTGTCTTGATGACTAACGCTCAATTCTGAGTCATCATAGTCTGACTGCGTCTCAGATGTCTATAATACTGCACACTACTTTTGACGAAAGCCCCGTTCCCTATATAGCGAACGACTTTTGACCAGAGCCCTATGGGGCCCTGGTCAGAAGTAGTGCACTATATAGGGTGCCATTTGGGACCTCAGGGTGGTTTAACACTTCATCTGTGCTGCAGACTCTGTGCGGTTGCTTCTCACTGTCATTTATATCTCGGGGAGGTGGAGGTGAGACTGGGATTACATAGGACCATCAGACAAAGTCGTGCTGTCATCTTAGGAAAGGTGCCTGTAGAGCAGCTGCAGTAGGTTGGAGCTCCAATATGATGGCTACAAGGTAGCTGGTAACATGAATACAGTCTTGGTGGGTGTGTCCAAGGTGTCTAAGGCCAGGGGAGGGCCTGTGCAGTGCGGCTTCAGTGTGTCTCCACATTGACAGGGAGACGTGTACAGAGAGAGGGGGGGTTCACCGGGTGCAGAGTGCACACTGCACTGTATGGAGCTGTGAGTCACACGCCCCGTCTACGGCAGTGCGGTGGAGTCAGAAGGACAGGAGGAGGAGCGGCTGAGAAATGTCACGGCCGTTAGAGAGGGATTAGCCAAGGCACCAGCAGCAGCCACTGCCACTGACTGAGGAGCCACAGGCCGCCCGCTGGAGAATCATCATGGATCTGTCCTAGATACAGCTAGCTATTTATGTCCACATCACCACCGACACCAACGCCGTTCTCCAAAGACATGTTGAGATGTTATTAAGCGGTGGAGGATGACTCATCAAAATCTGTCCTCCGTGAGATTATTGCTGTTTGTTGGCTGGTTTACACTGTCTTTCCAGACTAATGTCTCTATTTGCTTGATACTCTTATCAGAACAAGAGTTTGTACTCTTGAGGAACAGGTGTTTAATCAAGTAATATGTTTAGTGTCATTTCCACAGTGTTGGAACAGCAGTCTTTAATCAAAGTCTTGTCAAGAGGTTACATGTTCAGATCTCAAATTTGATGTACAGCATCCAAATGGCATGTCAAGTCATCCGTTTTGACAGCTGTCAGTTTGGTCCAACTCTGGTTGGGTATACTATACTACAGTACTTGAGTTTGCCTGGATTGGGTTTAACACAGGCGACTCTGGAGCCATATGTATCAAAACTAGATCAGCGCCCCCTGTCCCTACGATCTTATTAATTGTGACCTGAAAGCCTAAACTGATCCTAAATCGTCACTTCTACTTCGAGACACTTGATATAAACACCCCCCTGCCCTGCGCTGCCCCGCAGGGTCACGTTGTCTTGCAGTCTTGGGTGATGCAGCATTTTTTTGCAGCCTTTGACCTTATCCTGGTGCACCGGATATGCCGGGAATCTATCCCTATGTCTGAGGTGGCGAACCCAGCGCTAGCAGGGCCGGAATAAAATATCGCTCTCTTTACCTTTTCACATTTTAAGAAGCTTATTGGGGGGGGGGGGGGGCTCTTGCAATGAAGGAATCTATCCCATACTGGGTCAGCATGTCTGTATCTAATCTATTTGATTTGGCTATTTTTAGATGTTCTTCTTGCATAATGACAATGGTAAAAGCACAAGTTGTCTTCTGTCTGTCAACCCCTATAGGGACGGAGACAGGAGTCTGCGCTGCACCCGTAATGTCTCAGAACCGGACCCAACTGGAGTGCAGTAATGGGTGCTGGACCTCATTAACTGTGTTTGACATGCCCCTCTGTTGTGCCGTGAAAGGGACCTTGTCCTTGAGTCTTGGTTGTGTTGTGATTGGAGACAGGGCCGTGTGGGTGGAAATCTATGGAGACGTCTCATCTCGTCTCGAGCCGCTAGGGAGATTGACGCATTAGGGGAGCGAGCAGCCGCGTTGATATAGGAGAATGTTGTGAATGCTAATGTGCACCAACAGCAAGAGCAGCACAAGGCTGTGATTTGTACTGGCTGGTAACACCTGCCTCTCGCAATGATAAAGCCCCAGTGTCATCCCAAGTGGGGGAGGAAGGTGGGTATCTTTCTCAACAGTCATCCTGTTCTGATTCTGAGAGGGAAGGGGTTGGGGGGAGGGTCGGTCATAGCTACAGTGCATGGTGTGTTTGTGTGCGTGTCATGTAACCCCCACTGTGCGTTGCTTCACAGTCGTTCTTCACTGGCTAGCTTTATGTCTCACTCCCCTCTGTAAAGCTGCCAGTTGAAGAGCTGTTGTGGGTAACTATGACTACAGACCTCTCTACAGATGGGGATGGTAAAGGCATAATTCAGACTTTACGAGTCAAATTGAGGGTTGATCTGAGGCCGTGTTTTGTTTTGGTCTGTGTAGAGGGTTTTTAGTGAAGTAGCCTACTGCACTGTACTACTTGCTCTGGATCCAATCAAAAGGTTATAGAAATTGTTTACAAATGGTTCATCCTAATTGTTACTGCAGGAGTATGGAAAATCGTTAAAAAAAATGTAGAATAGACAGTCCTTGCGTGCTTGCAGACTAGCGCTGCGGGCATCGTCCTCAGCTTTCCAAGTATTGACAGCACTGCAGCTTTATGGGCAACAAATAAAACAGATTTAGGTGCTGACAAGCTTCAACGGGACTCCACTTCTTATTCATCACCCACAAGTTCTCCAGAAGGGCCACACTTTAGTCCAGCCTCCTTTACAGTGCCTTCAAAAAGTATTCATACCCTTTGACTTTTTCCATATTTTATTGTGTTACAGCCTGAATTTAAAATGGATTCAATTTAGATTTTTTTGTCACTGGTCTACACAAATGTCACTGGTCTACACACAGTACCACATAATGTCAAAGTGGAGTCACGTTTTACATTTTTTTAAACAAATTAATTACAAATGAAAAGCTGAAATGTCTTGAGCCAATAAGTATTCAACCCCTTTGTTATTGGCAAGTCTAAATAAGTTAGGAGTAAAAATGTGCTGAACAAGTCACATAAGTTGCATGGACTCACTCTGCATGCAATAATAGTGTTTAACATGATTTTTGAATGACTACCTCATCTCTGTACCCCAATTATCTTTAAGGTCCCTTAGTCGAGCAGTGAATTTCAAACACAGATTCAACCGCAAAGACCAGGGAGGTTTTCCAATGCCTCGCAAAGAAGGGCACCCATTGGTAGATGGGTAAAAAATGAAAAGCAGACATTGAATATCCATTTGAGCATGGTGAAGTTATTAATTCAAATTGGTGTCTCAATACACCCAGTCACTACAAAGATACAGGTGTCCTTACTAACTCAGTTGCCGGAGAGGAAGGAAACCGCTCAGGGCTTTTCACCATACCAATGGTGACATTAAAACTGTTACAGAGTTTAATGGCTGTGATAGA
This sequence comes from Salvelinus fontinalis, assembly GCF_029448725.1. Classification (NCBI taxonomy): domain Eukaryota; kingdom Metazoa; phylum Chordata; class Actinopteri; order Salmoniformes; family Salmonidae; genus Salvelinus; species Salvelinus fontinalis. The sequence goes on from NC_074692.1 coordinate 6,253,712, forward strand.
AAACTGAGGATAGATCAACAGCATTGTAGTTACGCCACAATATTAACCTAATTGACAGAGTGAAAAGAAAGAAGCCTGTACAGAATTTTAAAAAAGATTCCAGAACATGCATCCTGTTTGCAACAAGACACTAAAGTAATACTGCAAAGCAATTCACTTTTTGTCGAAAATACAAAGTGTTATGTTTGGGACAAATCCAATACAACCCATTATTAAAAAGAAACGGAAAGAAGCTAAGCACAGGCAAAATCCTAGAGGAAAACCTGGTTCAGTCTGCTTTCCACCAGACACTGGGAGATGAATTCACCTCTCAGCAGGACAATAACCTTAAACATAAGGCCAAATCTACACTGGAGTTGCTTTCCAAGATGACAGTGAATGTTCCTGAGTGGCCGAGTTACATTTTTGACTTAAATCTACTTGGAAAATCTATGGCATGACCTGAAAATGGTTGTCTAGCAATGATTAACCACCATTTTGACAGAGCTTGAGGAATTTTTAAAAGAATAATGGACAAATGTTGCACAATCCAGGTGTGGAAAGCTCTTAGAGACTTACCCAGAAAGACTCACAGCTGTAATCGCTGCCAAAGATGCTTCCCCAAAGTACTGACACAGTGAATACTTATGTAAATTAGATATTTATGTATTTAATTTGCAAACATAAAAAAAAAACATGTTTTCAGTTTGTCATTATGGGGTATTCTGTGTAGATGGCTGAGGGAAAAAATATATTTAATCAATTTTGAATGTAACACAACAAAATGTGGAATATGTCAAAGGGTATGAATACGGTATGAATACTTTCTGAAGGCACTGTATGCACACGGACAGTCCCAATTCACTCCTTACCTCTTTCTCTTGGCCCGTTCAATGTTTGCAGATATGGAAGGTAGAAGCAATATGGTGGAAGCTCCACCACTACACTGCTTACACCTATCCAGACCTTACAGATCTGATCAAGTTAAAGGGTTCGGGCCAAGGGGGAGGGATAGGGGGCAAATTGGGTCCGGCTGACTTTGTTGGCATGTGTTGTAGGTGTTACGGACTATCTGTCGGCTGAGATCTCCACCTCCAAGCAGAAGAAGTTTAGTCTGGTGACGTTCGTGGACACACCGGGCTTGGTGGATGGAGACATGGTCTATCCCTTTGATGTCAACCGCGCGATCACCTCGTTTGGTATGACTCATTTCCTTCGCTGGTGTGGCTTGATATACAGTTAACGCACACATTCTCACCCACGCACACACCCTGATCCCGTCACATAGGCAGGACTGCATCACCTTGTGTAATCATTCTGGTATGTTGGTGTGTGGGGGAGGATGGGATAGCGCAAAGAGGATCTTTTGTAATCACTCTGATGCCCAGTCACTTTACCCTGCCTTCATGTACATATCTACCTCAAATACCTCCTACCCCTGCACATTGCTCTGGTACTGCTACTCTCTGTATATAGCTACATTTTTGTGTATTTTATTCCTCTTGTGTCGCTATTTTTAAACTCTGCAATGTTGGGAAGGGCTCGTAAGCAAGCATTTCACAGTAAAGTCTACACACCAGTTGTATTCGGCGCATGTGACAAATATTTTTTGGGGGGGGGGATTTGATTGTGTCTTTTTATAAACGCATTCTACGTGGGGGTGCCTCTTTCCAGGGGAGCAGGCGGACCTGGTCTTTGTGTTCTTCGACCCTATGGGCCAGGCGCTGTGCAAGCGCACGCTCAACATTGTAGAGAAGCTGAGCGATAAGGTTGCGGACAAGCTGCGCTTCTACCTCAGCAAGGCAGATGAAGCCGGGAGGGAGACGGACAGACAGGTCAGTTACTCTTTGACGATTTACTGTCCAGTTAACATCCATCTAAATCCCTCTGCTGTCCATGCAGTGACTGGATCGATGTCTGTGGAGAAAAATGTGTGTTGGTTTATGCTAGTTGGTTCAGAATGGATTCGATTTTGAAGCACATTATGGCAGTTGCTGTGTGGTATAACACTTTTATTTAACTTGGCAATTTTAATTGCATCTAGTATTTTTATCACATCATAATTAAGCAATAAGGCCCGAGCAGGTGTGGTATATGGCCAATATACAACGGCTAAGGGCTGTGTCCAGGCACTCTGCGTATACCACAGTCCTTAGCCGTGATATATTGGCCATATTCACAAATCCCTGAGGTGCCTTATTGCTATTATAAACTGGTTATTAACGTAATTAAAGCAGTAAAAATACATGTTTTGTCATACCCGTGGCATACGATCTGATACAGTGCATTCAAAAAGTATTCAGACCCCTCCCCCCCTTTCCACATTTTGTTACGTTACAGCCTTATTCTAAAAATGGATGAAATAAATAAAAATACTCAATCAACACACAATACCCCATAATGAGGATTTTAGAAATGTTTGCACATTTATTAAAAATAAAAAAGGTACATAAGTATTCAGACCCTTTGCTATGAGACTCGAAATTGAGCTCAGGTGCATCCTGTTTCCATTGATCATCCTTGAGATATTTTTACAACTTGATTGGAGTCCACCTATGGTAAATTAAATTGATTGGACATGATTTGGAAAGGCACAAACCTGACTACATAAGGTCCAACAGTTGACAGTGCATGTCAGAGCAAAAACCAAGCCATGATGTCCAAGGAACGTAGAGCTCCGAGACAAGATTGTGTCGAGGCACAGATCTGGGGAAGAGTACCAAAACATTTCTGCAGCATTGAAGGTCCCCAAGAACACAGTTTTGAACTACCAAAACTCTTCATAGAGCTGGCTACCTGGCCAAACTGAGCAATTGGGGGAGAAGGGCCTTAGTCTGGGAGGTGACCAAGAGCATGATGGTCACTCTGACAAAGCTCCAGAGTTCCTCTTTTGAGAACCTTCCAGAAGGACAACCATATCTGCAACACTCCACCAATCAGGCCTTCATGGTAGAATGGCAAGACAGAAGCCACTCCTCAATAAAAGGCACATGACAGCCCGTTTGGAATTTGCTAAAAGGCACCTGAAAGACAAGATTTTCCGGTCTGATGAAACCAAGATTGAACTCTTTGGCCTGAATGCCAAGTGTCACGTCTGGAGGAAACCTGTCACCATCCCTACGGTGAAGCATGGTGGTGACAGCTTCATGCTGTGGAGATGTTTTTCAGCGGCAGGGACTGGGAGACTAGTCAGGATCGAGTGAAAGATTAACGGAGCAAAGTACAGAGAGATCCTTAATGAAAACCTGCTCCAGAGCACTCAGGACCTCAGACTGGGGTGAAGGTTCACCTTCCAACAGGACAACGACCCTAAGCACACAGCCAAGACAACGCAGGAGTGGCTTCGGGACAAGTCTCTGAATGTCCTTGAGTGGCCCCGCCTGTGCTCGGACTTGAACCGGATCGAACATTTTCTGGAGAGACCTGAAAATAGCTGTGCAGCAACGCTCCCCATCCAACCTGACAGAGCTTGACAAGATCTGCAGAGAAGAATGGAACAAACTCCACAAATACTGGTGTGCCAAGCTTGTAGCGTCATACTCAGAAGACTCGAGGCTGTAATCGCTGCCAAAGGTACTTCAACAAAGTGCTGAGTAAAGTAAGTCTGATATTTCAGTTTTTGCCTTGTCATTATGGGGTATTGTGTGTAGATTGATGAGGGGGAATAAACGATTTAATCAATTTTAGAGTAAGGCTGTAACGTACCAAAATGTCTAAAAAGTCAAGGGGTCTGAATACTTCCTGAATGCACCACGGCTGTCAGCCAAGCAGCATTCAGGGCTCGAACCAACCAGCTTATAATATGTGTTATAGCACATGCTACTTCCCCAAGCTTAGAATATTGCATACATGGAATCTCTCTAGAATACTTTTGTTTTCTTTTGTTGTTTTCCCATGAACAGCGTGTCATGATGCAGATAGTTCAGGAACTGTGTCGCCGACCGGGGCTGAACAAGTGTGGCTTTGAGATGCCCACCATATACATCCCTAACCCCCAGAAGGTAAGACATCATGGACTAAGGCTAGACAAGTCTATCCCAGAGACCCCGTTCAATATAAAACTCTGCACAAAGTCACAAATGTAGGTTGAAAAGTATTCTCAAAGCATTTCCTGATATTTCAATGTGTATGTACAATGAGAACAAAATGTCTTGGTGTTTTTTCACAGGTTATTTAGGCCCTACCGCCCTCTGCCCCGTTTAGCTTGCCTCACAGTTAATTTGACAAAGTCATTCAAGTAGTGGTAAAGCTGAAGATTTCCTTTTCAGCTACTACTTTACCAGGTATTTTTTATACATTTCTACTGAACTGATAATTAATAGGGCAAGTAGGATATATATGAGGCTTTTATGTGCAAAATAATTATATTTTGAAACCATGTGGATGGATGAGAATTTAAAAAAATGTTTTAGTAAAATATTAAACCCATGACACTGTCCTCTGGAGGGAGGCAACGGAGTTGTTTCAGAGCGTTTCCGTCAAGTGTAGCCTACTTCCTGTAATCGATCTTCAGCTGTTGAACATAGTTTGGTTAGGTCTGGATTTAAGGCACTCTTGCTGTGGAAGGTAAATCCTCCTGATCAGGAGATCTGATGGCTGTGGATCGCTGAGAACAGGATGAATCACTTGTGTTATGACAGCTGGGAGAGTTATATTCCGTCTCAGTGGGACTAGGGGTTATAAACCACCAGGCCTGATCAGCCACCTTTAGCAGCCTCAGACCTGAGTAATCGCTCCCTCATCCGTTGATCAATGGTCGCCAGGCTGTGCGATGGATGGTCGGTTGTTATTTGCATTCGTCCTGCACCAATGAATTACTGCTGAGAGAGGGACGCCAAACTTTCCAGTCTTTCCTTCTCAAAACTCCAAAACACATACAGTAAATCAACATCAGAAGTGATCAAAATGCATTGTGTACTTTATGGAGGAGGATGTTGTGTGACCGAGAGGTTGGCTGCTTATTCCTCTGTACTGTTGTCCAGCCGAGCCGGTGTGTGAACCAGATCGACGGAGTGTGTCAGACGATAGAGAAGACCATCAACCAGGCCGTGCAGAAGACACTGGACCAGCTGGAGAAGGACTGTGACCTCATCTCCTCCACAATCGACAGCAAATTGTCCCAGGACAGGTAAGAGAAGGAAACCGTAGGTATCTTAGTGGTTTGAGAGGTGGACCAGTAACCGAAAGGTTGCTTGTTCAAGTCCCAGGCCGGGTGACGAAAAGTGGGGCTTGAACTGGCCACTGGAGAGCTGCTGGTGTCATTCTACCCTTGTGCCCTTGAGCAAGGCACTGAACCCCCAAAATAGGGGACCAGGCTATTCCTCTATTATTGCCTTTACATGCAACAAAGCTCCATTAACCCCTGGGCTTCTGTCTGTCTGTGTTCCTGCAGGGCGGATGTGAGTTTCAACAGCAGTGTCCGTCTGCACTCCTTCCTGTGTGGGGCACTGGGCATCCTACTGCCATGCCTTTTCATCCTCAGCTTTGTCGTCAACACCCTCACCCCAGAGGAGCTGCAGGAGCTGCTGGGAGATGGGCTGGGCAAAGCCCTTGGGCTCTCCATGGTAGGTAACCTCTGACTCCTAACCCCTGACTCTAACATTCATACCCTGAATTTCAAACCCTCCCTAGCCCCTCCTCCCTAGGCACTTCTGTAGATGCATTACGACGCAGCTCTAATGCATTTAAAAACTTGTCATGAGCATGACCAACCAAGACTCAGAATAAGAATAATATCCCGTTTGCCTCAAAATACTGTTCTAAATACTGCTGTTGTTATGCTCGTCTTAACAGGGTGTAGTTGTCTTTCTGTGGACCTGGATACCAGAGGATTTCCAGATATTGTTTGTGATCATATTTGGTGTACTCTGCTACTTTTTCTTTTGTCTTGCCAAGTATTTTGCCCGGTAAGCAGAATCACTGTTTCTCTCTTTTTCTCACGCACAAAAAAACACACACTACTCCATTGCTTACTCCATTGTTTTTCCCCCTCATGGAAAACGTTTCCCACTTTGATTGACAGCCGTTGTCATGTGATTGTGTCCTCAGCCAAGGGAATAGGACTCTGACGAAGAAGGAGAAGAGAAGCCTCACAGAGTACAGCGATTACGTCCAGGATGTCGTCAAAGCCAAGAAGGTGCGATTTCATTGCAATAATTCTCATTCGGCAATTCGGTCGAATAAGTTGTGTCGATTTTAGATATATTTCTGAGGCATGAAATGCGCTACTGGGTACATATCATCTGTATTCCATTCTCAACTTATTTCAACAGGGAAAACTGTACGAGGAGTATCTCGCGCAGTGTGCTGCTGAATATGACTTCTGATAAGGGGCGGATCCATCAGAAATCTACATGCCGGACTTTCTCGTTGATCAATTGTTTTGTAGGACGTCTCCGTAAGTGTTTTCATAATCACACTGGTAAAGGGCTCACATGCCTAGGATTGCACAATTTGGGAAGCTTTCTGGTACATTTATAAACATTTACATGCCACTGGGGGAAGTATTACTTTCTGTAATGAAACTCATTCTGATTGGCTGGGCCTGGTTCCCAAGTGTGTGCCAGGCCCACCCATGGCTGCGTCCCTGCCCAGTCATGTGAAATCTGTAGATTAGGGCCTCATTTATTTATTTCTATTGACTGATTTCCTTATACAAACTGTAACTGAGTAAAATCTTTGAAATTGTCGCATTTTGCGTTCATATTTTTGTTCAGTGTATAACTCAATCTGTGAGATACAGTATATACTGTGAGAGAAATATAAAGTGCCTTTTTTTATTTGGAAAACTGTGATTTAAGAAATATCTCAATCTGAAATTTCTCGTGACTTTTTCAGGATTTGTATGTATTTACATCTGAAAGCATGTATGGGACTGTTTACTTGTTTATAGGCTACCTTTTTTAAATGACTCTCTAAGCTAAAAAGCAAACTATTTGCTAGCAAGGTGTTTCTTGATGTCTTTTTGAAACATCTTAGATTCTAATGTTTGAACGTGCTTGGGGGATCCTTTAACATTTTGTAATGAATATGTTGTATTACAACCTACAGTATCAGTATTCTGGACAAGAAATCAAAAATCTCTATAATGCTGATTAACACTAACGAGTGTGTCGACAGCGATTATTTTATTTTTTTCTATGGGAATGCAAAGGTAGAGATGATGATGACGTGAGAACACTGTGTGTGTGTGTGGCAGGGAATGCCATTTTATAGCAATATATGGAGACACACCAACTCTATTTTAAAAGGCCAGACTTTTTTACCAGACTGCTTCCACATGGTTAGCAAATGAAATAGAACGGTCAGTTCGGTCAGTGCTTTCTCCTGCCTCCTATTTCCTTTCATGAGAAAGATTCCCAATACAGAATGTAGAATGGTTCACACAGCACAGTATAGTAGTGAAAGGTGTGAGAAGTATTTTTAAGCAATAAGGCCTGAGGTGTGGCATATCGCCAATATACCAGGGCTAAGGGCTGTTCTTATGCACGACGCATCACGGAGTGCCTGGACACAGCCCTTAGCCGTGGTATATTAGCCATATATCACAACCCCCCCCCCCCCCCCCCCAGATGCCTTATTGCTATTATAAACTGGTTACGAATGTAATTAGAGCAGCACAAATAAATGTTTTGTCATACCCGTGGTATACGCACTGATATACCACGGCTGTCAGCCAATCAGCATTCAGGGCTCGACCCACCCAGTTTATAATCCTGCTTGTGAAGTGAAGCCCTGACTAAGCACTGATGTGTATTTCACCTCCTGAATGTCTCATGTTGTTTGGTAGTACATGGTTTTAATACTTAATTATATGGATTAGTATGCCGTTTGTCTTACTGCTAGTCTTTGGATAAGTGAAAGGTAAAATAACTTACCCTATAATGCCTTCAATGAACACAGTATATAGAATATATTTATTGACCTCATAAGGTGCCTGTTTTGGGGTCATGTATACTTGTACAATGCAGAATACCTCCACTGTGTGCTGTTTGCAATAATGTTTCAAACTGTAAACACAAAGTTTGGGTATGTCTTCGATGTGGCATTAGGAAATAATCACAACTGAAGTTCTTGTGAAATGGTGCTGTTTCTACATGTATTGGGGTTCTTGTGTACTGGTGTTTCAGATGTTATTTATTTTTCAATATAATATACTTGTTAAATTATGTAAATGTATCCTGTTTTTTGCCTTTTCCTTAAAGCATATACTTTTTGCTTGTATAACTTCTAGAATGTCTTTCTTCAACCATCTGATAAGCCGAAGCCTAGTTTACGTGTTGCAGTGCCTCAAAGTAGGAGGCCTCATACATTTTTAAGCTATACTCTGTAACAACAATGTAATATAAGTTAATTAAATGTTTTCTGATTCATCCTGTGTATTGTTCTGTATATTTTCTACCACGATCACAAACCAGGGATCAGTTTCTGAGAACTAGAAAGTTGCATTTAAAACTGGTCCAGTGTCTATATAGGTTCACACACAGCTTTGTGTAAAGCCTTATTTTCATATTTCCCAGTGTGCCTTGCCTTTTGGGTGAAGTGTAGTTACTACCCATAACTGTATTTGACAGAGACATGCTTGTTGTATTCATCAATTTTCAGGATTGTAGCCTTCAAGTGAGATCCTAAGCAAATTTAGCACAATACAACAAGCATTTCATAAGGCCTTATTTTGAAGGTGTAGTTTTGCCCTTAAACAGTGACCTAAAACTCATAGTTTTACAGCAGTGATGGGAAACTGAGCCTCAAATGTATCTGTCCACAATGCACATTAGTGACCTCTGCTGGTCAACAATATGGCAGTGTGATTTAAAAGAAAATTCTCCACTGTTTTAAATAAACTCCGTGGTGCAGTGGTAAATTGTCTTTAGTAGCCTATAATCAGGTTCGCATCATGCTTCTCTTTTTGCCTTGAAGTTTACTATTTTTCAAAAATGTAATCGATTGCATTATTTGGGATGCTTAATTAAGCAATAAGGCACGAGGGGGTGTGGTATATGGCCATTATACCACAAACTCCCGAGGTGCCTTATTGTACAAAATCCTAACTATATTTGTAAGTACGGTGTTCAGTAGCGGTCGGTGATTGAAAGCGCCTGAACCAATCAGTGCAAAACACTGTTTGAAGAAGCACGTGATCAAATGAGGCTTCGGACGTCATTGATGACGTACTTCTGATAAAGTGATGCACACTTCTTGAAGTAATGCCTTGATCACACCGACAGCGTTTTGCATTTTGGTACACCAGAAGTACATTCATTTCCAATGGAACATTGCATTTGGCTTGCAGCATTGCTTTGCAGAGGCAGTTGCTGTGCGTTCTGTGTGGTGCATACGTTTGATTTATCGAAGTATGAGTCAAATTGTATGCATAGACTGCTAGACAGAAATGGTAGCAGAAGGTAAACGTTTAACTTCTGTTACAAATATATCCAGATGATGCCGCGTACCTTTTAGTGCAATGACACTGTCGGTGTGATCAAGGCGTTAGCAATTTTACGCATGCCTTGGAGCTTTGGTATCAACCATAACATCACAAGTTTACAGGGCACATCAGCCCTGCAAGTCACATTATGCTGGCTTGAAAAGTGATGTGTAATTCCTACTGGAATCCAGCCCGAGTGGGAAAAGCCAACATTTAGAATTTGTATTACCCACAACCTGCATTTAGAATTACTGCTGAGTTGATTAGACTAAGGTAGCCCAAAAGACTACCCAAACCATGTTAACAAGAACAACCATTTCAGTAACGGGTGTAAAAGTCCAAGGAACCGATTGGATTCGTTTAGAAAAACGTATGTTATTTATATTTAAGTAGCATAAAATTAATGAATCAAATGTACATGCAAAAAATTGATATTGAAACAGACAATTCCCCCCAAAATACTGTACCTGCAATCGAGCATTCTGGGAAATATGATGGTCGTGGTTTTGTTTTAACACCACACAGAGTGAATGAAACACCTGAATCAATACTAGAAATGTTACATTGAAAAATCAACACTAGGTATCTAATTTGCTGTGTAAAAAGATCCTCTTTTGTCATTCTTGTAAAGGGCTTTGTGTCGTTGTCTTTTATAAAAGATAATATAGCTTTAATTCCAATACATACTGATAGCAGAACAGGAAACATTGTTGAAGACTTTTATTTCAAAGTTTCCGTTATTAAAAAAAAAAAAACTACCATTTAAGCTTCTCTGTATGAAGAATGTCTTTTAAAATGTGGTCTTGTTTTTCACCTCAGGGCTCAAGTACTTTGGAATCTTCAACATGCCAAAATGGAGATGGGAATACTTCCTCCTCTACACGTCTAAGGAAATGATAAGCAAGTTCTGAAAACAAGACCTCTTCAAATACAGAGAACCAATATATGGTAAGAAAATAAAAGCAACAAGTTAATATTTTTTTGCAACAGGACCAACCCCAATGTGACAAGGCCTCGAACTTCAGTTCCCTGAGTTAGTAACAAAGAGCATTCTTAGCCTTCAGCAAATGTTACATGACCATATCTAAAAGAACAACAGTCACTTAAGTTTTGTTAGAAAGCACAGACATACCTTTTCTATTGCGCAAGCATTAACATAGATTAAAGTACATTTAAATTTCTCGTTTGTGCAATCTACAGATGTAGTATCTTAATTTGATCACCCGGATGCAGGAAATGCAAACCTGTAGCTAGTGTATTCCATTTTTAAAAAGGCGTCTAAAAGTTTTACATTTCCACTTAAACGTTTGACTTGATTTGCCCTAACTAAAAATGTATCAAATTAAGATCCTGCATCTGTATGAGCAAGGCAACAAAGGTCACCACCAATAAGAAGGGATGCATTGTATTCCTTAAAAGAATGATTTGTAATCATATTGTGAAGATTTCATGTGCGCGTGCATGTACGCTTCATGTGGGGAAAGCGACATTCATTTGCTGCAACTACGGATTATGTGTAGTTTATCTTATGATATTTGCATGGTTGAGGCAAACATTGCAGTTGAAGGTCTAAATGCAAAGCTGACAAACCTAAGCGTTGTTTTTGTGTGACTTCGATAGGTAACAATGTCTTTGCTTCTATAAATTGGGGCTGAACAATCGATAAGAAATCCTATTATTTCAACTACCAAATACTCTACATGGTCTGTTTTAGCCCACATGAGCATACTCAACTAAAGTAGTTTGATCTCAACCTTAGAAAACTCCAGTTTAAAATTGTACAGCCCGGTTTTGTTACAGTGTATTGAGGATTATAACTATATACAAAGTTGCATATACAAAAAAATTCAACACCCCTCTCCGGCCCTTTATAAACAAAGTGTACAGGTAGATGCATCATGCAGAAGCACAGAGACTGCATCCAGGATTGCTTTACTGTGAAATCGCAGAACATAGCCATGAGCACACAGCTCTGCCATTACGGCATTGGAGCATGTTAAAACCGTGTATGGCTCATGTTATTGGTAAGAATACAGTATGTAATCCATCACCGTAGACGTTCTCTGTAGAACCATCTCAGTCTCGATTCCAGGGGAGTGACTCCAACAGTCCCAGACAGGGGTCTGCTGCTGTATGTCCACAGTATGGCTGCACGGCATCTCACCAGCACCAAATGTGTCCATATTCTAGTGTCCAACAGACCCCAGACGCACGGAGAGCCTGAGACGTGGAGGTTCGCTCACTGCGACCCTTTGTCTATCAACCAAGACATGTCCCCTGTCCTGCAATGTGGAGGAAACAAAACAACAAAAAACACTCAGAGTGCATATTATGCAGTTTAAACAAGAATGAGGTGGATAATGTAGTCTAGGCTCTGAACAACAGAAATCAAGAGTGTAAGGCTGGAACTGAACTGCATGTATAGAATAAGCATGCCAAGGCTGATTTTTGTGTATTCTGACAGTGTTTCACGAGGGGATTGTTAGGGAGAGATTGAGAAAGGCATGCCTCTTAGATTTCGTACTTGCGTTGTCGGGTTAACAGCCTTCATTTTGTATGAGTGCACAATTAAAAAAATGAAAGATCAACATTAGAGAAAGTAAGTGTTTACAGTAAAGCATTGCAGTACACATCTTAAAACGGACAGACACCCACTGGCACATGTATGTTAACCCTCCTCTGCTTATTAACACAGGAAAATGTCTTTCACTGTTATCACACATCATTTGGTAACATTTGTAGAGGAGCATAGACATGCACTTACTCCACATCTCGCTTTCTAATCGTCTTTCCGGACCCTAAGACCTCTGCCACACGGGACACAATGGGGTCATAGTTCATGCTGGCAACGGCAACCACCTCCTCACTCCTATAGGTGGGAGAGATACCCCCCGAACAACTTTTAGACAAACAACTAGGTTTAAATGGAGTTAATTCTGTGGTAAGGATGAACTCTACTGGATTATATAAGAACTAAACATGATGACAAAAAAAACCCCAGAGGATTTACTTTACAAAACAACCAGGACTGATGGCTGAAAGCATCTCAGTAGATAGCCATGATGGTGTTTGGACACATACCTGGTGTAAAAGGCCACAAACTTTAGTTCGTCCACGTCACCTTGGATGACGACATCGTCAAAGCCCTCCCCGTAACCTTGGTGATAGAATAGACACACTTTAGGTCTGTAAACAGAGTGCCACACCACCACCACACCTATCACGATGACCTACTTCTAAATCCTAAAATAACTGAAAAGCCTCAGTTGTCTGACCTCACAGCTAGGTGGCAGTACTGGCGCTACAATCTCAACAGAGGCATTTGGAGGAAAGCATTGGTAGTAGTCTTACCAACTCACTATTTGCAGATTACTTTTCCCCCCACCTATTCAGTCCCAATTTAACGCTTCCCAAACAATGAATACAGTACATGAACAACACCTGTATAACTATGTGAAGAATTAAAAAGGTTCCAATGGTTCAGTGGGTTAGACTGAGCATGGTGCTGGCAACACCATGGTTGAGGTTTTGAAACATGCACAGGCCACATATACTAAGTAGATGTGCAACTGTCACATTTGACAGTTCTGCCATGTGCTTTGGATAAAATCTGACTCTATAAAAATGACTCTACCTGTATTAAATGATATTACTTGTGGAATGAGACTGTTCACCTGCGTAGCGTAGGCTTTTCCCAAACATGGCCGACCAGAAATAGGGCACCGTTTTGATCTCAGTGGGTCTTCCCATCATGCCCAGCGCTGCCACTCTCCCTGTCAATCACAAACAAATAGAAAAAGGTCCCATAAAAACCATCCCCAGCAAATCAAGCCCCAGATACGCAGCTGAGTGTTTGACCCTTTAGGGCAGGGGTGGGCAACTCCAGTCATCCAGGGCCTGATTGGTGTCACACTTTTTCTCCATCCCTAGCAAACACAGCTGATTAATCAAATTGCATTCTAAACTGAAGATCATGATTAGGTGATTATTGGAGTCAGGTGTGTTAGCTGGGGCAAAACTGTGGTACCAATCAGGCCCTCGGTGACTGGAATTGCCCTCCCCTGCTTTAGGGGGAAATGTGAAAATTCTACCCCAAAATGATCTTTTGGTATTTGTTTCATTTTGTCCATTGTTGACATAGTCTCATAACGTTTTGCTTGTCAGCAATCAAGTTTTCAAGATATGTAACTTTCAAAATACAGAAATCATTGTTTCCTTTAACACTTTATTAACACAACAATGAACACTTACCGTGCACATGGGCCATTTGCCAGTGTGGGATGTTCACTTTCTTATTGCTCCGCCCCGGAAAAGGAAACGTCACAATGTCTCCTCCGGCATAGACACCATCAATGTTAGTCTGCATTGTCTGAGGGTTAGAGGGTTATCCAGAGGAATACAGGAGCCAATGTGGAAATCAGGAGGATCTCGTACTAGACAAGCCACCTGACAAATTAGGCAACTGACGAAAAACTCACAGCTCTAGCTCTACAAATGATCCAGCAACACTTGTACATCATTGCAATAGTGGCACTGAAATTAATTGTTTAAATGAAATGAGTACATTCAAAGTATGTTTGCGTTATTAGAATTGTTGTGCGTCATCATTGTCGCTTCTACCTTGTTGACAGGGACGAAACCCTTGGAATCCATGTGAACTCCGCTCTGTTTCAGGAATCCAGTGGCTGGGCCTGACCCTGCAGGTTGAAGAGACATCGACCACCATTCATTCACCACCAGGAATCAGAGTAACATTAGTGGTTGAGTTTGTTGAACTCTACATTACACTCCTGCACGACCCCTGAAATGAGCGAGTGTGCTAAAGTTGAGGCTATTGCGGAACGAGCGTTTGTGTCTCTGAGCTAGCCGCCTCACCTGTGCCAATAATACACACGTCCGCCCTTAGTACTTTCCCACTCTTCAGAACCACCTCTTTCAACTGTGGAACATAAAACAAAAAAACATTGACAAAAACAGTGAGGCAACACACACGTAATATTACCACTAGATTACCTGCAGTTCTGCTACTTTCCTTCTTGAGTACAAAGTTTCTTTTTTTTTGCAAAACCAGTATTGGCACACGCTTCTTTTACTGAGTCACACTTCAAATGAAGGTTGTAACTGGTAGTTATCTGGGCTGCTTATCCTTTGTTTGTTGGCACTCTACTTGGGTCAATCACACCCATTCATTAGCGTTTAATGGCTGGATACCCATTCTCCTCTTCTCCCCAAGTGTATACTTGCACACTTCCTCTCATAGATTTGTGTGTCATTCGCAAAGAGGGAGTTTCCACCATAGAGAAATCCATGGTAGAGAACCTAGGCGAAGCCTGAAAATGGTCTTGGCTGGCCAGCAGTGAGAAGGAAGGAGAGAGCCAACTGTGCATAATGTCATGCTGTTTCTCTCACTTTCGGAATACCTGTCCATGATGGCCAACCATCTCCGACACTTCATTCAACATGTAGAACTTCACCCTGTTCGTCTCAAACAGCTGAAAAGACAGACCGACAGACAGACAGAGAGAGAGAGAGCACTGGGTTAAGGTTCATAAGATCAAAGCTGCTTCTCAAAGAGTTGAGCTTAACTGGCGATGAGGCGGCAACTCTTCCTATAAATACCCTCTTCATAACGGATTATTGACACTATGTATTATGGTACAAGGCATGGCTGTTTCCACAGTCTCCCTCTGCTGTGTCTTATCAGCAGGGAAACATGCAGTGTTACATCACCAGGGTGTACGGACGCCCTACCCACACATGGCCGTGCACCAGGGTATACACCCAGTATACCCTCCCTTGAAAAAAACAGGATTAAAAATGGACAATATATACCTGATTGTCTAAATAAGTGCATGAGCACCGATAAGAATATACTGTACTAGACATATTCCCTTTTGGTGCCTGGTGCATTGAGCCCAACGAACATGATTCACATTTAGAGTACATGTTTCTATGTGTAGATGATGAAGGTGCTCTAGAGGTAGTAGGGCCGATTTCCCAGGGGCGGGTCCCTACCTTCATTATGGCTTTCCCTACTTTCTCCCCCAGAGCTTTCCGGAAAGGGACTGCTTCTATCCCAATGATGGAGACAGAGTGGGCCTTGTCAGTGAGAGCAGCAGCCACCTCCATACCTAACGCAGAACACGGATGATTACTCATTCCCACATAGAAGTGCTACAAATTACAGTACTACTATAAATACAAAGATTCCACAAGCTACAACTTTTAAGGCTTAACGTAGCCTTCGTGAACCCTTTATAAAAAAATCGACATATGTGAATTTACATCTACTGCATGTCTGTCAACTCTCTCACCAACAAATGATGTTCCCACAATCACAGCATTCTTGTTGTTGGCCAACCTGGCTACGTTATTAGCATCTTCAGGGGTCCTGAGGTGAAACACATTCCTAACGTCCTGCCCTTTATAGTTCATTGGCTTGGGTCTTACAAAAGACAAAGAACAGTGGTATATCAGTGTCAATAGAACAATGAGTTATGTCAAAACTGGTCATATCAATTACAACAGAATTGAATTGCATTTTATTGCATTCAACCAAAGACTATTTCCGGTCACTCCTCACTTGCTTCCTGTGGCAATGAAAAGTTTCCTGTATTCCATCCTAGAGCCGTCTTGAAAAGTCACAGCCTTCGTCTTGACGTCCACTGCCACAGCCTATGACATCCAAACATCACAGTTAGAAAGAGAACATGGGTGTCACCAAGGGGATGTGTTCATTAGGGCACACCGAACTAAAAGTTTTGCAACAGAAAACTCAAATCTTCTTATTGGAAGATGTTCAGGTAGCCACTCCATTTCAAAACTCCCTACTTAACATGGATTCAA